>NW_023994209.1:0-540049 GCF_015586225.1 Lucilia sericata | reverse complement strand
ATAGTATAAAAATTATAGAGGTTCTTTATAGGTTAAGATTTGTAACTATATTGAAGTGAATTTTATAGGTTTCCGATAGAAAATATAACTCAGAATGCTTGATAAAGCAGTTTAGGCTTGTTGTAAAATAAAGATAAAATTGGATAATGCAGTGGTCGTTACAACAATAAGTGGTTAACACAGTAAACGGTACAACAGTTACTAACAAAACTGTTGTACCAATGGCCTATTTCAATCCCCAAATGTGTTACAAACTTAAAACTGAAACCAAAACAGTTACGACCCCTTTTAAAATACTCAACTTCCCTCAACAGTTCTCTTTAACTGATAAGCAAATTACTAAACAAAGAAAATAAATAAAACCTTGAAAAATCAACTTCAAATTTAAAAATTTCTTGACTCTTCATCATTATCTGTGAAATGACGCAAAACTAAGGAAAAAAAAAACAAAGTTTTTGTGTGAACTTTTTTTTTTTTTTTTGACTCATCTAAAAACAATTAAATATTAATAAATCATTGTTTACAGCAATGAATTCTTATCAGTTTGACACTTTTAAATAGACTATTATTGGCAACTAAAAACTCTACAAAGCTAGAAGTTGAAATACAATTTGAGCTTGACATTCAACAGTCGTTGAATCAATATGTACGTGTCGTCGTTGAAGTACGTTTGTCTAATTATCGTTTGTTTTTCGTTGGCATTTACGGAAGGTGCAAAACTTAAAGGAAATGCAGTGCAACCGAGAATTATTGGAGGTCATGTGGCCTTAGAGAATTATCCATTTGTGGCGTCAATTTTGGCGGATACTATATTTGGAAGTTTTCACAGTTGCGGTGGTTCTATAATCAATGAACGTACTGTGCTGACAGCAGCCCATTGTTTGTTTTACACTACAGATTCTAAGCTTAAAGTCCATGTGGGTGAAAAATCTCGTGCAGTTCTAGAGGGTGAGGTTTACGATGTTGAAAAGATTTATTATCATGAAAAATGGAATAGTGTTACTCAAGATTATGATGTGGGTCTGGTGAGAATTGTGGGTTCGTTTACGTTTGGTCCTCTTGTACAACCCATAAAATTAGCTGGTCCCCGTTATAGAATAAGAGATGGCAGTTATGCCACTGTTTTGGGCTGGGGTTTCACCGATGTTAAGGAACAAACTGCTGCGGATTACTTAATGGTAGCTCACGTCCCAATAGTCAAACAAACCACATGCAATCGTCAAATGGGTGGTCTGATAACTAAACGCATGATATGTGCTGGCTTTAAGAGTGGTGGTGTCGATGCTTGTCAAATGGATTCGGGTGGCCCCTTGGTGGCTAACAATAGACTTATTGGTATTGTTTCCTGGGGTGTTAGCTGTGCTCAACCCAATAAACCAGGAGTTTATGCTCGAGTTTCTGAATTATTGCCTTGGATTGAGAATATTTTATTTAAGAATTACAATGAAATTCTGTAAAACAGCAGTAATTGAGACAATAGAAATAAACGTAAGAAAATAGTTGAATTTGAAATGGTGGAAGTTGAATTTATTTTTGGTTAATGTTTTGCTAATGAAAGTGAGTGCATTGGAAATTGTGTGAAAAAAAAGAAGTGAGAAGGAAATATAAAAAATTAAACTATTCAATAGAAGTCCGGTAATTTTGTGTACTGTGGACAAATTCCGTTGCAACACCGGATTACTAAGATCCTTTGAAGTAGGATCTCTAGACATTTCTTGGTAAACGATTCGGTCCAAAGAAAAATTATATTAGTGAATTAACTACTCGAGTGATATATTAGATTTATAAAGATAACAATTTTTGCAAGCTTTTGAGGCTGAAAACTTGTAAGCTTTGAAATAAGTAAAAACCAGCAAAAGTGACTTTCGTTCTATGTATTTGGGCAGCACAATCAGATGGTTACGATATGATTATCAATGAAAGTTTTTACTAAGATAAACTTTAGTTTGATATAGCTTTCGTTGAGTTAAAAATTTTTAGTCGTTTAGGAAACGGTTGGTTGGTACCGACTGAAGATCCAATTGATTTAAATACGATCACAATATGATCAAAATGATTTGTTAACAAAGATTTTAGATTGGTTATTATCACTTTTTCAAACAAGTTTCAAATACAAACATTATCCTTCAAACAATTTTAGCATTGATCCTGTTGTAACATGATTCCTATTGATCGCTAGCTGATCTCAAACCATTTTCAATTCCACCACCTGTTTCCCAAAAAAAAAGTACAAAAAACTTAATACCAATTTGATATTAGAATTCTACAAAAAGAACAACAGTAAAAAGTGGACAATTGTTTAAAAACATTTTTCGTATGCGTTTGTATTGTTCTTCCGTTGGTATACAATACGTTAGAAAGCATGCGCCATGCATGTTTATTTACGATCATGATTGTTTATATACACATCCAATTGTGGTGGACAATCATCCGGTAAAAGATTAAGTACTGACGGTTTTGTTTTTAGAGTCTTTGTGGCCAAAGGCGGACAACAAATGTTTTGTTTGTGATCTTTGTATGAGTCGTTTTTTTCTCTTCTAAGCTACATTTGAAAGGAAGAAAGCAAACGAAAAAATAAACAGAGGGAACCGCTATGTGAAGCTTTTGATATCTTTATATAAAAAGAAATGAAAATTGGAGTTACTTCCATACCAATTTTAGCACACAAAAGAGCCTCATACTCAAGTATGACCAAAATAGTTATAAACAATTGCACAGATATAGACATAGAAACAAAAAAGACAGTAACAAACGAATGGAAAACACAGCCAGATACACATATGTAAACGGCAATCTAATTAAGACATTGTAATGTTACTACTTTTAACAAACAATAAAATGAAAACAAAAACAAACAAACTGTTGAAAATATATTTAGTTGAAAGACGGACAGACGTTTGTTTAAATGGACAGACGGACAGACATAGATACATTTCCAAAGACAATAAGTACAAGTAAGAAATGTTTGCGTTGCAAGAGTAAGTACTCGTATTTTTGTTTGTTTTGTTTTCAACAGCAAACAACATTTCAACATTTTAATGTAAGTTTTTACAAAACAACAACAACACAAAAGTAACCAAACAATCAAAAGCGTAGGTGTTTTTGTATCTCCATCTCCACATCACATAAACTTTTTTCCAGCTTTCAGCTGCAGCTCTCAAAACCGTTATTTGACCTTTGTATTGAGAATTTGAGTTCATGTGGCGGTGTTCTTTTTTTTTTTTTTTGTTCCTGTTACCTATCACTTTTTCTGTTACAAATATACAGCCTTACAAATATTACAAGATTTGGCTCTTAATCTTAAAATTATAATCGATTTTTTAATTTGTGTCTTTTTTTAAATCATCACTACCATTAGCATAAAATCTACCACTGTGAGCCAACAGTCACTGGGCTGGCTCCGCCAACGCATTTACATCCATCATTTGTCAATGTTGCATTTTGTTTATTCTCTTAATGTAGATCAGTTGAATTTTTGCACCTTAATCTTGATTGAGTTGACTTTTTTTTTCTTTATTTGGTTTAAAATATATTTTCTGTCTTTTAGTTATAATTTGTAACTTTTTCTAGGGTTTCCTATTTCTGTACAGAGGGAGAGACCTTCATATGTCATTTTTAATATTATTAATAATTTTTAATGTCTAAACATTATTTGTGGCATACAAATACTATATAACCGTTCAGAGAAGTTTATTTTTAAGGTGTGTCTGCTTTGTTTGACAACTTGTGTGATAACTTTGTTAGTAATCAACAAGCGTATGCACTTATTTTGTTGTTGTTTCCCCTTTTCTCAGTATGTGATGTAAATGTACTGATAAGAAGAGCAACCAAAAAACAATTATTTCACTTCATATAGGTATCTAGAGGACAGTGTTTAAAAGTTGTGAAAAATAGAGGAATAATTAGGAAAATTTCCATCGAAATGAAGAATTTTTTGCAAAATTTATGTTAAGATCAGTTCTAGTTCAGCTTCTAGTTCAGTTCTAGTTTAGTTCTAGTTTAGTTCTAGTTCAGTTCGAGTTCAGTTTCTAGTTCAGTTCTAAGTTCAGTTCTAGTTTAGTTCTAGTTCAGTTCTAGTTCAGTTCTAGTTCAGTTCTAGTTCAGTTCTAGTTCAGTTCTAGTTCAGTTCTAGTTCAGTTCTAGTTCAGTTCTAGTTCAGTTCTAGTTCAGTTCTAGTTCAGTTCTAGTTCAGTTCTAGTTCAGTTCTAGTTCAGTTCTGTCAGTTCTAGTTCAGTTCTAGTTCAGTTCTAGTTCAGTTCTAGTTCAGTTCTAGTTCAGTTCTAGTTCAGTTCTAGTTCAGTTCTAGTTCAGTTCTAGTTCAGTTCTAGTTCAGTTCTAGTTCAGTTCTAGTTCAGTTCTAGTTCAGTTCTAGTTCAGTTCTAGTTCAGTTCTAGTTCAGTTCTAGTTCAGTTCTAGTTCAGTTCTAGTTCAGTTCTAGTTCAGTTCTAGTTCAGTTCTAGTTCAGTTCTAGTTCAGTTCTAGTTCAGTTCTAGTTCAGTTCTAGTTCAGTTTTTGTTCAGTTTTTGTTCAGTTTTTGTTCAGTTCTAGTTCAGTTCTAGTTCAGTTCTAGTTCAGTTCTAGTTCAGTTCTAGTTCAGTTCTAGTTCAGTTCTAGTTCAGTTCTAGTTCAGTTCTAGTTCAGTTCTAGTTCAGTTCTAGTTCAGTTCTAGTTCAGTTCTAGTTCAGTTCTAGTTCAGTTCTAGTTCAGTTCTAGTTCAGTTCTAGTTCAGTTCTAGTTCAGTTCTAGTTCAGTTCTAGTTCAGTTCTAGTTCAGTTCTAGTTCAGTTCTAGTTCAGTTCTAGTTCAGTTCTAGTTCAGTTCTAGTTCAGTTCTAGTTCAGTTCTAGTTCAGTTCTAGTTCAGTTCTAGTTCAGTTCTAGTTCAGTTCTAGTTCAGTTCTAGTTCAGTTCTAGTTCAGTTTCTAGTTCAGTTCTAGTTCAGTTCTAGTTCAGTTCTAGTTCAGTTCTAGTTCAGTTCTAGTTCAGTTCTAGTTCAGTTCTAGTTCAGTTCTAGTTCAGTTCTAGTTCAGTTCTAGTTCAGTTCTAGTTCAGTTCTAGTTCAGTTCTAGTTCAGTTCTAGTTCAGTTCTAGTTCAGTTCTAGTTCTAGTTCAGTTCTAGTTCAGTTCTAGTTCAGTTCTAGTTCAGTTCTAGTTCTAGTTCAGTTCTAGTTCAGTTCTATTTCAGTTCTAGTTCAGTTCTAGTTCATTCTAGTTCAGTTCTAGTTCTAGTTCAGTTCTAGTTCAGTTCTAGTTCAGTTCTAGTTCAGTTCTAGTTCAGTTCTAGTTCAGTTCTAGTTCAGTTCTAGTTCAGTTCTAGTTCCAGTTCTAGTTCAGTTCTAGTTCAGTTCTAGTTCAGTTCTAGTTCAGTTCTAGTTCAGTTCTAGTCAGTTCTAGTTCAGTTCTAGTTCAGTTCTAGTTCAGTTCTAGTTCAGTTCTAGTTCAGTTCTAGTTCAGTTCTAGTTCAGTTCTAGTTCAGTTTAGTTCAGTTCTAGTTCAGTTCTAGTTCAGTTCTAGTTCAGTTTTCTAGTTCAGTTAGTTCAGTTCTAGTTCAGTTCTAGTCAGTTCTAGTCAAGTTCTAGTTCAGTTCTAGTTCAGTTCTAGTTCAGTTCTAGTTCAGTTCTAGTTCAGTTCTAGTTCAGTTCTAGTTCAGTTCTAGTTCAGTTCTAAGTTCAGTTCTTTCTAGTTCAGTTCTAGTCATTCTAGTTCTAGTTCAGTTCTAGTCAGTTCTAGTTCAGTTCTAGTTCAGTTCTAGTTCAGTTCTAGTTCAGTTCTAGTTCAGTTCTAGTTCATTCTAGTCAGTTCTAGTTCAGTTCTAGTTCAGTTCTAGTTCAGTTCTAGTTCAGTTCTAGTTCAGTTCTAGTTCAGTTCTAGTTCATTCTAGTTCAGTTCTAGTTCAGTTCTAGTTCAGTTCTAGTTCAGTTCTAGTTCAGTTCTAGTTCAGTTCTAGTTCAGTTCTAGTTCAGTTCTAGTTCAGTTCTAGTTCAGTTCTAGTTCAGTTCTAGTTCAGTTCTAGTTCAGTTCTAGTTCAGTTCTAGTTCAGTTCTAGTTCAGTTCTAGTTCAGTTCTAGTTCAGTTCTAGTTCAGTTTAGTTCAGTTCTAGTTCAGTTCTAGTTCAGTTCTAGTTCAGTTCTAGTTCAGTTCTAGTTCAGTTCTAGTTCAGTTCTAGTTCAGTTCTAGTTCAGTTCTAGTTCAGTTCTAGTTCAGTTCTAGTTCAGTTCTAGTTCAGTTCTAGTTCAGTTCTAGTTCAGTTCTAGTTCAGTTCTAGTTCAGTTCTAGTTCAGTTCTAGTTCAGTTCTAGTTCATTCTAGTTCAGTTCTAGTTCAGTTCTAGTTCAGTTCTAGTTCAGTTCTAGTTCAGTTCTAGTTCAGTTCTAGTTCAGTTCTAGTTCAGTTCTAGTCAGTTCTAGTTCAGTTCTAGTTCAGTTCTAGTTCAGTTTTCTAGTTCAGTTCTAGTCAGTTCTAGTTCAGTTCTAGTTCAGTTCTAGTTCAGTTCTAGTTCAGTTCTAGTTCAGTTCTAGTTCAGTTCTAGGTCAGTTCTAGTTCAGTTCTAGTTCAGTTTCGTTCAGTTCTAGTTCAGTTCTAGTCAGTGTCTAGTTCAGTTCTAATTCAGTCTCTAGTTCAAGTTCTAGTTCAGTTCTAGTTCATTTCTAGTTTCAGTTCTAGTTCCGTTTCTAGCTTCAGTTCTAGTTCCCGTTCTAGTTCGTTCTGAGTTCAGTTCTAGTTCAGTTCTAGTCAAGTTCTAGTTCAGTTCTTAGTTTCAGTTCTAGTCAGTTCTAGTTCAGTTCTAGTTCAGTTCTTAGTTCAGTTCTAGTTCAGTTCTAGTTCAGTTCTGTTCAATCTAGTTCAGTTCTAGTTCTAGTTCAGTTCTAGGTTCAGTTTAGTTTTCAGTTCTAGTTCAGTTCTAGTTCAGTTCTAGTTCAGTTTCTAGTTCAGTTCTAGTTCAGTTTCTAGTTCAGTTCTTAGTGCAGTTCTAGTAGTTCTAGTTCAGTTCTTAAGTTCAGTTTCTAGTTCAGTTCTAGTTCAGTTTCTAGTTCAGTTCTAGTTCAGTTCTAGTTCAGTTCTAGTTCAGTTCTAGTTCAGTTCTAGTTCAGTTCTAGTTCAGTTCTAGTTCAGTTCTAGTTCAGTTCTAGTTCAGTTCTAGTTCAGTTCTAGTTCAGTTCTAGTTCAGTTCTAGTTCAGTTCTAGTTCAGTTCTAGTTCAGTTCTAGTTCAGTTCTAGTTCAGTTCTAGTTCAGTTCTAGTTCAGTTCTAGTTCAGTTCTAGTTCAGTTCTAGTTCAGTTCTAGTTCAGTTCTAGTTCAGTTCTAGTTCAGTTCTAGTTCAGTTCTAGTTCAGTTCTAGTTCAGTTCTAGTTCAGTTCTAGTTCAGTTCTAGTTCAGTTCTAGTTCGGTTCAAGTTATTTATATTCATTTATGATACTGACGAATAATAATAACAACCATTTATATATTTTCCCATAAGATCATAGCAAATCAACACTATTTCTTAAATGTCAATTAAGCAACAGATTCAAAAGCTACTGATTTTTTCTTTTCTTGTCATTACTAGAAAAACATGACTACCAATAAATTATGAAAAAAAAAAAAAAACAAATGCAATGTTAAACTATTTGCTATGAGAACACCACAAAAACTTCCTAATAAATTTGGCTTTAATGAATGAATAAACACTGTGCTGTCCAATATGTACTTAAGAAAAACAGCCTGTTGTGAGTTAAATGATGTAAAACATCAAATAAAATAAATAAAAACTAAAAGTCTTAATAAGACCACACACTGACTGACAGACACTCTCTTTATGCCTGCATGCATGCAACTGCCACTATGAGGCAACAAACAGCAACATTATGTTGTTAAAAACAACAAAATGTTGTTTTAACTATTTGTATGTAAAAGGAGGGGCAAACGATAATGAGCAGCAACAGCAACAATTGTAATATTCGTGAATAATGAAAATAAAAGAAAAAATTGACATTTAATAAAAATTTTACTTAATAAATGATTACTGGAAGCTTTTTCATATTAGAGAGGGGATCTATCTATTGGTAAATATTTTTCAAATAATAAATCTCAGTAAGTAACGGTTAAGTGTAGTCAGGTGATTAAGCTGCTGGTGTTCAAATTGTTTAAAACTATGTAATTTCACACTAGAAGAGGTAATAACTTGTATAGGAAGAGCTGCAAGAGAAGTTGACAACTGTCATGTTGTAGAATTTAATAATGGTCGTTCTTTTTTAGCTTCTTTAGTCTTTTGGTGCCTTTGTTTTCTTTTCTAATGATGTTAAAAATATGATAAGGATTTTTCGTTAATGCTTACGACTTGCAAAAATAGATTTTAAAATAAAGATACACGATTTTACTCAAAAAAGTTAAAGATTTTAAAACCAAAATTCTATCGAAAAAATTTATATTTAAAAAAATTTTAAACTATTGTTTAAACATAAACATGTTTTTAATAAATAGTTTTATATTTTGCTTTTTGTAATAAAATTCTTTATAGTTTATGATGTGTATGTTGCAGTATGTTTAAAAACGTAGATACTCTATACTACCTGGTCCATACATTTATATGTATATGTATAGGTTTACGTGTGTTTAAGATGTTGTTTATGCTTTTGACTTGGAAGTTATCTTTGGGTTTTGGTGTTTTTTTTTTTGTTAGAGGTGGCGATAACTATCAGTTATGATGTCGTCGATGACAATGGTGTTACAACCAAAACAGCAAGAACTACAACTACAACAAAAATAACGACAACTGCAATGTTGTCAAATAGTATTAAAAGTAGATATTTTAATACGAGGGTGTTTGTAGGAATTATCGGAAATATAAAGATTTATAAGTCCTGTACTTTTTCATACCGTTGATAAGTTTTCTATAGAATATATTTTCATTGAAATGTTTTCTACTGAAAATCTGTTCAACGACACTAGTTTTCCAGAGAAAAATTTTCTTCGACAAGATTTTTAGACATGTTCTCCAGATGAAATATATTCTTCGACAAGTTTTCTAAAAAGAAAAATCTTTTCTTTGACAAGTTTCATAAAGAAAAGATCTTTTTTGATAAGTTATCTACTTAGAGTAAATCTTATTATCAAAAATTCCAATTTTTATAGAAGATTTTTCTATTCCATAGAAGTATTTCTGGAGCAAAAATTGTTATAATAATATCTTGCCAGCCCTCGTATAATCATACAATATAAGGAAGTATGATATGTTTTTTTTTGGTGTTACCCATGAAAAGTCATAAATATATATAATTTTTTTCTTTCAAAGTTAAGCTTCATATGGACCAGTAGGTAGTACTAGTTGGCTTTATTATGTCCACTGTTCATAGACACTACTACACCTGGATTAAAGCTGACAAAAAATAAGTAAAGGATACTATTTTGTAGCTGTTGTTGTCTAAAACTCAAATAGGAAAAGGTAGAAGTGAAAAAAAAACATGTAGAATGTTAGTTTTTTGAAAGGTTTTAGAGTTTGCTTTCCATCTACTGCTCACTTCCTACTTTAGAACTGTAAGAGCACACTGCGTTATTAAAATGGTTGTTGCTGCTGTTGTAGTTGTTGTCGATGTTGCTGTTTAAGAAGAAATGCAAGCGGTACATGCTTGTTACATATGTTTGCTTTGACTAGACACCATCTTATGTGGCATTCAATAGTGCACCCAAGGGACACATCCATTATCGGCTGCCATGTGAACTTCGACAAACACACTGGGTTTTGTTCTTGCAGTTTTTTTGTTTTCACTTCATTCTGTTCCTTATATTGTTCATCTTATATAATAGAAAGAATACTAGCCTTAGCTAAGCAGCAACAGCAGCTAGATATTTCTTAGTTTTGTACTTCTAAGCAAACCAAAATTTAAGATTCCAATGTGGTGATAGTGACAAAATGTGTTGCTTTAACATTTTTCTTCTTGTTATTATTTTGGTGTTCTTTGTTTTTTGTTGTTGCTCTCTCTCTGGAGGAGAAGGAAGTCTAGGGATTCATGCAACAGCTTGGTATTTTTAAAGCTGCTATTGCTTTTGTTTTTGTGGACGGTCTGTTGAAGTTCATGAAAGTCGTGTGTGAAGTTCGTAAAACCTTTTTTATTTCAAAATTTCTAAGGAGATTTTTTTCTTATTTTTTCGCCACAATTTCTAAAGCACTACAGGAAAAGATTTAGTAAACTTTAGTTAAAACAGAAATACCCTAATCTCTAAAATTTTCGATAAAAAAATCCTTCACCGAGAAATGGTGCTTTCCTCTTTCTTTTTATAGAAAATTTTCTATAAATTTTCATTTTATAGAAAATTTTCTATAAATTTTCTTTTTATAGAAAATTTTCGATAAATTTTCTTTTTATAGAAAATTTTCGATAAATTTTCTTTTTATAGAAAATTTTCGATAAATTTTCTTTTTATAGAAAATTTTCAATAAATTTTCTTTTTATAGAAAATTTTCAATAAATTTTTTTTTATAGAAAATTTTCAATAAATTTTCTTTTTATCGAAATTTTTCAATAAATTTTCTTTTTATCGAAATTTTTCAATAAATTTTCTTTTTATAGAAAATTTTCAATAAATTTTCTTTTTATAGAAAATTTTCAACAAAATTTCCTTTTATAGAAATTTTCAATAAATTTTCTTTTTATAAAAAATTTTAAATCAATTTTCTTTTTATAGAAAATTTTCAATAAATTTTCTTATAGAAAATTTTCAATAAATTTTTTCTTATAAAAAAATTTAAATCAATTTTCTTTTTATAGAAAATTTTCAATATATTTCCTTTTTATAGAAAATTTTCTCTAAATTTTCATTTTATAGAAAATGTTCTTTTTATAAAAAATTTTCCTTTTTATAAAAAATATTTGATTCAATTTTCTTATATTCAATAAATTTTCATTTTATAGAAAATTTCAATAAATTTTCTTTTTATAAGAAATTTTCAATAGGTTTTCTTTTTATAAAAATTTTCAATAAATTTTCTTTTTATAGAAAATTTTCAAGAAATTTTCTTCTTATAGAAAACTTTCATGAAATTTTCTTCTTATAGAAAATTTTCATGAAATTTCATTTTTTTGCAAATTTTTAATAAATTTTCTTTTTATGAAAAATTTTTAATAAAATTTCTTTTTATGAAAAATTTTTAATAAATTTTCTTTTTAAAGAAAATTTTCATTAAATTTTTTTTTAATAGAAAATTTTCATTAAATTTTCTTTTAATAGAAAATTTTCATTAAATTTTCTTTTAATAGAAAATTTTCATTAAATTTTCTTTAAATAGAAAATTTTCGTTTTATAGAAAATTTTCATTAAATTTTCTTTTTATAGAAAATTTAAAAGTTTTAAATTTTCTTTTTTAAATTTTCGTAAAATTTATTTTTTATAGAAAATTTTTAATAAATTTACTTTTTTTTATAAAAAATTTTCAATAAATTTTCTTTTTATAGAAAATTTTCATTCAATTTTCTTTTTTATAAATTTTTAATAAATTTTATTTTTATAGAAAATTTTCAATAAATGTCCTTTTTATAGAAAATTCGAAAAAAAAACTTTCTTTTTATAGAAAATTTGTTAAACATTCTTTTAATACAAAATTTTAAATTAATTTTCTTTTTATAGAAGATTTTGAATACATTTTCTTTTTATAGAAAATTTTCAATAATTTTTCTTTTTATTGAAAATTTTCAATAAAATTTTTTTATGGAAAATTTTCGTTAAATATTCTTTTTAAATTTGTGTTACAAATATTATAAAAAACTAAAACTACTGCTTAAAAGTTAAATACCTAAAAAGAGGATAGTCGCCTTCTTTATTTTATTGTATTAAAACGAAATAGAAAAAAAATCTGTTAAAAAAAATCCACGCTTGTGTTAGAAAAAATCTTGTGCAACATTGTTTTTAGCAATTGTTGCTTGAAAGTTTACAATTGTAGCTTTTAAACGTGTTGTAAGTGTGATTTTGACTATGTTTGTAGCACCTTATATGTATGAAAGCATCGACGAAAGAAACGAATGCTGTGTGACTATTAACACTTCCAATTTTTTTTCGTTCTGTAATTTTTTTTTGCTTCAAATTTCTTTATCTTGTGGTCTATTGAACACTACGATTCCATGCCATTCCCAATGATGCAGATCCAAAAGCGAGCAAAGAGCACGCGTTTCCTTCAAGCACCATATTAGACTGCAGTATTACACCCAATATGTTTGCGGAGTATTGTAGCATCTTCAGCTTAAATATGTTTCTTTGCTATAAATGTTTCATCTTGCTTTTCTACGTCGGCTGCTTACTTGCTTGCTTTTTTTGTTCTTGTTTGTAAGTTTTCATCTATGTCTATTTGCAATAATTGCTAAGTAATGCTTAACTTATTGTTTAACAGCTTCTTAAAGCCTTCATTTTGTAGCATTTTTCTCTCTTTCATTTTCATGCTATGGCTGTCCTGGCGCAAAAAAGGTATTTAATTGGACACTACTTCCTCCAACAACAACTGACTGAAGAAAACGTTTAAAGTGTTGTTATCTATTCTTTAAATTGTGTTGAAACTTTAGAAAAAAACGAAGAAATAAACATTTTCATGCTTTCATTTGTACATTTTTGTGTTGAAAAAATATATATTTTTTCACCTTAAAGTGTGAAATGAAGAAATAACAAGGAAATTGTTAGCTTATTTTTCTTGATTTTTTACAATAGCTAGTTTCAACTTTAGTCATTTAGTGCTTAAAAAATATTATTATCATTAAATTACATCTTTATTAAATATTAAAGTAATAGACGTAGATGAAGACGAACCCTTTGATGCTCATATTTTCATGTTGTTGTAATTGTTGTTACAAATTGGTTACATGAGTCTAAGGATTTAAAAAGAGTTTTTTTTCCAAAGTTCATCAATGATCATTGGGGATTATTTAGAATAGTTCTTTTTTCTGTTTGGTCTATCAATCATTTTATTGACAGGTTTTGTACTAAATAGATGGAGACATTTGGTGGGAAAATTTTTGTTTAAGTTATATAAGTAGGAATTTTATATTTTTGAGATAAATATTTAATAATACTGTGTATATTTGGAAAGCAGTTTAAAAACATTTATCAAAAGTTTATTAAAAAAATTTGCATTCAAAATTTATTCTATAAACCTTTGACAAATGTTTATGTATGAGACCCATATTCATTTAATAAGTTCTGGTACAATTATTCTCGCACCTACATCTGTGATAAGTAACATTCATACTTTATAAATAAAGAACCCACTTAACGATTTTAAAAATTCTAATTACAATAGTTTTCCAGATTTACAATATGTTACATATGAGAGATGTCACGCAAATTATTGCAAGTTCGCCAATTTCTATCTATCAATGAAAAATTTGAATAATCTAACAGTTTCCAAGATATACGAAATTGTGTATTTAATTCCTATATGTGGTGCCAAGCCCCCCATTAAGACTTCGTTTACATGTTTACATGAATTTGTAAAATTTGAAGATTTTAGCTTTAATAGTTTCCCAGATATACGAATTTTTCTATTTAATTCATGTGGGGGCTTTAGGACTCCCCCCCGCTCCTCTCATGGGTAGTCCGCCAATTTATCACCCAAAATGTTTACATGGATTTTAAAGTTATCCGTGCAAATTTTTAAGATTCTAACTGTAATAGTTTCCAAGATAAAATAATTTTTTATTTAATTTATATGGGAGGTGCCACGCCTCTTAATGCTAGTTCGCCCACTTTTTGTCCTAAATAATCATATTAACACTAAAAGGTTCTGACAAAATTTGAGGACTCTAACTGTTATATTATCTCAAATATACGAAAATATATAATATTTTCTTAATATGGGCTTGGCTCTACGTCCACTTGAAATTTCAAAATAAAAAGAAGCCTAAAACCTCTTCCAGGCATACAGGAATACGCTGTGAAAATTTCATATGCAAACAAACACACATTAATTTTTATATATATAGATTTACAAATTCAAAATCTCGTATTTACAATTATAGAATGGGTAGATATCGATAACTGCAACAATTTTTAACTTTCCTTGCTACTCTTGTGGAATGTTGGAGGTTAATCTATTAATCCCAATTCTGATTATTTGCGAACACTGATAGTTTTTGAAGCTAAGAAGAACTCATAGTTGTAGCTCTGTTTAGTGATAAGAAAAATGTTATTGCGGATGATATTTCGATAAGTAGGAAGGAAGTGGATTCTGCAGTACAATGCTGTAAGTGCGATGGTATGATAGTAGCTCATAGATCTATGAGAACTTTTGTCTGAAGAAAGTTGTGTAGCTACTAATTAACACTTGTTTGAAAACAAGCCAATTCTATTTCTTCTGATGATTGAACTTCCAATAGTGCGGATCTGAATGCTTTAGTAAACTATGTGAGGTAAGTATCAGAATGTATTTTCTTTAATAAAAAAGGATTTGGAAAACCTAAATCAAGCCCTTATAATACAATGGATTCCGGAAGAACCATGTTAATTGATTATCTCACAGTCCTCTGATTTGACAGAATCATGGGTCTTTCGACAACTTAAAAAGCTTTGAGTTAATAAGTTTTGAGTTAATAAGCTTACAAGGTGTGTACTTCATAAACTCATTTAGAATTCCTACACCAAGATTGAGAGAATCATGATACTTTCATTAGGTTAAAAATATCAAACATATTTGACAGATCGCATCTTTTACTCCTCCTGACAACTAAATTTTTAATCCCTAAAGAATTTCGCAGTTACTTGATTAACATAGAGCCATTAAAATTTATGTGTGCGTTTTGATAGGTCTTCATAGGTGTTCAGGTTTTAAATAGTTTTTGTTAGTTTAAATTTATAAAGCGTATATGGGTTGATTATTATGCTATATAAAATCTTTTGCTGTCACAACCTTTAGTTCCAGGAACTTACTTACTTCTAAACACATTTACTTCTAAATACACTTATAAACTTTATGCCATCCTTAGTTGCAAAATCATGGATTTCGATTGAAATCATGTTAAATCCTAGAAACAGGTATCGATTAACGAGCTCCCCTGAGTAAGCTAACATTGCAATAATAACACTTTTATTTAAAGTAAAAATTACCCAAAATATTTCGCAGTTCCATTCTGGACAAATGTCGGTTACAGATTCTAGAACATAACAAGTAAGAGTGTTATATTCGGCTATGCCGAATCTTATATACCCACCATCAAACCTCGTTTGACTCGAATGAAACTTACTTATGTCGAATTTTATCTATATACTCGTATATTTAGGCCAGTTATAAGCGTTAAAGTAATTTTCTGAAGGGGACCTTATATAGGGGGGTATGGTCAATTATGGGTCGATCCTCATAAAATTTGGTAGACAGAATTTGGTTCGTATTAAATTTATTTGTGTCGAATTTCATCGCTACACTCGTATTTTTAAACCATTAATAAGCGTTGCAGTCATTTTCTGAAGGGGACCTTATATGGGGGGTAGGGTAAATCATGGACCGATCCTCATAAAATTTTTTAGATAGATTTTAACTCGTATGAAACTTACTTATGTCGAATTTCATCTATATACTAGTATTTTTAAGCCAGTAATGAGCGCTTAAGTAATTTTCTGAAGGGGACCTTATATGCGGGGTAGGGTCAATTATGGACCGATCCTCATAAAATTTTGCACAGTGATTTTGGATCATAAGAAACTTACTTATGTCGAATCGCTATATTCGTATTTTTAAACAAGTTATGGCTGTTAAAGCTGCTTTTCGAGGGGCCACTTGTATGGGGGCTATCCGAAAACGTGGACCGATATTGCCCATTTTCAATACCAAACAAACCTTACCTATAAGAAATATTTATGTGAAATTTCAACCCTCTAGCTCTTTTCATTCGGACTCCATCGTGCTTTCAACAGACAGACAGACAGACGGTCGGACAGACGGACAGAATTTAATGAGGACCCAGAATATATATACTATTGTGGGTCTACGACAAATATTTCGATGTGTTACAAACGGAATGACAAAATCAATATACCCCCCATATTTTTTGAAGGTGGGTATACAAATAAATAGTCTCAAAAATGAAAGGTCCATCTAAGTCACTGTGAAATTTCGATGGCATTGTTAGGATAAAAGAGGAAGTTCATTAGTTTTTTCTTACCAAGATCACTCAGGAAAACATTTAACAAAATTATAGTCTTCGATTCCAGGCGAATATCGGTATAAGCTTCTTGGACCAAATGATCGAATTAATGCCTTTCAATTCCTTCCGATTTGCGGAATTAATTTTAATTCTTTGCGAAATTTATTACAATTGTTTTCGATTTGAGAAATTCAGTTCAATTCTTTACGATTTGCTTAATAAACGAAAGTTTGACAGTGATCTCTCACTGTCAGAAATCTCTATGGATCCTTTTGTTGAAAAAACACTAGTAATTAAAAATTATAAATTGTTATAACACATCAAAAAACTGCGCAATAAATAGAAAAATCAGTATTACACCTGTCTGCATACATAGTGAAAAAATTATGTTTGAATGTATTCCAACTTAATGTTTAAACAATTAATATTTTTGTTTAACTTTTATGAGAAAACAAAAGCTTAAATGAGCACACAACAACAGCAACAAACTCACAATAAATAATGATAACGATTCTGATGATGAGGAGAAAGAAGATTGACGCTGACGATGATGTATTTAAACCAATAAAACCACAGAAAACATTATAAAAGTGACTCGAAATTGTAATTATTGCATGAATAACGTGTTTTATAATTACACATTTCCCTTTGCTTTTTCTCTACTCTTCCCTACTCCTCCTTTGTTCGGAGTTGTTGTATTTTTCATTATTTTGTAGTTTGTCTATACACAGAGATACAAATAATAATGCAACAGAGCACAATTGCAGCAACAAGAAGAGCGTCAACAATGAAAATAAAAGCATCAATGCTTCATTTGTAGACAACCATTGAAGCAACCGACCAGTGAGTCAACCAACCAACCAACAACCAATCGACCAACCAACTCATTTGCATTGTTATACATTTATTGACAACAGACTTTGGAACACGTACAGAGCAGATATCAGCATACAGCAGCAATAGCAATGGTTAGAAATCATCATCCAGAGAAGGACTAAAAACTCATCATACTCTCACCCACATACTCGAACATGAGCATTCTATGAAATTTCCTCTAATGCTAGTTTCCCAAAATTATTGGAATGATAAGTTGGGGGTTTCTGTTAAAGTGTCTATGTGTATGTGTGTGTGTTAGTAAGGATTCCTATATTCATGTTTTTGGGAAAATGTTGCTTTACTTATGGATCAATTTTTAACACACGCAATAGATGCATTTTATCATCACTGTCACTATTTGCAAAAACCACTGCATATCAGTATATGTTTAACAAAATTGCCAAGAACCATAAAATTTTGAAACATTAATTTGAAAATGCATGAAAAAGAAATTTTAGCACATCTCAAAAATATCGATTTCTTAGAACTAAAACTTTAAGATTGAAATTTGTATGGTAAACTTAAATTTTAATACTAACTAAGCTACAAAATCTTTAACACCTTGAAATTGTAATTGTTTTCAAAATTTTCTAAACTATCTTGTACAGTAGTTTTCCGATTTAACGAACCCATATGTTGTCAGGCCTGTTCGTAAAATTGAAAAGTTCGTTATATGCAGTACTAACTAAAACGTGGGTTTTGGTAGGAAAATAATTAAAAATAGGTACATAAAATATTTTTTAAATGTATTTTATAAAAATTAATTCTTATTTTTTTATAAAAATAGCACAAAACAAAAATTCCGAATCTTATATACCCACCTTCAAACCATATTTGTGTCGAATTTAATCGCTGTATTTTTAATTCAGTCATGAGCGTTAAAGTTATTTCTCGAAGTTCATCGCTATACTCGTATTTTTAAGCGAGTAATGAGCTTTGAAGTAATTTTCTTAAGGGGGCCTGATATGGAGGGAAGGAGGGAATTATGGACCGATTCCCATAAAATTTGTTAGAGATTTCGGTTAGTATAGAACATGTTTGTATTTCATCGGCGTACTCGTATTGTTAAGCGAGTAATGAGCGTTAAAGTCATTATCTGAAGGACGGACGGACATAGCTACATCGAACTAAAATTTAATAAGAACCCAGAATGTGTTACAGTTTTGGGTATAAAAGCACCGCTTAAAACAACAGTATAGTTTTTTGCTACAACTTAGGTTATTTGTTATTTTTGATAAATGTCATTTTATCTTCATTTAAATAATAATATTTTTATTAGTTCGTTAAACAGAGTACAAAAAAACAAGTTTTGTTCGTTATTTAAGGTAGTCAATAGGAAAAATTAGCTTGTTCGTTAAATGCGATGTTCGTAGAATTGAATGGTCGTTAAATCGGAAAACTACTGTATATGGTTCAAATACCCAATCGGTTATCCACAATCACTGCCTGGCACCAATAACCAACACTTTGGTGTAATCATTCGCGAAAAACCAAATCCAAATCCATCACATCTGCATACAATTCATTATGCACAGACATAGAGACAAAACTACTTGCGGTTTACAAAATTTTAAGTGGTTGATAATTGTTGTTGTCTCGTTGCAAAAGTTGAAGCATGCGAAAGAATTTACGCTAAAATTGTCAAACGTTTCTGGTGTTATTGCAAATTCTGTAATTTTAATTTTATGTCTTGTAATTTGTAAAAGGTTTTCGATTGAAAATTAAATTAGCCAACTTAATTGGCTTGAATGAGAATATTTATTGGCTGCTTATGAGCTTGGCTTAATTATCATGGTAAATTAGTAATAAGATTTAACATAAGATATTGCAAGAAATATGGATGTTAAGGAGAGTTACTGATGGATAGTTGGTAATAAAAAGATTTCAGGGGGGCTTGTCTAGTCTACAGTCTAGTCTATTGTCTAGTCTATAGTCTAGTCTAGTCTAGTCTATAGTCTAGTCTAGTCTATAGTCTATAGTCTATAGTCTATAGTCTAGTCTAGTCTATAGTCTAGTCTATAGTCTAGTCTATAGTCTAGTCTATAGTCTAGTCTATAGTCTAGTCTATAGTCTAGTCTATAGTCTAGTCTATAGTCTAGTCTATAGTCTAGTCTATAGTCTAGTCTATAGTCTAGTCTATAGTCTAGTCTATAGTCTAGTCTATAGTCTAGTCTATAGTCTAGTCTATAGTCTAGTCTATAGTCTAGTCTATAGTCTAGTCTATAGGTCTAGTCTATAGTCTAGTCTATAGTCTAGTCTATAGTCTAGTCTATAGTCTAGTCTATAGTCTAGTCTATAGTCTAGTCTATAGTCTAGTCTATAGTCTAGTCTATAGTCTAGTCTATAGTCTAGTCTATAGTCTAGTCTATAGTCTAGTCTATAGTCTAGTCTATAGTCTAGTCTATAGTCTAGTCTATAGTCTAGGTCTATAGTCTAGTCTATAGTCTAGTCTATAGTCTAGTCTATAGTCTAGTCTATAGTCTAGTCTATAGTCTAGTCTATAGTCTAGTCTATAGTCTAGTCTATAGTCTAGTCTATAGTCTAGTCTATAGTCCTAGTCTATAGCCTAGTCTATAGTCTAGTCTATAGTCTAGTCTATAGTCTAGTCTAGTCTAGTCTATAGTCTAGTCTATAGTCTAGTCTATAGTCTAGTCTATAGTCTAGTCTATAGTCTAGTCTATAGTCTAGTCTATAGTCTAGTCTATAGTCTAGTCTATCTAGTCTATAGTCTAGTCTATAGTCTAGTCTATAGTCTAGTCTATAGTCTAGTCTATAGTCTAGTCTATAGTCTAGTCTATAGTCTAGTCTATAGTCTAGTCTATAGTCTAGTCTATAGTCTAGTCTATAGTCTAGTCTATAGTCTAGTCTATAGTCTAGTCTATAGTCTAGTCTATAGTCTAGTCTATAGTCTAGTCTATAGTCTAGTCTATAGTCTAGTCTATAGTCTAGTCTATAGTCTAGTCTATAGTCTAGTCTATAGTCTAGTCTATAGTCTAGTCTATAGTCTAGTCTATAGTCTAGTCTATAGTCTAGTCTATAGTCTAGTCTATAGTCTAGTCTATAGTCTAGTCTATAGTCTAGTCTATAGTCTAGTCTATAGTCTAGTCTATAGTCTAGTCTATAGTCTAGTCTATAGTCTAGTCTATAGTCTAGTCTATAGTCTAGTCTATAGTCTAGTCTATAGTCTAGTCTATAGTCTATATTCCAGTCTATAGTTTAGTCTATATTCTAGTCTTTAGTCTAGTCTATAGTCTATTCAATAGTCTAGTCTACGTGGAGTTATAATGTCGCAAAGACGGCAAAAAAAAAACATTTTTTAAACTTCAGGACACGATATCTCGGAATCAGCGATTCAATCCTTTAAAAAGTATACTTTAGTCTCTGGGTTAAAATGTAATCTATGCTTAACTTTACGAAAAAAAATTGTAAGTACTTCTTTCGTAAGATTTACTCAAATTTCGTGTATAGTATGAAATATTATTGAATCGACAACAATATTTATAAAATTTAACAAAACGTATAATATAATTCACGAAATTTGTTCATAATATAAAAGAAAAAAACATGGAAAAACAAGTATATTTTATTTATTTGTCTCAATCGATTTTGCAAAGAACATATGTAATTAAAAGTTTTCAAAGTTTATTTAACTATTCAAATTATCAAGCGCAAATTATATTTATTTGAGAGCAAATAAAAATCCAAAATTAAAATTGCATGTTGGTAAACATACTTAACCATAACCTTTAGTCGAGGTACAAACAGCTGAAAAAAGGGAGGGCCTTGATACCAACGTCCTATTTCAGAGAGTTCTAATTAACTTAAAAAATAGTAATTTCATATTCCACATTGAATTGCCGGCGTTATAACTATTTTTAAAATAATTTTTTCAGATTTCTTTATAACTGTATAACATATAAAAATGAGTTAGAAATATTTTAAAAAAAGGCCTTGTGTAAGGCCTTTCTAAAATGTTTTATAATTTTCCACTAAGAACCAATCACTACCACAATTACAGAAAAACACTCATACACAAAGTAACACTCACTAACATTTGATAACTAAAGCATACTTAACGGCAAAGAAAAGTACATAATTGAAAACCTAATTGAAAATGTCGCATGCGAGAGTAAACAACATTTAATCGCTTGCTTTAAATAAATAATCGTTGTTGTTACTGCTGTTGTTTTTGTTGTTGGTTAACATACACTCACAGATACTTATGAATGAGTAAACGATGGGAATGAGTTTAAAACTTCAACATAAATAAATCCATGTATACAAACATGAAATATATGTACATATATATAAAAAAGGTGTGAGATCTGGGGGGTATTAGGAGCAGGAAACGGATTTAGAAGTAAGGTGCCAGGAAGCGTAAAAAGGGAGAACATTTTTCCTCTTACACACATGTGCACTTAAAGTCAATTTACTATTTAATAAAGAGGACAAAACGAGACTTAATGTGAATGGGTTTATCTAGGGACAATATCCAATAGCAGCTATCTCTTATTTTCATGAATATAAAATGTTGATGACAAAACACTAAGAAAACAATCCCATACATTTTAAAGAAGAATTCCAAAATCTTTAGGTACTAGGGAAAAACAGTATATGCTCTCCTGAAGACTTGTGTTATTTAAGATAGAGACTATTGAATATAAGTTGTCCCTCGATATGTATAACATCCATTAGAGGGTGTTGAGGAACAAAGTGATATTAATAGTTTAAAATGAGTCAACTTGATGAATAGATACATATTTAGATGGATGTTTATGAACGAACTGTGGGTTAAAAAAATAGAATATTAAAAAAACCTTAATAAAACAATAATTAATTCCAAAGCCTAATAAATAATAAGTTCTAGATTCTAACTTAAAAATAACTTTAAAAACCCAACGTATTTTGCAATATTTTCCGGCCCACTGTCATTACAACCTGATTAATTTGCTTTATCGTTATCCAAAACTGCACTAAACAGAAAATCACTACAGAGTGCGTTATTTCTACATTAATGTGTCTGAATTAAACTCTGTCTGTGTATGAATTATAAAAAATAAACTTTTTAATAGCTTTAAATAAAAAATGCCACAATATTTCATGCTTATATTCTCAGAAAGGCTAAAAAAACTACTTTAATTTAATGTTTTTTATTTCGTAGAAATTTTCAGTGGCTTTTTAAAAACATTTTAAAATGTATTTTTATAAAAAAATTGTTTTTTTAATTGATGACGGTTTTAACTTCCCAACATAGTAGAAAAAATTAAGTCTATTTTAAATTTTTTTTATAAAGACACACAGACACATAAACTATCATACAAATACCACTTAATATGCAATTCTTTGCAAGGATTTTGCATATACAAACATACATTTATGTACACACACTTACTTAGCAAACATACACAAATACAATAGAGACGTGAATAATACATTTGCATATTGTCACAGCAAACAAAATTTAACATTTTTCAGTATATAAGAGAGAAAAAGAAAATTAAAAATAACAACTTAAACTTAAATCAGTAGATTTTTTGCAATGATACGAGGGTGAAGATATAATTGTTTAAAAATGTAAAACCAAAACTTATCATACTGACCCACTTCAGTTCTAGTTCAGTTCTAGTTCAATTCTAGTTCAGTTCTAGTTCAGTTCTAGTTCAGTTCTAGTTCAGTTCTAGTTCAGTTCTAGTTCAGTTCTAGTTCAGTTCTAGTTCAGTTTTAGTTCAGTTCTTGTTCAGTTCTAGTTCAGTTCTAGTTCAGTTCTAGTTCAGTTCTAGTTCAGTTCTAGTTCAGTTCTAGTTCAGTTCTAGTTCAGTTCTAGTTCAGTTCTAGTTCAGTTCTAGTTCAGTTCTAGTTCAGTTCTAGTTCAGTTCTAGTTCAGTTCTAGTTTAGTTCAGTTCTAGTTCAGTTCTAGTTCCGTTCTAGTTCAGTTCAGTCAGTTCTAGTTCGTTCTAGTCAGGTCTAGTTCAGTCTAGTTCAAGTTCTAGTTCAGTTCTAGTTTCAGTTCTAGTTCCAATTCCTCGTTCAGTTCTAGTTCAGTTATAATTTAAGTCCTTTTCAGATATGTAAAACTCAAATAAGTATTTAAAACAAAATTGTATTAAATTTTTTCTATATTTGATTTATTCACTTTTGTTAAATTTTAAAATTGTCCACCTTCTCCGTATATGTTGGCCTCACACATGTTTATGTCGGATAGTAGTAATTGCGTGCCTGTGGTAATAATATCAAACTGAACGACACTTTACGGTTTTAAAATTACTAAAAGTATAAAGAAATACAAACATACATACTACCGCAAACCCACTTTATACATTAATACTACATGTATTAATGTATAAATGCAAGTACACATACATAAGTATGAACACACTCATACAGACACACATTAATATGTTATTAAAATATTTAAATTTTTTTATTTCTATCATGTGCAATGTGTATTAAATTCTGATACAGTGAAAACTGTGATTAAAGGAAAATAACTGGAAATACTATTTAAGATTGTGAATTAGTCTTTTAGAAGCAGTTGGTGAACGACTATTAATCGCTCTGTACAAGTTTCAGTTGTCTTAAAACCACCTGAATATTTTGTTTTTGTTTATGTCTACTTAGTTTCCACTTTTGTGTTATTTTACATTCTCCTGTTAACTTTACTATCACTACTTGTAGGCCTTTTGTTTATAAAAGGAATTTTTATTACAAATAATAAATAAACAATATGTATTCGTATTAAAACTTACATTTCTTCTACTTCTCCCAGTTGGTTGGTGATTGAACGTACAATCATGCATATATTCCTTTTGTATTGTACTCTTGAATACACTAGGTTTAATAGACAGTGATACATATGGTGGCTGAGAGTACCCCACTGTCCCCAGTGTACATTTTTTCTTTCTATATTATTTTCCATTTATATTTTCATTTTCACTTGTTTATTTCCATTATCTTTTTTTATATAACCCAACAAACAAAAGTGTTGAATGATGAAAATATTAATTATGTTTATATAATACATATCTATAGTTATTCTCAAACGTTTCGCAACATTTATTTTCATTTGGTAACTAACTTTTTTAAAATGTTGATAATTTTGCGATCAACTTTTTATAGAAATATTTATCATTTGGCGATTAACTTTTTTATAGAAATATTAATCATTTGCCGATAAATTTTTCTATTGAAATTTATATCACTTGGAGATCAACTTTTCTATATGTATATCAATATTTATAATTTGCTGATTATCTTCTCAAACACAAGTAGGGTTCTATAGTTGAAACGAAAAGTCGACTTTTCGACTTTTTTCATTTAGTTAAAAGTCGACTTTTCGACTTTTTGCATTTTATGAAAAGTCGATTTTTCGACCTTTTTCATTTAATTAAAAGTCGACTTTTAGACTTTTCGACTATAAGTTTTTTATAAATAGTCGACTTTTTTCGACTTTTTCCGACTATTCGACTTTTTCCGACTTTTCTTGTTTCGACTATTTTTTTACTTTTTTCGGGGTTTTCCGACTATTTTAGAGTTTTTGACTTTTTCTTCCACTTTTTTAAAATTTTCGACTATTTTTGACTTTTTTCTACAATTTTGGAGTTTTCGACTTTTCGACTTTTTCGACTTTTTTTCGACTTTCTTCGACTTTTTTTCGACTTTTTTCGACTTTCAGACTTTTCGACTTTTATTAACAAAGTCAACTTTTCAACTTTTTTCACAGACGATAGTCGAGTTATCGACTTTTTGGAACAAAATAGTCGACTTCGACTTTTCGACTTTTTTCGACAAAAAGTCGATTGTTCGATTATTCGAAAGCCGATTTAAACACAAGATCAAAGTCTTGTGACTTTCCTATTGACCAATGTTGATCCAAAGCTGAAAGAAAAGTTGATCACCCAATGATCTTCAATAGTTTAATAGAAACTTAATTTCAATTGATTTTGAATTCAAAATGTTTTCTGGGTATGTATAAGTATATGAAAAAGTGAGTAAGTATATGTCAGTATCAGTGTATGTTTTTTTATCCTTGCCTTTGTACACACAATAGGTTTGACACTTTATTTTTAATTTGTCACAAATGTCACCTTATCATGTGTATGTATATGAATGTTTCTGAAATAGTATGTGTGTAGGGGTGGGGGGTCAATATATGTTTGGATGTACGAAAGCACGGAGACAATTAGAGGAAGTTCATTGTTGATTATTAAACCTTTTATTCCTACAGGGAGTTGTTGCGATTTTAAATGTAAATTTAAAAGAAAAAAAAAAAAAAAAGAAAAATAAAATCAAAATTTATAAAACTTTAAATAACAACCTTTTTATGTTGGAGTAAATTTTCGGGTAAATGTTAAGAAATGTAGAAAGTCTCTTGGAACAGCAGAGCTTTGAAATTCATAAAATTTGTAATTGATTTAAAGTTAGAGAATTGCATTTTCAATTTACACTTCCACAATCTTAATTAAATGATCCTTACAAAAACTTTGTTAATTTAACTTTTCTTTCCATCACTTTAATTTAAATTCACATTTAACAATTCTTCATATTCACTAAAAGAGAATAACAACTTTTTAACATAGAATAAAAAAAATATTTAAAAGTTTTTTTTATTTCAACTTTTGTTTCAATCTCAAAAATTCCTCTTAAAAACAGTTTTCTTTAATATAAATTCCTTAACTATCAAACAAATTGAAAAGGAAAAAAATTTAATTAATTTTTCTAAACTAGAACAATAGTTTACTCTGAAATTAAAAAAAAAATACACAAGCAAAATTTTATATAGAACATCCATTTAGCACAGATAAGGAGCTTAAACGATTTAGCCTCTTAATTTTATGCAAAAAAAAGTACGGAAACTCGTAATGGCAAAGTTTTTCTTTTTTGCTTTTTAATTTTATTTTAAAGTATTTTTACACTTTTAGAAAATTTTTGAAAAAAAAAAAATCAAATATGCAGCAATTGCAGCAACAATACTATATAATGGCTGGTGTACGAGTATTTTTATTTAGTAGATATCCACATATTTTCTAAAATGTATTGTTACAAAAGGTGTGTGTGAGTAGCAAAGTTATCTGACGAAATGAGTTTATATATAATATATTTATATATAATTTGAAATTGTACATTTACGTAGGTGTTGGTTGGTTAGTTGTTGGCTGTTCCTGTTGCTTGATGAGTTGCACGTCCATCAAATGCAAATAGAAAATTTTTAGCAAATAACACCATGTTCATGCTGATGATAATAATGATGACGATGAGGAGGACCATGATGCTGTTTTTTCACACACACTCACACGCGTACAAACTTTAGCAAACATTCATACATATATTTGTCCATGAATACATACATTGTGCATCTCTCCAGCTGCAAAAGTTAATTTTCAACATGTTGCCATCGTTTACAGTGTATATTCATAGATAATACATACACATATATTACAGATACTCTACTATATCCACTTGTATATTCGCATCTCCTTCTTGTAGTAGTAGTTGCAATTACGAGGGCTCGGTATAATAGTATGTTCAAAAATTCATTTAAACTCATTTCGTATTTGAAATGAGTTAAATTATTCAAGTTAAACACTAAACATTCAACATTTAAGTAAATATTTGACTAAAAACTTGTGATGTGATTACAAATTTCAAATTGAAATAGTAGGATTCATGTGATATATTACTTGTGTCTGCTAATGTGTGTCGAGAATCCTGTAGTTTTAAAAGGTGTTATTTGGACAGTAACACAGCAGCAGCATATGAACTTTTTGTAAAGCTGAAAGAAATGTAATCGCCACAATCTTTTCTTTACTGATCCTAAGTAATCTGAAGAATAGTTTCTTAAATATACCAGAAGTAATCCACTGTTAAAAGAAGTATCAATTGACTATTTTCTTGGACAATCACAATCAATTCAATAAAATCGCTAGTTCGGAACTGCCACCCAAACTGCAGGGTAGTATGTTGGAATAAACATGATTGTATATATGTATATGTATGTGCCTAAGTATATGTTTTGTGAGAAGCTTTAAAGGTGTGCAAATGGTAAGTTTTTTTCTCTAATTTTACAGACTTGTAGTAGGAGTGCCGAAGGTAGATAGATAGATTGCACTTTAACAAAAATGTAATTTATAAAGTTTAAAGGGATTTCATTAATACATATTTACATATGTTCTTCTAGTCATCACAAGGAGATAAGAACAAATTATTATGTATTATCTGATAGACATCTAGAAACAAAATCTATAATTATAGAATCTATATGTTAGAATATGGACATTTTATATTGGAGACTATGGAGATAGTGTCACTTTTTTAATAAACTACACATGAAGTTTTCTATTAAAAAGTTTGATTATTTGAATATAAACTTTTCTGTAGAAATATTTCATTATTTGATGATCAACTTTTCTCTGGAAAAATTGATTATTTGGTGATAAATTTTTCAATATATTAATTGGTTGATCGATTCGAAATCAGCTTTTCTATAGATCGATGTTGTTTCTATAAAAATTTTGATATCTGGTCAACTTTTCAATAGATCAATTTTAATGAATTGTTGAAAAGCTTTTCTATAGATCCTTGCACGGTGGGAAAAAGAAATATATACGTCTGGTACCAAATTGAAACCAAACTGTTTATAATTTTTCAATAACATCCGTTGTCAAAGTATATACATACGTACGATAGCACTATGTAATGTTGACAACATTGCCACAATTCGTTGTCGAAATCTAAATTTTATACACATCCGTTGTCTGAACGTTAGCAAACGTGGTAAGCTCACTATTGACAAACATTCCATTGCCAATAGTGAGCTTACCACGTTTGTCAACATTTAGATAACGGATGTGTTCAAAATATTGATTTCGACAACGTTGCGTTGTCAACATTACATAGTGTTGTCGTACGTATGTATATACTTTGACAACGGATGTTATTGAAAAATTATAAACACTTTAGTGTCAATTTGGTACCATGCCTCTATATTTCTTCTTCCCTCTGTGTAGTGATAACTTTTGGATCAACTTTTCTATAAATTTATGCTGATCAGTTGATAATTAACTTTTTTATGGTGATCATTTAGCGATTAACTTTTCTACTAAAATGTTGATCATTTGGTGATCAATTAGAAATGTTGATCATTTAGTAATCAATTAGAAATGTTGAGCATTTGGTGATCAACTTTTCTAGAGAAATTGTGATCATTTGATGAATAACTTTTTTATAGAAATATAGATCATTTAGTGATCGTTTAGACATGTTTCAGAACTATCATAAGAAAGTAAAAATTTGTGTTGATCTATCAGTGAAAATGATGATCATTTGGTGATGTGTGTTAATGTTCGGTGATTGCATATAAGTTTCACTAGAAAATGGAATTTTCACCAAAAAAAGTAAAATTTTGACTACTAAATACAATTTTCACCAGAAAAAACTAAATTTATACTAAAAAATCAAAATTGCACTGAAAAATCGAATTTGAAGTAAATAATCGAATGTTCAGTTAAAAATAGAATTTGTATTAGAAAATCGGCTTTTCACCAGAAAAGCGAATTTTTACTACAAAATCATATTTTAATTAGAAAACCGAAAATTTACTGGAAAATGGATTTTTTAACTAAAAAATTTTTATTTTAAAAACCGGAAAAAACATTTTTATAAATTTTGATATATTTTATAAGATAATATTAGTTGTCCCCTAAATGTATACATTAAACTTTTATTTTAGTTTAACTAACAAATATTGCGGAGATACGAACAAAGTCTAGCATAAGTACAATAAATACAATTATTATTTTACAGATCATTACTTGTTTAAGTCATAATTATATTTTATGCATGTAACAATATGACGACAGACACAAATTATGATCACTGTTAATTTATTTTCATCAACAATTTCATGGTAACAAGCAAATAAACAGCAACAACGAAGTTGTAGCAACATTATTTATTTGTTGCATTTTAATCTTTTTTGCATTCCTAACAGACAGCAAATGAACGGAACATGTTGTATCTGAAAATTCAGACAAGTATTTCTTGGTGTCTCGTTATTCCTTGTAAATATTTATATGTGTTATTTCGTTAAGATTCATTACATCGACTCGTTCTCATATGTAACTTTAGGGTGAGGGTATTATACATCATAATGTTGACTTCTTATAATAAAAATACAATGCAACATCATTAAACGAGATAATGTTCCATAAGAAACACTTGTGTTAAATATTTATTTGATTATAAATTGTTCGTGCATTTTTATGACTCTGCAAAAAAAAAAAAAAAAAAAAAACATGTGTATATTTTACATGGTATCTTAAAGATAAACATTGATTATGCGTATGAAGTAGAAGATATTTATAAATATGTCTTTATAAATTTACATAAGACGATTTATCATCACAATCGTAAAATCTGGCATATTGCAAAAGTAATTTATAGGAAATAATTCTTAAAAGGATATACCTTTTTGAATGGTACTACAATTTTAGATTGCCAAAAAAATCAACTTTTTGATAGAAAAATTGAGCCCCAAAAATATATAAATTATATATACAGGCAAATCCCGGTATAACGAATCTCACTTTAACGAAAATCCGATATATCGAACTGCCAAATGTTTAACATTAACTACCTTATATAGCGAACGTTTAAGAAGTTTTATACTCGATATAACGAATAAAGAGAAAAAATAACTAAAAAAATCCAACTTTTGACTTTATATTGATATTGTTAATGTCAAAAACTTGATTGAGCAATTAGAATATAAAGAAGTCGTTCATATTCCTAAATTTAGTTATTCTGTATATCACACCTATCGAACAAAATGCAATACTATAATTTAAAAAGCCTATATCCGTTAGATGTGAATGTAATGAAACCTTTAGCTTGAATAAAGATTAAACCGGATACACTGAATTAATACAATTTTACAGCAAAATAAATTATTTCGAGTTATTTGAAATAAAATTTGAAGTAATAATTTCATACATTAATTTGAATGGTTTTTTGTCCATTAAATTAAGAAATTTACTAGAAAAAATAATTCCGATATAACGAATTTTTCGATTTAACGAAAGGGCCTGACATTATATCATTCGTTATACCGGGATTTGCCTGTATAATGAAATATTATCAATATTTCATTACCAAATGATCAACATTTCAATAAGAAATTTAACACCAAATGGTCGACATTTCTATAGCAAAGTTGATCATAAAATGATCAACATTACTATAGAAAAGTTTAACACCAAATGATCAACATTTCTATCGAAAAAATTTATCAACATTTCTATAGAAAAGTTGATCACCAAATGATCAACATTTCTATAGAAAAGTTGAACACCAATTGATCAAACATCTCTATAGAAAAGTTAGTCAGTAATATTTCTATAGAAAAGTTGATCAGCAAATGATCAACATTTCTATAGAAATGTTAATCAGCAAATGATCAACATTTCTATAGAAAAGTTGATCAGCAAATGATCAACATTTCTATAGAAAAGTTGATCAGCAAATGATCAACATTTCTATAGAAAAGTTGATCAGCAAATGACCAACATTTCTATAGAAAACCACCAACATTTCTATAGAAAAGTTGATCAGAAAATGATCAACATTTCTATAGAAAAGTTGATCAGCAAATGATCAACATTTCTATAGAAAAGTTGATCACCTAATGATCAACATTTCTATTGAAAAGTTAATTACCAAATGATCAACATTTCTATAGACAAGTTGATCACCAAATGATCAACACTTCCATAGAATATTTGATCACCAAATGATCAAAATTTCCATAGAAAAGTTGATCACCAAATGATCAACATATCTATAGAAAAGTTGATCATCAAATGATCAATATTTCTACAGACAAGTTGATCGCCAAATGATCAACATTTCTACAGAAAAGTTGATCACCAAAATGATTATAGTTTTTGTGGAAATGTTGATTACCAAAATAACAACAAAAAATGCCATTCATAGTCATAAAGAATGCAAACATAAGTAAGAATATCATTAATCCTTTGGAAAACCAATTTAAAAAATACAATTTCTATACCCCATAATAACCATTCAGCCAGGCAGTGAAAAAGGAAAACATAAACAACCAGTCACGTCATATTAATTGAACACAAAATGTTTTGTAGTTTGTAATTTTCATACTTGATGTTTAATTAATTTTGCATTACATGCAATACAATTCTATAAAGAGTTCAGTTCTTGAAAACAAAATAAATTGTTAAATGTCACTTTGTTAAATTTGTAGCAATTTTAATTAAGCCCTCCAATACAGCCAGAGATGAAGAAAATATTAGCTATAAAAAAAAAACACAAACAGAAAAACGACAACCTCAAAACGGCCAGATTTATACGACAATATTTATTTTGAAATGTAAAAACAACACGACGACTGTACGCTCCGTATAATACAGATGTTATAATTTTAAATCATTTTTTTTTTAAATTTATAAAAATAAAATTAAAACAACTTTAATTGAAAAATAAAGAAAAATGAACAAAAAAATAAAATGTCACTTTCATTCATTTAAACACTTGTACACACTGGAATAAGTGTAGAAAACTACAGGAAAAATACAGACAACAACAACAACAAAAATTAAAAAATACCGTAAAAAAGAAAACGCTAAAACAGCTTAATCGCAACTGCAAATGAAAGAGAAAAAGTAGAAAGAAGCTAAAAGCAACACAAAATGCGGTGAAGTTCTTCTTGTCAAATTGCCAGACGCCTGGCAAATTGCAGATGTTGTAAATTTGTTTAGCCTTTTTTTCCTTCTATTTTGCCTCTACGAAATTCTTGTTTTTTTTTTCTTAATTCAAAATTTTTCTTTTTTTACATTTTTGGTTAAATGTCTACAGTGTTGTTTGGGTTTTTTGTTACTTTTAATTTTCTTCTTTTATGGTTTTTAATATAAATTTGAATAATTATTTACAAAAGTTTATATTTAGAAAATTATGTTTGGGTGTCTGCATTAATTCATTTTGAAAGGTTTTCTATGGAAAAGTTTCCCGTGTTTTTTTTTTTTATTAAAATAAAATTTATACTTTTAAAACTTCAAAATTTTGTAAATTATGCATAAAGTGAAAAAAATAATATAAAGAAATATTTTAATATTTAGCTAAAGTTTGTTGTAGGATAATAAGTAATATAAATTAATGTGTTTCTTAATGATTTCGAATTTTGTACGTAGGCATTGATTAGGAATTGGATAAATTTTGTAAAAGCTTCTTTCTGCTCAATGACAGCTAATATACGAATTTATTGGCCTGCTGTAGGGGTGGCACGAATGTCGAAGTGCTTTACCTGAACACCTGTCCTAAGGTCCTTATTTCAGGGTGGTAATTTTCAACCACTGTGTAACCTTGAGAACGGTCTACCATCGCCCCTTCAATATTTAATGAAGAAATCAGGTGGCAATTTGCGTACATGGCTATGCCAGTTCATGTACAAGCACTTTGCTGAAGTACTGTAGGGGGTGGCAGTTGTTTCACCACTATTTAGTTAGGTGATTAGTTATTTTAATAAGGTCTTGTCCTAGGAGGGATTTTCGCAACATAAGCCTCACTTTAAGAACATATCTACCAGGCTTGGGGAGTAATGACTACATTTTCAATTACAATTACATTTGAAGTAATTGTAATTGAAGCTTTACTAATTACAATTACTTTTAATTATAATTGAAGTTTTGCCAATTACAATTATTTGTAATTGATGTTTTACAATTATAATTACTTGTAATGGTAATTGAAGTTTTGCCAATTACAATTACTTGTAATTGTAATTGAAGAATTTCCAATTACGATTACTTGTAATTGTGAATTTTGTTCCTTATAATTACATGTAATTTGTAATTAGTAATACCTTTATTACAATTACAAGTAATTTTAATTGGAAAATTTCAATTACAATTACAAGTAATTGTAATTGGTAAAACTTCAATTACAATTACAAGTAATTGTAATTGGTTATTGGTCAATTACACATTACAAGTAATTGTAATTGGAAAAATTTCCATTACAATTACAAGTAATTGTAATTGGTTATTGCTCAATTACACATTTCAAGTAATTGTAATTGACCATGTAATGAATTACTTTGTGTAATCATTACCCCCTCCATGCCTGATATCTACTATTGGTCAGTGGATCACAGAATGCATTACAGAAAAAATTCGGTCTTTAACATTTCTCATTCATCTGACACACTAATTGAGAAAAACATTCAATACACTCACTCCAGATATACGGTTGAGTAAGGCCCGCTTACTACATCCATCCCGTATCATATGCACTAAACTCCAACTAATTTCCAACGCTTAGTACTACAGTCTCTCCTCTCTGTTGTCTCGCCAACAAATCTGAACTTATCCAGAATTATAGACTTTACCGTTAATCAGTCCAGACACCACGTGCTCCCCGAAGGCACCTCTCCAATAACCGGAACAAGACCAAGTCTGAAACTGGGCTACCGGCGCCTGTGGTACCAGATTATGTGGTTCTTTGGTTTGACCTTCTGTCAAATCATTCCAAGGAAAGGCCGAGGGTATATTTGTTTATCTCCAGTTTATAGTCCCGCCACCCGCACCTAACACCAAGATGAGGGTCTCTTATAAAGGTAACATGACCCCAAGGAGTGCTATGGAAAATTTACGAATATTTTAAATATAATTGTTTTAAAACGAAAAGTTTATTATTAACCTTCAAATGCTACAGGGACCTAATTATCTCCCCATTTTCTGCAATTTTAATTTTCGTCATTACAACCGCAATATTTTAATTCTTAAACTTCCGCAGTTTTTATTTAATATTAATTAAGATTTTATCATCTACAATGTACTTAAAACAATCTACTGCATCATACCCATTTTGATTTGCAACAAATGATAATACAATTCCTAGCGACACTAAACATCTACATGCAACATATGTATGTACTTGTAACGCAGGTACAACTAACAATTACAAAATAACATATACTAAATGCATGTTTTTAAACAATAAAATTTGTTTTTTTTTTTTTTTTGCTTTTGCTGTTCGTCTCCTGTTAATAATCACTTGGGGTTCATGAGTGCAAAATAATTTGTGACTTTGGAAAAAGAAGAAAGAAAAAAAAACTTAAAAAGAGCAATGCCGACAATAAACATAGGTTATTTTTACCAACTAAATAGACCCCTCTAACCATACTTCGGAGACCATGTACACAGTACTCCTGTTCTGCTGTACTGCAAAGTGGCATTTACTTCAAACTCATACTTTAGCTACTTGCTATAACTACTATGACTTGTACTGCATATTTAGCACTACTGCTGCTGTTGCTGCTATGATATGCCTTTTGTTGGCATTGTGACAAATGATGGCGATTAGACATGTGTCATTTTGTAAAATGCGTCTGCGTGCTATATGCGATTTGTTTCTTTTTTTTCATTTTTGTTGTCCAAAATAGCCTTCATATGTTTATATGTTGATGTTTGCTACTATTTGAATATTGTTTGGAGGAGATGTGATGTTAATCCGCTTTTTTACACCATCAAATGATAGTAGCATTAGGGTGGCTTTTATAAATAAATCTTTATTAAACAATACGTTGTAGAGACACATAAACATTTTAATTTTTGCCTAAATAATTAAGTGTTACCCTTTTGCTATGGCTGCATGTTGCAACAATGATACGCGAAAATAATTGTTATGGCTAAAATTATAGTCCTATAGTCTGGTGTATGTTTGGCCATAAAACTGGAAAAGCTGTTTACTTGCTTCTAGGTAGACAGACTGTATTGACCGTTAAATACCATTGAATGCATGCAACATTGACATTAATTCATAGATTAATTGCTGTCATTCAAGAATGACATATGATTATTTTTGTTGTTCCATTTTTTTTGACATTGTACATTTTACGAAAAGGATTTTAAAACCATTTATACTGTCTGCCCTTTTGGTGGAGTATAAATGTAAATAAATGGATGAGGTGTTGAGTTTGTTGTATCTGGGGGAAAGTTTATAACAGCAATCAATTATTTCTATCGTTTATTGGAAATCTTTGATGTTTGCTTAAATTTTGTTGGATTTTCATTTATAATAAAAAATTTTTGCTGACTCTACGTATGCATGTTTTAGCACGCCTTTTTTTCTTTCCATAAATTACAATAAATAAAGTTGTGTTTTTTTAATGCTATCCATTATCATTGCAACTAAATCTAGCATGAATGAGTGAAATTGTACGCAATCTGTATATTGTTTAAGACCGACCACATTATAACACAGCATGTGTCGTAAGTCAGCCAGCCACCAAAAAAAAAAAAAAAATCGTTACTCAATCACTGTTAAATATTATTGTTATTATTGCTACCCTTCTTACTCTTACCCAGCACAATGGGGTTGATAACTTTCCATGCATGTTGTGCACTTGCTGTTTCCTTATTTACCTTGTATTTGTAAAGGGGAGAAGTGTACGACGATATTGTCGCCGTCTTACTGTTTGTATTGATTACGTATAACTTCTTATTTTGTTACTTAATCCTCTTGTTTGTCGTTCCAACATCGTTTTCTATAACGCAATGTTGCACACAATCAGCATCATACAAATGAAATGTGTGAGTGACACAACCACCACTGCCACTACTGTCACCATTAAACTAATCGTGCGCCCCATTTCTTTTTTTTATCACACAACCCTATACTGTTGCAGTGTTGTTTAATTTTTGTTTTTTTTTTGTGAACAGTGGATAACGAGGTGTTTTATTGCTATAATTTTTTAGATTCAAGCTCCTTACTGAACTTATATGTGTTGGAGGCAAATCAGACAATGTTATTTCCCTTAATCATTTATTTCGTTTTCTAGTCTATAGTCTATGGTCTAGTCCATTGTCTAGTCTATGGTCTAGTCTTTAGTCTTATCTATAGTCTAGTCTATAGTCTCGTCTATAATCTAGTCTATAGTCTAGACTACAGTCTAGTCTATAGTCTAATTTATAGTCTAGTCTATAGTCTAGTCTATAGTCTAGTGCATGAATAAGTCTATTGTCTGGTCTATAGTCTAGTCTGTAGTCTCGTCTGTAGTCAGGTCAGTAGTCTAGTCTATAGTCTAGTCTATGGTGTAGTCTATAGTCTAATCTATAGTGTAGCCTATAGTCTAGTCAATGGTTTAGTCTATAGTCTGTTCTATAGTCTAGTCCATAGTCTAGTCTATAGTCTAGTCTATAGTCTAGTCTAGTCTAGTCTATAGTCTAGTCTATAGTCTAGTCTATAGTCTAGTCTATAGTCTATCTAGTCAGTCTAGTCTATCTAGTCTATAGTCTAGTCTATAGTCTAGTCTATAGTCTAGTCTATAGTCTAGTCTATAGTCTAGTCTATAGTCTAGTCTATAGTCTAGTCTATAGTCTAGTCTATAGTCTAGTCTATAGTCTAGTCTATAGTCTAGTCTATAGTCTAGTCTATAGTCTAGTCTATAGTCTAGTCTATAGTCTAGTCTATAGTCTAGTCTATAGTCTAGTCTATAGTCTAGTCTATAGTCTAGTCTAGTCTAGTCTAGTCTAGTCTAGTCTAGTCTAGTCTAGTCTAGTCTAGTCTAGTCTAGTCTATAGTCTATAGTCTAGTCTAGTCTATAGTCTAGTCTATAGTCTAGTCTATAGTCTAGTCTATAGTCTAGTCTATAGTCTAGTCTATAGTCTAGTCTATAGTCTAGTCTATAGTCTAGTCTATAGTCTAGTCTATAGTCTAGTCTATAGTCTAGTCTATAGTCTAGTCTATAGTCTAGTCTATAGTCTAGTCTATAGTCTAGTCTAGTCTATAGTCTAGTCTATAGTCTAGTCTATAGTCTAGTCTATAGTCTAGTCTATAGTCTAGTCTATAGTCTAGTCTATAGTCTAGTCTATAGTCTAGTCTATAGTCTAGTCTAGTCTATAGTCTAGTCTATAGTCTAGTCTATAGTCTAGTCTATAGTCTAGTCTATAGTCTAGTCTATAGTCTAGTCTATAGTCTAGTCTAAAGTCTAGTCTATAGTCTAGTCTATAGTCTAGTCTATAGTCTAGTCTATAGTCTAGTCTATAGTCTAGTCTATAGTCTAGTCTATAGTCTAGTCTATAGTCTAGTCTATAGTCTAGTCTATAGTCTAGTCTATAGTCTAGTCTATAGTCTAGTCTATAGTCTAGTCTATAGTCTAGTCTCTAGTCTATATAGTCTAGTCTATAGTCTAGTCTATAGTCTAGTCTATAGTCTAGTCTATAGTCTAGTCTATAGTCTAGTCTATAGTCTAGTCTAGTCTAGTCTATAGTCTAGTCTATAGTCTAGTCTATAGTCTAGTCTATAGTCTAGTCTATAGTCTAGTCTATAGTCTAGTCTATAGTCTAGTCTATAGTCTAGTCTATAGTCTAGTCTATAGTCTAGTCTATAGTCTAGTCTATAGTCTAGTCTATAGTCTAGTCTATAGTCTAGTCTATAGTCTAGTCTATAGTCTAGTCTATAGTCTAGTCTATAGTCTAGTCTATAGTCTAGTCTATAGTCTAGTCTATAGTCTAGTCTATAGTCTAGTCTATAGTCTAGTCTATAGTCTAGTCTATAGTCTAGTCTATAGTCTAGTCTATAGTCTAGTCTATAGTCTAGTCTATAGTCTAGTCTATAGTCTAGTCTATAGTCTAGTCTATAGTCTAGTCTATAGTCTAGTCTATAGTCTAGTCTATAGTCTAGTCTATAGTCTAGTCTATAGTCTAGTCTATAGTCTAGTCTATAGTCTAGTCTATAGTCTAGTCTATAGTCTAGTCTATAGTCTAGGTCTATAGTCTAGTCTAGTCTAGTCTATAGTCTAGTCTATAGTCTAGTCTATAGTCTAGTCTATAGTCTAGTCTATAGTCTAGTCTATAGTCTAGTCTATAGTCTAGTCTATAGTCTAGTCTATAGTCTAGTCTATAGTCTAGTCTATAGTCTAGTCTATAGTCTAGTCTATAGTCTAGTCTATAGTCTAGTCTATAGTCTAGTCTATAGTCTAGTCTATAGTCTAGTCTATAGTCTAGTCTATAGTCTAGTCTATAGTCTAGTCTATAGTCTAGTCTATAGTCTAGTCTATAGTCTAGTCTATAGTCTAGTCTATAGTCTAGTCTATAGTCTAGTCTATAGTCTAGTCTATAGTCTAGTCTATAGTCTAGTCTATAGTCTAGTCTATAGTCTAGTCTATAGTCTAGTCTATAGTCTAGTCTATAGTCTAGTCTATAGTCTAGTCTATAGTCTAGTCTATAGTCTAGTCTATAGTCTAGTCTATAGTCTAGTCTATAGTCTAGTCTATAGTCTAGTCTATAGTCTAGTCTATAGTCTAGTCTATAGTCTAGTCTATAGTCTAGTCTATAGTCTAGTCTATAGTCTAGTCTATAGTCTAGTCTATAGTCTAGTCTATAGTCTAGTCTATAGTCTAGTCTATAGTCTAGTCTATAGTCTAGTCTATAGTCTAGTCTATAGTCTAGTCTATAGTCTAGTCTATAGTCTAGTCTATAGTCTAGTCTATAGTCTAGTCTATAGTCTAGTATAGTCTAGTCCATAGTCTAGTCTATAGTCTAGTCTATAGTATAGTCTATAGTCTAGTCTATAGTCTAGTCTATAGTCTAGTCTATAGTCTAGTCTATAGTCTAGTCTATAGTCTAGTCTATAGTCTAGTCTATAGTCTAGTCTATAGTCTAGTCTATAGTCTAGTCTATAAGTCTATAGTCTAGTCTATAGTCTAGTCTATAGTCTAGTCTATAGTCTAGTCTATAGTCTAGTCTATAGTCTAGTGTAATCCTTGGGCCCACTGTTCCCCTTATTATTGCAACTGTTGTGGGTGACAAATCGTTAGATTAACTCAGTTGGAAAGAGGGCGTTTTTGGTTTCTAACACAGAAACAAAGCACACATACTGTTGTGCTTCGTTTATTCAATGCAATACATTTTGATTATGTCGGATTTCTATTTTTTCTCTTTTCAACGTTTGTTTATTTCTTATTCACAATATACCTTCTTCGTTATATTTACTTATATTTGGATTTTATTTGTTAATATTAAATATAAAACCTTGTGAAAATTGTTATTTTTATTTTACATTAAATTTTGCAGACACCCAACCGTAATGAATAGCAACAACGTTCATACATACAAATACTCTCAATAAATATTCATAAAATATACTATAAAATTTGTATTTATGTATTTGTTAATATGCTGAAGTGTATTTTAGGGGGTTTGTTTGGACGTGAGTGTGTGTTAGAGTGTGCATTTATAATGGCGGGATATTTGTTATTAAGTCAAAAACATTGATGGGGTTTATAAATACCAAGTACGTTGTAGATATTTTCATTTGAAATTCATGAATTTATTAAGGCATAAAATCCATTCATTCATTTTCCTCTTGCATTCGATACAATTCTATGTTTCACGTACAAACAAACACTTACATTTGTGTATATGTTTGTATATTCAGCATCATACATTTTATAATCATACTACTTTATGTTTCACAATAAATACTAATAAAAAGCAAAAAAAAAAATTAAATTGGAAGCAAAAATAAAAAAAAAAGGAAAATTGTACCGTATTGGCAAATTTTGTTTAATTGTTTGTAACCGATGAAGGGGCCGACATGACAAGCTTTAAGGTGGTTAGTGAAAATATAACAACTCAATATTCGAAAGTATATTTTTAGTTTCTGAACTACAAACTCAACATTCTCAGACCTCCAGTATGGGTTAAGATTCATATGAAATATCCTTTTCCTTTTATTCTCATCCTTTTTTTCCATATTTCATTGCATTCTGTTTGTTTCGCTTCGTTAACCATTTGTGTGCTTTTTTCCACGTTTTTTTATATATTTTTTTGTTTCTATAGCGGAACAAACTCTTCATGATTTTATTCTTCTATTTTTAATTTATTTTTTTCTCTACTTTTATATGCTATTTTTTCCTGTATTGCCATTTTCTGCTAAAAACATTCAATAGTTAAGCTAAAAACCGTTGTTATCGTCACAAGAAGCACAACATCAGTTAAGCAGGATGTTTAGTTCATTAACACCGGAAATAGGAGTTCGTTCTAGTGTCCAGTTGTTACTTTTAACATGTTCGCTAGCACAATTTGTGTACGAGTATTTTTGTTGTAACAACGCTTTGTTGGTGGGTAATGGCGTTGATGATAATGACGACGATATGTGATGCTGCTGCTGATGATGTTGAGGATGGCGGTGCTGATAATACTGTAAGCATCGTAATTCATGCATGCCTTTAACCGGAAAAGATAAAAAGGATGTTGATTGTATTAGTTGAGATCCTTCATGTGCACCAAGTCGTCAGGAGTAAATATGTAGTTTTTTTCTTCGGTTTTTGCTAATTGCTGCAAATGTGAAAAAAATATTGTAACATGTGTTTAAGAGTTAGTCTATTTTTAATTAAAAGTTATTAGTTGAAGATGGCTCTTTAATATAAAAATTAATATTTTAATTATAGTTTTCTCTAGTTAAACAGCATAGGATTGATTTAAGAACATTAACCTAAACTTTGCATTTCTTTATAATTTCGACAATAGACTATTTAAAATATTTGAAGTAGTCTAGTCTAAAGTCTAGTCTATAGTCTAGTCTATAGTCTAGTCTATAGTCTAGTCTATAGTCTAGTCTATAGTCTAGTCTATAGTCTAGTCTATAGTCTAGTCTATAGTCTAGTCTATAGTCTAGTCTATAGTCTAGTCTATAGTCTAGTCTATAGTCTAGTCTAAAGTCTGTCTAAAGTCTAGTCTAAAGTCTAGTCTATAGTCTAATCTATAGTCTAGTCTATAGTCTAGTCTATAGTCTAGTAGTCTAGTCTATAGTCTAGTCTATAGTCTAGTCTATAGTCTAGTCTATAGTCTAGTCTATAGTCTAGTCTATAGTCTAGTCTATAGTCTAGTCTATAGTCTAGTCTATAGTCTAGTCTATAGTCTAGTATATATTCTAGTCTATAGTCTAGTCTATAGTCTAGTCTATAGTCTAGTCTATAGTCTAGTCTATAGTCTAGTCTATAGTCTAGTCTATAGTTTAGTCTATAGTCTAGTCTATAGTCTAGTCTATAATCTAGTCTATAGTCTAGTCTATAGTCTAGTCTATAGTCTAGTCTATAGTCTAGTCTATAGTCTAGTCTATAGTCTAGTCTATAGTCTAGTCTATAGTCTAGTCTATAGTCTAGTCTATAGTCTAGTCTATAGTCTAGTCTGTAGTCTAGTCTATAGTCCAGTCTATAGTCTAGTATATAGTCCAGTCTATGTCTAGTCTACATTATAGTCTATAGTCTAGTCTATAGTCAAGTCTAGTCTATTGCCTAGTATATAGTCTAGTCTATAATCTAGTCTATGGTTTAGTATATTGTCTATTTTATAGTCTAGTCTATAGTCTAGTCTATAGTCTAGTCTATAGTCTAGTCTATAGTCTAGTCTATAGTCTAGTCTATAGTCTAGTCTATAGTCTAGTCTATAGTCTAGTCTATAGTCTAGTCTATAGTCTAGTCTATAGTCTAGTCTATAGTCTAGTCTATAGTCTAGTCTATAGTCTAGTCTATAGTCTAGTCTATAGTCTAGTCTATAGTCTAGTCTATAGTCTAGTCTATAGTCTAGTCTATAGTCTAGTCTATAGTCTAGTCTATAGTCTAGTCTATAGTCTAGTCTATAGTCTAGTCTATAGTCTAGTCTATAGTCTAGTCTATAGTATAGTCTATAGTCTAGTCTATAGTCAAAGTTGACTACCTATACAGTGTTTTTTATTATATGTAGTCTACTTGATAGTCATGTAGAGTGTTTACAAAATCCAATTTCATTTTCATCAAACCAATAAAAGCACAACAAAAATCTTTAATATCTCACCAACAAATAAAAAACTTTAATATTAAGACCACAAAAGCGTTTTAAAAATCTGTTGCAAATTTTTTATATTTTTTCACTTTTTTTAACAATTGTTGATATTTTTTTTTTGTTTTCTGCTGGATAGACTGAGAAAGAGAAAAAGTGACAACGATGACGATGATAATACTCGTGGCATGGCAGTTAGATAGAAACACCAAAATGAGCCAACAACGAGACGTTTAAAAAACTCATAAATACAACGAGTATAAAACATTAAAACACGGTATAATTTCGAAAAGAATGGGGAGACTGCAGCAAAAATATATAGGTTTATACTATGGGTTCTTTATATGTTGCATGTACAATGAAAAAGTATTTAACACCTGCAAAATACATGTACACAGACACGCAACACGTAGCACATTTAACAGTACAGAGAAACTGCATTTTAACGGAATGTATTTGTTTGTACATTCGGCTGCTATGGCAAAAATATAACAGGATAATAAAGGACAAGTTTTTGTTGCGTTGTGTGCTGAAGATAGGTAGAGATGAGAAATAGAGAGAGAGAAAAAAAAATTTAAAAGATTTTCGTCCATGATCCGGAATACGGATGGTGTTGATGACATTTTATAAGTATGAGTTAAATTTTTTAGGTTTTAAATAAATTATACTAAAAATTTAAATTCACTGCAAACTTGTTGGGAATAACTGCTATTGTCCTTTACTAAAAGTGGCAGCAATATTAAAAGTGTCAGAATTTATTGTTAAATTTACTTATTTTATGTATCCGTATGTGTTTATATTTATTTGTGTATAAAATGTTAAAAATATAATTCAATGTCAGTGTTTGTACTCCAAAGACCCTTTCACTGATATTGTTTAATTTTTTTTTTTTTGCTGGATTTTTGCTGATTGTGCGTCTGTATCACAAATGATATAAATCCTGCGTTTGTGAGTATGCTACGGTATACTATGTTATTTTTCGACTCCAGACTTATGTAGTGTAGGTGAATAAAAATAAAATGATTTATAATGGCATCGTCATTTATCATATCTGGAAATATTGTTACATGAAAATATACATGACTGTTTTTTCCTCGTAGTTGTCTACTGTCGTCTGACCAAATAAGACCACTTTATTAAATACACTGAGAAAAGATGATATAACAAAGAAAATTTGTGACATCAATGAAAAATGAGGCTCATCGAAAAATATAATAGAGATATGTAAGTAATTTTGTTTTTTTCGGAAATTTTGATAATTTTCAATTTTGAACAATTTTTACATTTAAATGAAGCAAATTACACAGTATTTGTTAATAATCCTGTTAAGAAGATAAACACGAAAAGGGATTTATTTTATTAACTTTGTTGATGAGGAAAGTAACTGTGGGATTAAAGTAATAAATTTCCAAAATTTATATTCTGTGAGACGAAAGACTAAACTAGAGAATAGACTAAAGACTAGACTACAGAAAAGAGACTATTTTATATTTTACTAGACTAGACTATAGGACTATACTATAAAACTATACTATATATTAGACTATAGACTAGAATATAGACTAGACTATAAACTAGACTATAGACTAGACTATAGACTAGACTATAGTCTACTATAGACTAGCTATAGACTAGACTATAGACTAGACTATAGACCTAGACTATAGACTAGACTATAGACTAGACTATAGACTAGACTATAGACTAGACTATAGACTAGACTATAGACTAGACTATAGACTAGACTATAGACTAGACTATAGACTAGACTATAGACTAGACTATAGACTAGACTTATAGACTAGACTATAGACTAGACTTAGACTAGACTATAGACTAGACTATAGACTAGACTATAGACTAGACTATAGACAGCTAGACTAATAGACTAGACTATAGACTAGACTATAGACTAGACTATAGACTAGACTATAGACTAGCTATAGACTAGACTATAGACTAGACTATAGACTAGGACTATAGACTAGACTATAGACTAGACTATAGACTAGACTATAGACTAGACTATAGACTAGACTATAGACTAGACTATAGACTAGACTATAGACTAGACTATAGACTAGACTATAGACTAGACTATAGACTAGACTATAGACTAGACTATAGACTAGACTATAGACTAGACTATAGACTAGACTATAGACTAGACTATAGACTAGACTATAGACTAGACTATAGACTAGACTATAGACTAGACTATAGACTAGACTATAGACTAGACTATAGACTAGACTATAGACTATACTATAGACTAGATTATAGACTAGACTATAGACTAGGCTATAGGCTTGATAAGTCCAGGTGTTATACCTTTTTGTCTCACTGTCCTATTGTTTTTTTACTTTTTACTGCACATTTTTTTTTTCAAAATACATACGTACATATGTATATTAATGGTTTAAGTAATAAAATAACAATAATGTTTAACGAAAAAGCTTAACTGTCAAAACTGACTGACAGGTTTTAAAGATGTCCGTGCCCCTGACTCCCTTTTAAAACTGTGTTATTTGTGTTATACTCTGGCTAAAAGTCAACAGCGAGATCTATTGTATTAAATGTGTGTGGGGCAAGGTATTAAAGATATAATATAAAATTGATACGTTGCAACAGCTTGTGCAACATAATGTATGATGATGCTTGAGCAACAGCATGCCATGGCTTGTCATTGTTTGTGATACACCGTTACGTTACAAAGTCAAGTGCGTAAGTTGTGAAAACTGCCATTGTTTGGAGTTTATAGTGAAAGTATGAAAAGGATACGTCTTCCTTTCCTTGCCCTGGGGACAAGCGAAATATGAGTTTTATTTATGTTATTCGCAAAAAAGAAATTATGGTAATAAATTTTCAAGTACAATGTCAGCTAGAGCAATGCTGTTATTTCACTCAAAATTATCATGTATTTTTTTCCCTTTTGTTTTTTGTTGGAAATTTTAATCGTTGTGGAAAATTGTCTATGGCAGCATATTTAAATTGACAGCACTGCAGTATGCCCTTTTTTGTAAAATTTTAATTTTAATTATGTTGGTTTTTTTATTAAAAGAAGATTTGAGTGTGTGTGTATTTTGTTAGTGAATACATTTCAGAGGAATTTTTGTTTTATATTGAAGTTAATTTTTAATACCTTTGTGTGTAAATAATTATTGTATACGTATGATTAATTAATATTCCACATACGCACTGTATGGGTTGGTACTCATTGAAAGGGTAAATAAATTGAAAACAATTTAAATGTGTATTTAAAATTTAATGTATTATTTTGTAATTATTTACATTTTTAAGTAAATTGTTAAATAACTTTTTTTTGTTTTTTTTTTTTTACAGGTAAATCCACAATATTCATTTATATTGTAAGTATTAAGGGGTTTATTTTTCTTTATATTTTTAATAATTTATGGTCTTTAAAATATATTTTGTTTTAATTTCAACTTCTTGACCTTGCATTATTTAGTTGTAAAAAATCATTTTTGTTTTGTAATTTTTTTCATATATCTTGTGTAAAACTTCAAAATAATTTCCTAAAATATGTATAGCATCACAAGATCATTATAATTAAAATCTAGAAGAAAAACTTTTTTTGAAATTTTTTCCCTCTACAATCAAATTATTAAAGCAGCTTTTACAGACATGCAGCAGGCAGTTAGTCATACATATGAAGAAACACTTTTCCGCTCCATTGCAGCGAAAAATAAGAAATATAACCAGGCAAAAGAAAAACGAATATTACAAGAAGAAACTCATTGCCGGTCTAGGAGAAGAAAGGAAAAATAATATAAAGAAACAAAAGATATTATATTTTTGTGCTAATAAAAAAAGCAAAACACCCACTTATCCCAGCAGTTCGGCCGGGAGTTATTGTAACCTTTTTATCTATAGTTTGCTCTATAATCATGACTATAGCTTACTTTATAGTCATGACTATAGTCCTGTCTGTAGTACTGTGTATAGTCTAAACTATAGTATTATTGTCTATTATCCATTCTATTGTCTGGTTTGTAGTCTGGACTATATATGGACTATATGGCTATAGACAAGACTATAGTCATGAATATGATCTTGTTTGTAGTTATGACTAATATTTTCTATGGTCTACTTATGGTCCTTTCTATAGTATTCTCCACAGGTTATACTGCAGTCTAATCTAATCTAAGTCTTTTCTACAGCATTATCTCTAGCCTTGTCTATAGCTTTGACTGCAGCGTACTCTAGTCCTGACTATAGTCTACTCCATAGCTTTTGCTGTCTACTCTACTGATAAATAACTATAGTATATGTATGACTCTGTCTTGTCTTGAGTTTTATATAGTCTTGTCTGTTGCTCTGTCTATAGACTTATCTATAGTATTGACTGTAGTTTATTCTATAGTACTGCCAAACATTTTTACAGGTATCCCGAACTACAGGGACAGTAGTGCAACGCACAAATACACACTTACAATTTCATTATATTCTACACACACCAATACAGATATGTATATCCGACCAAGAAGCTGCATGTGTAGACACCAAAATGAAAATATAAAGAACTGAAAAAACAAAGCGTAAAAGAGAAAAATCATATTTAAAAGAAAGACAAAGTTCACAAACGACTTCCTGTTCATATACACACACACTTTCTAAAAGAAAAACAATACAATACAAGAAGAAACACTCCTTTACACACATACTACATACTTACTATTTCACAGCCAAAATCTAAAGTCAAGTTCAAGTCTTTGCCTCTGCAACTGGCATTTGCTGTTAGCCAGCCATGTTATTTCTTTATTTTCCTTTCCTTTTTTTTCCTAGTATCTTATACCATGAATGACGATTCATAAGGAAAAATTTTTATCACATCTAATGTCTGAGCAATTTTTTCTTGCTGTTGCTTTAGCTTTTTGTTTTAAATGGAAAGAAACAAAAAGTAGAAAACCAAAAAGGCGACGATGAAGATTTCGGTATAAAATGAAAAAAAAAATATATATATATATTATTAAGAAATGAACATTTTTGTTGTGTATAATAAAAATGATAAATGTTGGACGCAGTGCAATAAAGCTGCTTAAAGTATTTTACCATGAAAATACTTGTATTAGCAGACTTTTCTTGTGTTTTAAGATGTTTTAGTATACTATATTGTATATAGTACAACTGGGATGTTTGTACAACAACATCATCTCTTTGTGGCAATCGTTGGTGGTGGTGATAGTAAGACAGATAAAACTACACAAAATTTATATGGAATCATTAAAATTCTAGCAATGATCTTGAAATAAAGAAATTGTGTGGTGTTTTTGTTAAGGATGTGGGTTGTGTATTGTTAGTTAGGAAGACATTAGAAATGCATGCTACTTAAGGGAATTGTTTTAATCTGACTTTGTTTAGAATAGTTTGAAATTTCTTTTAGAATATCTCCTTTTTTAGGATTTTGTACAGTATTTAAATCGTAATTGAATTGTGAAATGGTTCCAATGTATTTCGATAAAAAAAGGCTTAAAAAGCAGTCTAGTCGTTTTCTTAGTATCCACCTCTATTGTGAATTTTTTATAGTTAACTTCACCATGACATCAATTTACATTCTAAGGCTTCAGTAGAAAATTTTTCTATTTGCAATGTTTGTCAATCTTCACTCTGATGGTTCAAAGACAAAAAGAGGCTCGGGCTCGGGAATTTTCTCCGAAAAACTGAATCTCTTAAAATCGCAAGGGGACAGCCTTGCATGAAACAAGGCTCTTATCTCCAACGTTATTACGTAGAAATGTCTTCTCAATTGTATTCAATCATTGGCACAACTGACACAACATCACGTTGAGTTGAAATGGGTTCCAGGACATGAGGACATATGGGAAAATGAAATATCTGATGAATACGCAACCAAAAGGGCGTTCCTAGACTTAACTCTGCGCAATTACCCTATCAAAAGTGATAGATAACTGGGCTTCGGGTGAGACGGAACTCAGGTAGTCAAATATCACCACATGTAAAATATCGAGACTGCGCTGGCCCACTCTAACAAAGAACAGGACTCTCTTGCCTTTTATAAAGAACTCGACTGTATGATTGGGCATATGTCGGGACGTATGGACTACTCACGTTATAGCTACTGTACAAGTTATTTGGATGAGGAAGAAGAGGAATCGGTACAACACCTTCTCAGGTAATCAAATATCACCACATGTAAAATATCGAGACTGCGCTGGCCCACTCTGACAAAGAATAGGACTCTTTTGTCTTTTATAAAGAACTCGACTGTATGACTGGGCATATGTCGGAACGTATGGACTACACACGTTATAGCTACTGTAGAAGTTATTTAGATGAGGAAGAAGAGGAATCGGTACAACACCTTCTATGTGACTATCTTGGTAGAGCTCCTTTCCATGATCTGGGCTGCCTTAGAGATGCGCCACTAGTAAATATGATCGGTTTTATAAGAAATACCGGCTGGATCTCACGGGGAGGAAAACCATTCTCCTTTATGTATAAACTCTCATCATAAGCGAATTGCAATTATAAGGGTATCACAATGGACCACAAGGCCTCCGATTGAACTCGTTAACTAGGGAGCAACTTAATCTAACTTAATCCAACCTTGCAATTGCCATTTTTTTTATTAGGTTGGCCGTTCGCTAGGTCCCTTGATATTAAGTCTGATTATCGACTGTAGGGTACCACAAACAAGGAAATATCCTAGAAGTGCCAACATACATAGAATGTCTGTTGTATTTATTTCTTTTAATAAGGAAACTTGTATGTAAAAACATGGCAGATGCATGTTTCAAACCACAAATTACCAAAAATTGTAAGAACTCTTTGGTACAAAGGACTAAACGACCAAGTTGCAGATGAACAACAAATGCTGTAGTTTATTTAATTTGTTTTTTTATTGTAATAGAAAGATGCAGCCCAACTACTCAAGTTCATTGAGTCATAACCCAGTAAAACATAAAATTAAAAAGTAAAATTTCAAGGAACTAAAGTTATAATAAACAAAATTTTTAATACAGATATTAAAATTTCTCTACTTTAGTTGTTTTCTGTTAAAACCTTTGCTGGGGTTTCTATGTTGTAATTGTCCTCTAAATATAAAATTCGTAAACAAAGCAAAACCAGACAACAAAATTTTACCAAAAAAAAAAAAAAAAATAGGAAAAGGACATTCTGTTTTAGGTGGCAATACAACAGCATGTTTGTTTTACACACAACAAGCTGTAGGAAAGAAAAGAAACATTAAATGATATAGAGGAAAATGCGAAAAAATCCCAAAGTTACTTTGATTTATGCAACCACAAACATTTAGTTTTTCAATTTTAGTTTATATATTTATATATTTTTTTTTTGCTCCAACTCACCAGATAGTGGCAAGAAAAACTGTGGCGTCACTTGAACTGCGACATGCAGAACAAATCACAACTTAATATTTCCGTTGATGTAATAAATTATTTTCAATACATTGAAATAATATTATGTACATGTAATGTAAACATATGAATTGAAATGAGGAAACAAAGGAAAAGTAATATATAGTATGGGTTTAGTTTTAAATATTAAAGTTTAGGAATTGCGTTGAATTTAAAATGTATTTTTTTTCATATACATATAGTCAAGGACATTTAGTAGAAAAATTCTTAGTTTAATGAATAAAGACGAGTGCTTTTCGTGAACTTTCGTGAAAGGTCTTTTTTAACCACTGGGTGAGTTTTTCTGACGATTCCCCACAATAGTGCTTCTTTACGTATATGGAATTCCCGGTCCAATATACGTGCACTTTCCTCGAGCTATCTGATCTTTGACCATTGCTGCCCCGTTGCTTAATTTCCGAGATGCAAAACATCACTTCCGTTTACAACCACGCAGATGGGATGGCCTCTGTTGAGTCGGCAACAACACCTAGAGTCGTAACCGGTAGACCGAAGTACGAATCCATCAAACAAGCCGAGACTTTGTTCTTACTCACAGTGACACATTGTGGCAATACTGGTATAAACAGAGTTTGCTCTTAACATAACTGGACAAGGAAGGAAAATTCAATGGTATTACTTGTATAAGATACCTTTCATCCATCACCATTCAACCCAGCACACTTCTCATTTATCCGACACACTCATAAGAGAACAACAAACGACAGACTCACTCTAGGTATACGGGCGGATGAGATCCATATACCAACTCATTCCCAACGCTTAGTCCCATAGTCTCTCCTCTGTGGGGTATCTGTTGTCATTCGGTAACAGCACCGAACTTATCCCGAAATATAGATTTCACCGTGCCCGCGAATTTGGCTTTAAACAACAGCCAATACGTGGATCCTGAAGGAAGCTCAACCAACTGACCAGCCAGAACAAGTACTGCGGATAAGTGGCCACCCGTAGTACCAGATTATGTGGATCTCTGGTTAGACCCCGTGTCAAATCAACTAAGGACTAGCCTAGGAGTGAAGTGACATTACCATTTCATAGTGTCGGCAGACTAGAGCTACTGGTGGCATCTCTTTAACCCGGGATTGTAATATACCAAGATGAGGTTCTTTCATCAAGGCAAACATGCCCCGTGGCGGGGCTAGTTTAATGAATATATATTTTCAGAATTGCATACAATACGACTTAGCATCTGATTGACTTAACCTCTGGAGCTAAAGACAAGAAACTTGTACTTGCGCCAAATAGTTTTTGGATCTATTTGGCGCAAGTACAAGTTTCATGTCTCGAAAATAGTAGAAAAAAGTGAGAAAAGACTCTGGTACTTTTCAGAAATTCAGCCTATTTGGAAAAAACTATCAACAAGGATAGAAGAGGTTTAGTTTACCCGATGATGTTATCGTTAAAAGGTCCTAGTTTTTGAACTCAATCATATTATCGTTTTATATTGGAGAGTAATATATGGAGAAAATAATACCCTTATGAAACGCTTACGGAGCAAATTTTAAATAAAAAGGGACAATTCTTTTCTTACTCCTAACGAATTGAGTAAGTTCCTTGCTTCATGCCCCACTCTTTGAAATGACTATGTAGTAGTAAAAGTACCTTCTAAAATCATTATGTAAAATCCTTAATATAATCTCAACTTTTAGATAATATAGGTATTATTTCTGGGAAATTTATTGGAATTAAGTGTCCTTTAAGAGTTTAAATCTCCCCTAGCATTTTGAAGAAAACTAGCATCAGTATGCACCATTTCTTTTTCATTAAAATATATTTTTTTCACAATTATTTTGCAAAAAGGCCAAACATAAAAATGAAAGGCACAACTTTATTGCAGTAAAGTTTGTTTATTTTTATTTATATGTTTATGTTACTTTTTTCGCATATTAATTACTTTTTTTATTATTTATATTATAGTTGTGTGTATTTTTTACTATTTGCCACTTACTCATACCGCTAACATTTTATAGTTGATTATTTTATTTTCTTTTTTTACTCTGTTGCATTATATTCAATTCTGGCATTAAGCACTCACTCATTCACCCACTCACTTTGTTCAGAATAGTAAAAATTATGGTTGCTTAATAGTCTGGTTTACTTATGGATGGTTTTTATTCGTTCGTTCGTTCATTCATTTATTCTCCTTCACCACATTCACTTCTGATTTTCATTTTCATCTGGTGTAAATTATGAAAGCTTTAACTAGAGAATGGAGTAAGAGTTTTGCTTGCTTTTTCTAGCTTTCTTTTTATTTTGATTTTTTTAATAAAGCCTTAAAAACCACTCTAAAGAAATATAAACCCACAATGTGTTTGACCATCATTCAACGCCTTGGCTTTTCTTTCTTTCTATTACCAAGCCTTGCTTGCCTGCTTTGCCTGGCTCTTGTAAGTGTATTTTACAAGTTTAATTTTGTATTTCTTTTTTTATTATTTATTTCAGCGTATATGAACTTGAAGTATTTTCCTTAAAACTCCTACCAACTCTTAACTGTTGCAAGAAAAGGTTATTTCCACTTGGCAAGATTTTATATATTTTTGAAATAATTTTACTTTTCTTTTCTGTATTTTTTTAATAGAGAAATTGTAAAAAACAACAACAACTTTCGAGTTTTAAGTTTAGAATGGGCACTTTGTTGCCTTTTCTTACCCCAGTGCTTAATTGAAGGATTTGTTTTCTCTTCAAAGGTTAGAGGAGAAAGGCAGCGTGAGTAAGAGTAGAAAATTTTTAATTAAAATTTAATAAGCTTGTGGCCAGTGCTAATTTGTGGTTAATAAACATTGAAAAGTATAAGAGTATTTTTTTTGCGGAGAGTTGTTTCTTTTATCAAAGTCAAAGTTTGTTGGAAAATTAAAAATCTTGTTGTGGGTGTGGTAAATAGTGAAAGGGTTGAGATTGTAGTTTTGTAGTTTTAAATAGCATAGTTTTCTTTTCCGGATATTGAAAACAAGACAGTCAATCTGTTTGAAATTTCTTAATAGAAGTCACGTGAAACAGAGAACATAATTTAACATAAGACTCAGGTTATGAAAGCATCTGATTTCATCGTTTTCCAATGGGTTCTTGACCAAACGTCAAATAGGTTCTTTCTAACAGATTCCTTAAATTGAATTTTATTACTTTTGGATTAGAAATCCATTACTAATCAGAAAAACTAATAAAAGAACTAATAGACAGACATAGAGACAAACATACAGACGGACTAAAAGACAGAGAAATGCAATAAGGACCCTGAAAACTAATCGAAGGACTAACAGACAGACGGACATAGAGGCAGACTGACGTAGAGACAGACTGACATAGAGACAGACTGACATAGGGACAGACTGACATAGGGACAGACTGACATAGAGACAGACTGATATGGAGACAGACTGACAGACAGACAGACAGACAAACAGACTGACAGACAGAGAGAGAGAGACAGACAGACAGAGAGAGACAGACAGAGAGAGACGGACAGACAGAGAGATAGAGAGATAGAGATAGAGATATAGAGAGATAGATATATAGATAGATAGGTAGATAGATAGATAGATAGATAGATAGATAGATAGATAGATAGATAGATAGATAGATAGATAGATAGATAGATAGATAGATAGATAGATAGATAGATAGATAGATAGATAGATAGATAGATAGATAGATAGATAGATAGATAGATAGATAGATAGATAGATAGATAGATAGATAGATAGATAGATAGATAGATAGATAGATAGATAGATAGATAGATAGATAGATAGATAGATAGATAGATAGATAGATAGATAGATAGATAGATAGATAGATAGATAGACATGGCTATCTATAAGTCTGTCTGTCTGTTAGTCCTTCGATTAGTTTTCATGATCCTTATTGTATTTTGTCTGTTAGTTTTTTGTCTGTCTCTTTGTCCGTCTGTATGATTGTCTCCGTAACACACACAAAACAAACAAACAGACAGAATACAACAGACAGGACCCTGAATATACTTTTATGAACCTATGACTAATATGTTAACGGAATGGAAAAAACCAATATGTTTTCAAACGTTTTGTATATCTCTGAAAAATAAACACAATTTGCTAAATTAATATAAAATCTATATAAAAAATTCCCTTCTCTTTCATGTGACAAAGTAATACAAAGATAGTGAATTAAAAAAACATTATGGAAAGGCTCAATTGACCATCATTTATGCATTTGTTATTAAATAAATTCTTAACTTTTTTACACTCTAAAAGTTAACTTTATTCATCCACTAATTCAAGTTTAATTTTTGGGACTCTTTTTCTAGAAATAATTTTTATGAAATTTATACAAATTTTATTTCCAAAAATTTCATGCAATATTATAAAGAAAAAGTATAATCCAACATATTTTTTTATGACTTCAATTTAGCTGCAATGTTTTCTAATAAAAACAGCAACTTTTTAATTTGTTAAATAAATATTTTTTTTTATTTTTTCGACATAATTTTATGACATTGCAGCAGCAATACAACAGCAAATAATGATTATCTTATGTTTAATATGACCAGAAAAAAATCACTTTTTATTTCATGTTGCTGGTCAATTCAGCAACAAAATGCAATTAAAGTAATAATTTCTGTCAACATTTAATGACCAACCGACAAAAAAGAGGGAAACCTTTTGCACTAATAAAATCTTATAATAAAAACGCAAAAACTTATTATATCCTATTTTAAGCTGACATTGCATTAGGTTCAAAGTTTTTACGACTGCAGTCCCTTTTAGCAGCGGCCAAATTGAGGAGAAAAATAAATTTTTGATCAAATTTTTTACGACATGTTTGTAACACAACCAAACAAACGTGTCAGCCTACATGAAACAGAACAATACAACAACTCATCACAACTTAAATATAAAATTTCAGTGCCTTTTAAAGGAGAACGTAAATATATGTTCCATATGATGTTTACTTAGTGCTTTTTTATGATTTTTGTTTAAAAAAAAAGTTCATTTAGTTTTTTTATTATCCTTGATGGTGTATACAATATATTTGTTTACATATATTTTATTTCTTTGCCTCATGTCCTTCGTCACGCTTTTATACTCTTACTCTAAACTGTTTTTATGACATTTTTATATATATATATTTTTTTTTTTTTTTGAGGGGTTCCAATTTGTTGTTATTTTTGGCCTTCGTTAGGCAAATCATAAAATACCAAAAAAAAAAAAGAAAATACGTTTTCTGTATTTTTGAAATGTTAAATTTATTTCAAAGTATGTTTATATGACATCGTAAAAAACCGCGCAATCCCCACAAATTTGTGGAAAAGGATTCCTATGATTTTTTTTGGGTTATTTTTGCTGTTTTTATATTTAATTTGGTTTTTGTCAATATATCGTTTTCTTTGTTGCTTGTCTGTCTATATACATAAATATATTTAAAGTTTTGTCTATTTTAGAAATCAATAGATATTCTACCTTTTTGTAAAAGGATGTTCAGGTTTTAACAACATTTCATAGTATGCATATTTTACAATTGTCAGAGTGAAAAAAATAAAATGTAATCCTTTGTGACTTGACGTAGAAATTTGTAACAGAATATAAAACAGGACAATACAAATTATTCAACAACAACGAATAAAATAGGAACTACTACACAGAGGAAAAAAGAAATATACACGCCTGGTACCAAATTGACACCAAAATGTTTAAATTTCTCAATAACATCCGTTGTCAAAGTATATACATACGTACGATAACTCTATGTAATCTTGACAACGTTGCGTTGTCAATTCGTAGTCAAAATATACATTTTATACACACCCGTTCTCTAAATGCTAGCAAACGTGGTAAGCTCACTATTGGCAAACAATCCATTGTCAATTGTGAAACGTGGTTGTTAACATTTAGACAACGGATTTGTATAAAATTCAGATTTCGACAACGAATTGCTGCAATGCTGACAACATTGCGTTGTCAACATTACATAGTGTTGTCGTACGTATGTATATACTTTGACAATGGATGGATGAAAAATTATAAACACTTTGGTGTCAATTTGGTGCCAGCCGTGTTTATTTCTCTTTCCCTCTGTGTACTAATCCTATATCTAATGCAGCAGTTCCAATAAATTTTTGCATTGTATCAATGAAATTTCATTCAGGATAAGAAATATGTCATTGTATTAATGAAATTAATCTTAACAAAATTGTAATTGTGAAGGATAATTTTTTCCTCAAATATACTAACTCTTCCTTTTGTTACTAACAAAAGGACTCATTCAAAGGAATACCTTTTTTGGTAGATTACAAAAAAAATAAACTTACAAATACTTAACTTCACATCTAGCATGTTTCCAATCTGTAAGAGGCACGAATACATGTACCTTTATATTCCAAATAAAAAAAATGTATAAAAAAATAAGAGATACATGTCTAGTGGTATTGATGGCAGCTATGTCACATACTTACACAAATACACAAATATCCCTATGCATGTCGCTGTGTGTGTGCATTTATTGTATTTCTGTAGCATTATAGTATGTGGCATGTCCTTGTCAAGTTGGGATTGCGATACCGCAGTGACAATGTCGACATTTAACTTAACGAAGTTTTCGTATGGTGCCAAATCGAATTACAACATTGTGTTCAGAGCACCTTTTTATTGTATATGTATGTATTTTTTTTTTATTCTGAAGTTTTGTTGTTGTTGTTCTTACTTCTATTGTTGTTGTTTTAAAGTCAACCATAGTCAAATAGAGGAGAAAATTAAAAAAGGAAATATACATGTATATTTTATTTGTAAATGTAAGTAAGTGGATGTATGTATGTCTATTAAAGGTACAATAAGTTATCATCTGCATAGCTTCAATACAGTGGAATTATTTGTGAAAAAATTGTTCTTGTGTTGTCCAGTGTATGCCTTTTAGTTTCCAAATTCAGATTGGTGCGGATTAGATTTGACATACATTTAAATTTCAAGTTTTGTATCAATGCCTTCTATATTATATACATACTTACTTATGTACATATATGCAACTTGATATTCTTATATCCCCGTTTATATCAAGGAGGCTCTACAGAATATTAGCTATCGATGATTTCACAAAATCAAGTATCCTTATCGAATATTACTGGAAACCAATAATTTTGAAACAATTTTTACAGTGGTTATTTAAGATCAATTGAGTCAATTATGGATTTCAATTATTTTAGATCTTAATTATGTGAGCTTCCATAACTTTACTAGTATTTCTAAGCCATTTATGCACATTAGAGTAATTTTCTGAACATCTATGAGGCAAATGGTCAATTATCCTCTAGTTAAAGATTAATTGCGTTCTTGCTTTCAAACGGTAGACGCAATCTTTTGAAATTGAACATAAACTTTTTTGTATGTGGTTTTATAAGTATAAAGTATGAGCCCACTGTCTAACAAGAAACCGCCCAAAACATTCATTTAATAAAATCTACAACAATTTAAAAGTTTATTGTAAATCCACCAAAAAATTCATGCAAAATTTACTTATCAACCTTAAAAATGTTAAAAAAATTAAAAAAAGACGAGGATAGAGAAAAATACAAAAGTAACAACAACTACACTATAAATTGACAAAGTGTAAAATTGCAAATTTATTGTTACACAACAACAAACATTGTTACGGGCGTTATGTGATTGTTATGAGTAGGAGGTAGATGCCCGGCAGTTTGGTACAAAGCAAGTGTCAATGCTAATTAGTGTTGTTGTTAGGTAGCTAGTTAGTTAGACTAGTTATTTAGCTAGTTGTTGTTATTTAGTTAGTTCTTGCTTACTTAGTTAGTTAGTTAGTTTGGTTGTTTGTTAGTTAGCCTTATCTAGTTAGTTAGTTGTTAGTTAGTTAGTTTAGTAGTTAGTTAGTTAGTAGATTAGTTAGTTAGTAGTTAGTTAGTTAGTTAGTTTAGTTAGTTAGTTCGTTAGTTAGTTAGTTAGTTAGTTAGTTTTAGTTTTATAGTTAGTTTTGTTATTTTAGTTAGTTAGTTATTAGTTAGTTATTAGTTAGTTTAGTTAGTAGTTAGTTTCGTTAGTTAGTTAGTTAGTTTAGTTGTTGTTAGTTAGTTAGTTTTATTTAGTTAGTTAGTTAGTTAGTTTAGTTATAGTTAGTTTAGTTCGATTTCGTGCGTTCTTCGCGTTCTCGATTCGTTACGTTCGTTTCGTTCGTTCGTTCGTTCGTTTCGTTCGTTCGTTCGTTCGTTCGTTCGTTCGTTTACGTTCGTTCGTTCGTTTCGTTAGTTCGTTCGTTCGTTCGTTCTTCGTTCTTTCTTGTTAGTTATTTCGTTATTCGTTCGTTTAGTTCGTTCGTTCGTTTCGTTCGTTCGTTCGTTCGTTCGTTCGTTCGTTCGTTCTCGTTCGTTCGTTCGTTCGTTCGTTCGTTCGTTCGTTCGTTCGTTCGTTCGTTCGTTCGTTCGTTCGTTCGTTTCGTTCGTTCTTTCGTTCGTTCGTTCGTTCGTTCGTTCGTTCGTTCGTTCGTTTTCGTTCGTTTCGTTGTTCGTTCGTTCGTTCGTTCGTTTGCGCCCTCCTCCTCCGGCGTCCTTTGGTCATCTATCTGCAGTGCTTTATAGAATAGTCTTTGCCTGCTAATACCTGTAGGGCGGGTGGTTGCTAGTATGGGGAATATAATCGAATTATTGTATAAAAGCTAGAATGAAATAAAATTATTATTGTTGTTGTTGTTTGGTGGCGGTAGAAATTTACGTGTTCGTGTAGCAGTAGTAGTTTGCACAAACAATTTTCGATTTAGATCGGCTAATCTATGCACAAAATTGTAATCCAATTTTTAATCCCTTAACAAGTGCAATTACCATAAAGTGTAATTTTTTTTAATTAAAAAATTCCTAAAATTTTCACTCACTCTCACTGGCGCATTTTGTGTTTTTGAACTTTTATTCATTGAATTTTTAACATTCTGTTTTTGAAAAGCCTTTAAAATGCTCTTGTAAATTTTTTTGCTGTAGCTATTGGCTGGAAATGAATTTTAGACATGTTTTTGTCATTTTACCGCACTCTATGACATTAGCACACAGTGTATGCTGCAACCCCTTAAAAATGTAAGAGAAACAACAAAAAAGTTTATGGTTGTGGTCGATTTAAGTTTCATATCGTAGCGAAATGTCAGAACCTTTTCGAGCAAGTCTATGATTTTTAGTAAATACTATTGAACACAATTTTCAAAATAATTCGGGGCATACTGATACATATGTATGTCTAGGACGGAATAGCCCCCATATTTGTGAATGACCATTTTTGAATTAAATGTATTTAAAGTCGTTTCTACGTCTATTCATTTCGTCACTGACCATTATAGGGCATTTGAATAGACTCACCAATTCTCTTAACTACCGACTGGTTGTGGTTGTTTTTATGTAATTTTTTTAAGCATCAATACAATTTATCTTTACGCTTAGATTAACGCGTTTAATTGGCTTTTATGTGAAAGTCAATTAAAAAAATATTTCATAATGTACAAGTATTTTATTTTTGGAGTTAGTGGATGTTAATGGTGGTGGTCTAGGCTGTTAACGGGTGGTATTAGTTGCAAAAAAAATAAATAAATATGCATGTTCAACCATAGTCATTGGCAGGCAGAAAAAGGGTGTTATTATTAGTAATTGCTGATTTATGTACAAAAATTGTTTTGGTGGTAATAGTAAGAATTGTTAAATTGTTTGTATATGTATATAACTTAGAGGCGTTTAGTCTGATGATGTCAAGATAGAAACGAGTATAAGGGAAAACTGTTCCATTTCTTGTCTAAATGATTGTTGTTTTATTTTGTTGTTCCTGCTGGAGCTCTGGATCTGTATCTCCTAGGTTGTCCGCCTGTTAAAAACAAAAAAAGGGACTTAACGGTATAGCTAGTTCATTCACATCGCCTATTGGTTCTTCGGACAATTTTCAGAAATTTTATTATTGTTAAAGTAATTATTTTTTAATAAAAGTTTACACAAATTAAAAAATAGTTAATTGAAACCTTTAAATAAATAAACTAAAAATCACTCAAACTACCAACAACTATTTAAACTTTACTTCTGTAGGTGTTTTGTAAATAAATTTTCTAACACAAATACACAATTTAAAATCCTTGATTGTTAAAATTATTATTTACACACACATCCACACACCTTCTGTGTGGGTGTAAAAATACAATTAAAAATAAACATTTGTTAACTCATACCTAGTAAGCAATGAAATGGTAATGCTAACAGTAAGCAAAGTCAGAATATATAAATAGATGAAAATGAAAAATAGTAAACATTTTTATAAAAATATCATAAATGTCGTTCATACATATTTAAAAGTAACAAAGGTTACCACAAAAATAACAACAACAAAAATAGTGAAAACAACAGCAACAACAACATCAAACAGAACAGTCAAACAAAAACAAGAAAAAAAGAGATCCTTTTTCATTATATGTTTTTTTTTGTTGGCTTAAAGTAAAATAACATGATGAACACAAAAATAACCAAACGCCTTTGGTTATTTGTTAAAAGGGTTAAAAAAATTACACAAACGCTTGGAATAGCAGCACAATATGGATGAACATGATGATGATGCCAGAGTTGATCACAACACACACACCCAAACATCTAAACAGACATTCATATGTGGAAACATAGATATTCACTAGCAAAAACATACATCTGTGGAAAAGTTTCATTATCAAAATATATGAAAAATAAACATAGAAAATAACTAATAGACAAGATAGAAATAATATGCGACACCGGAAGGAGGAGAAGAATATATATGGACTTGTTATACCTATATAAAACTACAGTTATAGAAGATGGACTCTACTACACAGAGACTATCTAGAGATAAATTTACTTGGCCTGAAGCAACCACATGCATAAACATTTACCACTCACACTGCACTATCTATCTAACTATACATTTAAATAACAAACTCAATATTCTAAGTAAAATATTTCAGTATTTGTATGAGAGAGAAATTGTTTGCATGTGTTGGTATGGTAAAATTTTCGGTTTTGGTTTTAAAAACATAAATACATGCAGACATTCTACTATTTTTTTTTTTTTATTCTTCATCTTTAGCTTTGGAATAATATTTTTATTGCCATTGCAAAATATTCAGTTTATTTGCATACGGCTCAAACGAGGGTCCTTAGAAAGGAAAAGTAAAATCTTGTTTCAAATTTCCTTAAATTCGACCTTAAATCGACGAATTTTCTGCCTATAAAAATTTGTTGATAGTCTTTTATTAAAACATGTCGATAAATAATCCTTTAGTAGAAAATTTTCCTTTTAACGAAAATAAATTTTCTTTTTATAGAAAATGTTCGATAAATTTTTTTTCTATAGAAAATGTTCGATAAATTTTCTTTCTATAGAAAATTTTCGATAAATTTTCTTTCTATAGAAAATTTTCGATAAATTTTCTTTTTATAGAAAATTTTCGATAAATTTTCTTTTTATAGAAAATTTTCGATAAATTTTCTTTTTATAGAAAATTTTCGATAAATTTTCTTTTTATAGAAAATTTTTGATAATTTTTCTTTTTATAGAAAATTTTCAATAAATTTTCCTTTCATAGAAAATTTTCAATAAATTTTCCTTTCATAGAAAATTTTCAATAAATTTTCCTTTCATAGAAAATTTTCAATAAATTTTCTTTTTATAGAAAATTTTCGATAAATTTTCTTTTTATAGAAAATTTTCGATAAATTTTCTTTTTATAGAAAATTTTCGATAAATTTTCTTTTTATAGAAAATTTTCGATAAATTTTCTTTTTATAGAAAATTTTCGATAAATTTTCTTTTTATAGAAAATTTTCGATAAATTTTCTTTTTATAGAAAATTTTCGATAAATTTTCTTTTTATAGAAAATTTTCGATAAATTTTCTTTTTATAGAAAATTTTCGATAAATTTTCTTTTTATAGAAAATTTTCGATAAATTTTCTTTTATAGAAAATTTTCGATAAATTTTCTTTTATAGAAAATTTATAGAAAATTTTCGATAAATTTTCTTTTTATAGAAAATTTTCGATAAATTTTCTTTTTATAGAAAATTTTCGATAAATTTTCTTTTTATAGAAAATTTCGATAAATTTCTTTTTATCCAAAATTTTCGATAAATTTTCTTTTTATCCAAAATTTTCGATAAATTTTCTTTTTATCCAAAATTTTCGATAAATTTTCTTTTTATCCAAAATTTTCGATAAATTTTCTTTTTATCCAAAATTTTCGATAAATTTTCTTTTTATCCAAAATTTTCGATAAATTTTCTTTTTATCCAAAATTTTCGATAAATTTTCTTTTTATCCAAAATTTTCGATAAATTTTCTTTTTATCCAAAATTTTCGATAAATTTTCTTTTTATCCAAAATTTTCTATAAATTTTCTTTTTATCCAAAATTTTCTATAAATTTTCTTTTTATCCAAAATTTTCGATAAATTTTCTTTTTATAGAAAATTTTCGATAAATTTTCTTTTTATAGAAAATTTTCAATAAATTTTCTTTTTATAGAAAATTTTCAATAAATTTTCTTTTTTAGAAAATTTTCAATAAATTTTCTTTTTATAGAAAATTTTCAATAAATTTTCTTTTTATAGAAAATTTTCAATAAATTTTCTTTTTATAGAAAATTTTCAATAAATTTTCTTTTTATAGAAAATTTTCAATAAATTTTCTTTTTATAGAAAATTTTCGATAAATTTTTTTATAGAAAATTTTCGATAAATTTTTTGAAAATATTTCTATAGAGAATTTTAACAAAATCTGGTTTATAAAACAGTTCCTATAAATTTTATATAAAAAACATATTTCTTCATTTTAGCAGTTAGTTCTGTCCTCAAACGGTTCACATTTCGTTCTCTCTGGTCATTTGTGAATATATTTGGTAAATGTTTTCAAACTAATTATTTTCAATATTAAAAAGCAACAGGATGTTTTAATATTTCAAAAAAAAAAAAATATGAAAAAGGAAACCAAACAGACGCAATGCAGCAGAGGACAACACATGCACTTGAAACATTATTTAATGAAGACTTTTTTCTATATGTATAAGTATATTTGTGTGTGTGTGAGAGAATGTTTTTGTACAAGTCAAAGGACTAAGTAAAAAAAACAAATAAATGGAAAAACATTAAAGCAACCAAATTAACTTGGACATTTTAAAAGCTTTATAAAGATGATGAGAACGAGGATGATTATAATGATTTCTCTGTAGTTGTAGTTGTTGATGTTTATATGTATGTGTGTTGAAATGTTCATATTGCATTTATGGCAATTAACAAAATTTGTTTTCATAGAAAAACATACAAGACAATTAGTTTATTTATTTTTATGTTTAAACTTTGAACTAAAGTTAAAGATATTTAGAAATAGAAAGGTTCAAGGATAAAGTAAATATTTTTGTTAGTGTGGAAAATAAATTGGATATTGAATTTTATAAACTTCTTATTCAATTTTCAATACATATTTCTATATTAATTATACAATTTTTAATAATTTTTACAAACTAATACATGTAGTTAAATTTTAAATTTCAATTGTAAATATTTTCCCAACTACTTTTGACGCTTCGTCGTATAATTTTTTTGACCACATTAGAAGCGGGCAAATTGTGGATTCTACCACACGTGCAATTGCAACAGAAAACACAAACACTATTTTCCACTTTATAGCAGGAATGTTAAAATCTAATTTGAAAATACCGATATTTACTCTTGCCTACGATGATTATACAAGTATGTACTTATGTATGTGTTTTGTTCAATACAAACGTTTTAAAAGTGTATATTGAAATTAATAATACTGAAGCTTTTGTTACGTCCAATGTTTTCGACGAAAAAAATTAACAACCTCATTGCACAGACATTGGTGAGGATTTTCTGTCAATGGTCTCGACTCTACATCAGGGTGCGAGCATATTTGATCGTGGTTTTACCACTTGCTGTGAATATAGCCTCTAGTCATACAACAGAATAGTAAGCAACACCATGATTTTAATGGTGTTGCCAATACATTGATGTGTATTTATGTACATATAAGTCCAGCATTATGTCTAGATGAGTGTGAGTATATAGTTCCAGTAGTTTACAACGGGTCTATGTCTCCTTTATAAGTAGTATGTACTGACCTAAATTCACAGGGAAAATCACTTGTTCGGTATAGACGCCCCAAGCTACAGGGTTATATAAATATTTGCAAGTACATGTACATTTCTGTGCCAAAATTTGAGTTACCATTACCACATTGCCATACGCCAGCATGTGTGTATACATTTTGTGAAAATGAATTGCTCAATTTAAAAAGAAACACAAAAAAGTGTAAAAATTTTAATCAATTTTAAAATATAGACTATTGTGTGTATGAACTTAATATTGAGAATGTTGGTTATTAACGGCACTATGGGCTAGTGATTAAGAAAGTCTGAAAACCTGATTAGTTTGACGTGAATAAGAGTTTTTTTTTGCATGACGTTATTTTGTGTTAAAAATTAAAACAAAAATACTCTAGATCCTTCTAAATTTGCTTCTTGAAGGTATAATTCTTTCCATAGTGCAGAGTAAAAGTACTGATATTTAAAATTAAATTATAATATGGGAATTTCTCTTTTTGTCTTAATCTTGTTCTAGTTCAGTTCAGTTCAGTTCTAGTTCAGTTCTAGTTCAGTTCTAGTTCAGTTCTAGTTCTGTTCTAGTTCAGTTCTAGTTCAGTTCTAGTTCAGTTCTAGTTCAGTTCTAGTTCAGTTCTAGTTCAGTACTAGTTCAGTTCTAGTTCAGTTCTAGTTCAGTTCTAGTTCAGTTCTAGTTCAGTTCTAGTTCAGTTCTAGTTCAGTTCTAGTTCAGTTCTAGTTCAGTTCTAGTTCAGTTCTAGTTCAGTTCTAGTTCAGTTCTAGTTCAGTTCTAGTTCAGTTCTAGTTCAGTTCTAGTTCAGTTCTAGTTCAGTTCTAGTTCAGTTCTAGTTCAGTTCTAGTTCAGTTCTAGTTCAGTTCTAGTTCAGTTCTAGTTCAGTTCTAGTTCAGTTCTAGTTCAGTTCTAGTTCAGTTCTAGTTCAGTTCTAGTTCAGTTCTAGTTCAGTTCTAGTTCAGTTCTAGTTCAGTTCTAGTTCAGTTCTAGTTCAGTTCTAGTTCAGTTCTAGTTCAGTTCTAGTTCAGTTCTAGTTCAGTTCTAGTTCAGTTCTAGTTCAGTTCTAGTTCAGTTCTAGTTCAGTTCTAGTTCAGTTCTAGTTCAGTTCTAGTTCAGTTCTAGTTCAGTTCTAGTTCAGTTCCACTTCAGATCAAGTTCCGTTCTAATATTTTAAAATAAACATTAATATTATATATGAATGTGCCATATTTGTTTACACTCCCTTACACTTGTTCTGAATAAATTTTATTCCCGTACAATTTCTCAACTTTTTGTTTATGGATTTTTTCTGTTTGTTAAATAGCACAAACATCTGTTTATGTCTGTTGGAATTGGTGTACGGTATTTCTAGTGGGTGTTGGTGGATGTGAATTTATATTTTTATTGTACATCCATAAGTCTGATTTCAATTATTCACTTTCATTTTATATGTATACCTGGAAATACATCATATGTATAGGTATATGTACATCTGTATATATTTATACTTTCATATTCATTTGTATTGTGCATTTACATCGAAATGGCAAACAAAGTCTAAAGCTTTTCTCTGTGCCTTCATTCATTCATTTATTCATTCATCATATAGATTTTTTGTGTTTTTGTTCTTCTTCCTGTAAATATTAAGTGCAAAAATTAAAATTCCTTTGGTTTTTTATATGTAGTATATTAATGTGTGTGAAAACACATATAAACATCAATATGTATTTAAATATGTATATCTGAAAATATTTTATATAAGAATATCTGTGCATGGAGAAATATGAAAGCTCTTCTAGGATTTGGTTCCTAACTTTCGTAGTTTAAAAATTTTAAAATCGAATTTAACAAAAAATGAGTCAATTTAAATCTGAATTCTAAGATATAGTTTAGGCAAGTTTTACAAAGAAATTTTCAGCACGACCTCGTTAACATTTTTTAATGCAATTGTGTGTGTGTTTTTCTGATATGATGAGGATGTTGCTATTTTTGTTGTAGTATTTTTGTATGTTCATTAATTAGTAAAAGTGCCAAATGAGTTGTGGCTGCATTGGACCAAACTGAACCGATAAACATACATATGTATGTACGAACTTATATGAAAGCATGTTTGTATATACATATGTGTTGTAAATATGTCTATTTGTATGCATTAAAACTGTTGTAAAAATATGATCGTAGGGGGATTTAATAACGAGTATAATTATATTTCAAAGAAATTCACTTTTACATTTTAAGTATAATCTTATTATGAACATCTATAAATGTATAAGTATGCATTGGACTGCAATTTAAAGTATTGCCAGGAAACATGTAATTTTGAGTTTTTTTTTTATATTCAGAAAATGAGTTTATTATTTACATTTAAAAATATCGAAATCCTTTTGTTTTATGATTAAATGCGCAAGTAAACAGATATGCATATCGTCCCTTCAAAATGTATTACAATTCAATATAACAATCGTTAAGAGTAAATAAATGAAAAGTATTTAAGCTTTTTTCTTTTGTTTAACCATAATTTTTATATAATTATGTTGTCTGTAAATTGTATGTGTAAATCATACACTTGTTGAAAATTTATTCACGAAGAATTCAAATCATGTGTTAAAATACAATAAAAATTTTCAATTTTATGAAAAAAGTTTTGAAATACATTAACTGTAAGATTGTTGAGCTTATTTAGTAGAGTCGATTTATGGAGATTTATTAACGGAGCTATATGTATATACCCTTTTTTAGTTTTCATTAAAAAAACTGTTTTTGGTTAATAAATAAGTAATTCAAAGATCTACAACGTCTTCATATAAAAATGTCCATAATTTTCTTTTTAAAGAAAATGTTTTGATAAGTGTTATTTTTATAGAAAATTTTCGATAAATTTTCTTTTTATAGAAAATTTTCGATAAATTTTCTTTTTATAGAAAATTTTCGATAAATTTTCTTTTTATAGAAAATTTTTGATAAATTTTCTTTATATAGAAAATTTTCGATAAATTTTCTTTAAATAGAAAATTTTCTTTTTATAAAAAATTCTGAATAAATTTTCTTTTTATAGAAAATTCTGGATAAATTTTCTTTTTATAGAAAATTCTGGATAAATTTTCTTTTTATAGAAAATGTTCGATAAATTTTCTTTTTATAGAAAATTCTGGATAAATTTTCTTTTTATAGAAAATTCTGGATAAATTTTCTTTTTATAGAAAATTCTGGAAAAATTTTCTTTTTATAAAAAGTTCTGGATAAATTTTCTTTTTATAGAAAATTCTGTATAAATTTTCTTTTTATAGAAAATTCTGGATACATTTTCTTTTTATAGAAAATTCTGGATAAATTTTCTTTTTATAGAAAATTCTGGATAAATTTTCTTTTTATAGAAAATTCTGAATAAATTTTCTTTTTATAGAAAATGTTCGATCAATTTTCTTTTTATAGAAAATTCTGGATAAATTTTCTTTTTATAGAAAATTCTGGATAAATTTTCTTTTTATAGAAAATTCTGGAAAAATTTTCTTTTTATAAAAAATTCTGGATAAATTTTCTTTTTATAGAAAATTCTGGATACATTTTCTTTTTATAGAAAATTCTGTATAAATTTTCTTTTTATAGAAAATTCTGTATAAATTTTCTTTTTATAGAAAATTCTGGATAAATTTTCTTTTTATAGAAAATGTTCGATAAACTTTCTTTTTATAGAAAATTCTGGATAAATTTTCTTTTAATAGAAAATTCTGGATAAATTTTCTTTTTATAGAAAATTCTGGATAATTTTTTTTTATAGAAAATTCTGGATACATTTTCTTTGTATAGAAAATTCTGGATACATTTTCTTTTTATAGAAAATTCTGGATAAATTTTCTTTTTATAGAAAATTTTGGATAAATTTTCTTTTTATAGAAAATTCTGGATAAATTTTCTTTTTATAGAAATTCTGGATAAATTTTCTTTTTATAGAAAATTCTGGATAAATTTTCATTTTATAGAAAATTCTGGATAAATTTTCTTTTTATAGAAAATTCTAGATAAATTTTCTTTTTATAGGAAATTCTGGATAAATTTTCTTTTTATAGAAAATTTTCGATAAATTTTCTTTTTATAGAAAATGTTGGATAAATTTTCTTTTTATAGAAAATTTTGGATAAATTTTCTTTTTATAGAAAATTTTGGATAAATTTTCTTTTTATAAAAAAATCTTGGATACATTTTCCTTTTATACACAATTTTTGATTCAGTTTCATTTTATACAAAATTCTCCATAAAATTTCTATTTATGCACAATTTTCAATAAATTTTCTTTTTATACACAATTTTATTTAAGTATGTACCATTTTTAGTTTGCGTTCAAAATTTCACTTTTTATATTGTATTCGGATATTGCGTATATTTCATTAATGCAACACATAAATTTTAGTTCAAAGAGTTTTTGTACAAACTTACCTGTTAATTACAATCTCTTCTTAGTCTTAAAACAATAACTTTGTATATCTCTTCCCTTAAAATAAATAGTATTTTCGTATTTTAAAAGGTGAAAAGTGAATATTACATTGTTATGACTATAAACCCTAAAAATCAGCACAAAACAAAAGGGTTTCTAGAAAGTGTTTTATATATATTGGGTTTATTACATTTTGCTCTAAGTTGCTCTCAAAATGTCCTCATAACCTTCCAACATACCCCACTAATTACCAACTTCATAAACCCTTTCCTAAAAACTAAAAAGTTTAGGGTATAATATCATTACATTACAGCCGGACGGTGTACGTTTAGAATTATCCACCTTCGATGTCAGTCAATTGCACTCTGATGCTAAGTGCACTTACCACCAATAAACACACACGACTGAGTGTATAAATGAAACCTACAAAAACCAAATCACCATACAAACCAACAGTAACTACCACGCATTTGCAACAAAAAGCCAACATATAAAGTGAAGGTCTAGAATTGCATTGAAAATGCATTGAATTACAAAAATGTGTAAGACTGGCATACGCACCCCAATTGCAACGTTTAAAATAATGAATCTTGTTACATACATAAATATGTATGTGCAACATAATAAGTCTCGTGCAACATGTATGTGAATTTGTCGCATAGTCGGCAAAAAACAAATGCAGGGAAATATCTTACATGTGTTTTTATTGCTTAATGGGAAGAGAGAGCATGCATGCAAAAAAATGTTTAACCATAATGTCAGTGTAACTGACAGTCAGTCAGTTAGTCTTACAACTGATTTTCTTAACTCAGTTTATTATGCAGTTAAGCTCTTTTTTGCTGCTTTCTGTCTTAAGTCTGTATGTTTGTAATTGTCGTTGTTGTTTTCCTTTTTGTATGCAATTGGCGTGAGTCATTATGTCACAAAGTGTAATCGCATAATTTCTGCTTAATCAGGTGCCTACGCATCACCTTTATTGCCTTTGATATTCTTGTTGTTTTTGTTTTCGTGTTGCGTTTGTTTTCATTGTTTTTTGTTGTCTGTAGCCTTTTTGTTTTCTTGTTTGTTGTTGTAATGTATGTACGTTCGTAATTATGTGTTTTTAATCTTTTGTTTTTTATTGCATTTAAGATTGTTGTTATTGTTCTTTAAGTTGTTTGCTGTTGTTTTTGCCTAAAAGTGTGTAAAGTTTCTTGTGCGTATGGCCGTAAATAATACCCATAACCTTGACTTAGACCTGGAAAGGAAAAGTTTTTTGTTAAAAAAATGTTTCTTTGAGAAATTTTTTTTGGTGAAAAGTGAAACCCGGCTCTTGACTCGTAGAATGGAATGTTGAAACACTTGTCGAAACTTTTAATATGAGAAGTACTTATGGAGCAAAAACTCTATATTTCTGTTGAGAGCAGATGTTGAACTTTTCAGGGGTTAAAGTTGCTCCCCACTAACTAACTAACTAACTAACTAACTAACTAACTAACTAACTAACTAACTAACTAACTAACTAACTAACTAACTAACTAACTAACTAACTAACTAACTAACTAACTAACTAACTACTAACTAACTAACTAACTAACTAACTAACTAACTAACTAACTAACTAACTAACTAACTAACTAACTAACTAACTAACTAACTAACTAACTAACTAACTACTAACTAACTAACTAACTAACTAACTAACTAACTAACTAACTAACTAACTAACTAACTAACTAACTAACTACTAACTAACTAACTAACTATAACTAACTAACTAACTAACTAACTAACTAACTAACTAACTAACTAACTAACTAACTAACTAACTAACTAACTAACTAACTAACTAACTAACTAACTAACTAACTAACTAACTAACTAACTAACTAACTAACTAACTAACTAACTAACTAACTAACTAACTAACTAACTAACTAACTAACTAACTAACTACTAACTAACTAACTAACTAACTAACTAACTAACTAACTAACTAACTAACTAACTAACTAACTAACTACTAACTAACTAACTAACTAACTAACTAACTAACTAACTAACTAACTAACTAACTAACTAACTAACTAACTAACTAACTAACTAAATAACTAACTAACTAACTAACTAACTAACTAACTAACTAACTAACTAACTAACTAACTGACTAACTAACTAACTAACTAACTAACTAACTAACTAACTAAATAACTAACTAACTAAGCAAGTGACTAATTAATTAATAAATTTTAATTCAGCCTAGAAGACTCACATGGTTTTGCGTTTTCACGACATATTATGTGTCTGGTATGCTATTGGGCTCATCCGATGAGAAACAAAGACGCATTATCTCTCTCTTTTAAGTAGTGGTGTAGGGTATAATTATGTAAGTGAAAGTGAGGCGCTACAATTTTCATATCAAATGCCTTAAATTAAAATTTAGTACGCGTGAAAAGTTAATATTTGATAAGCTTAGCAACTGTTACAACAACAGTTATATACACATATTTCCCCCAAGCTACAACAAATAAATCTCTCCAAAATATTAAAAATCTTTAGTAGCATCTCAAATAAGTACCTACGAGAAAAGTTTCCTTCAAACTTAAGATACTAAAGGGAGGCGAATTAAAATGAACAAATAATAATTTCCATTAAAGATATATTTTATGATTATTAAACATCATAAATCATGGCTCATTACATGCTAGAAAGTATAAAGTTTATGACTTCGCTTAAAATGAGCGCAAACAAAAACAATTTGATACCAGGAGACAAATAGGATTTTGACATCAAATAAAAGAATGAGAGCCACAAAATGAAAATAAAAGGAAAATATACTTGTTGTTTGGGTGGGGTGTTGTGGTGCAAAACTTGTGCTGGTTTTTTGTTTATTTCAATCTCTTTTTTATGAGTTTTAATTTCAGGTTTTCCGATTTATTGTTTTGTTTTGTTCAATTTCATTTGCTTTCTATTTTTGCCAATTTAATAAAGAGATTCCAATCAATGTCAGTCGGGTTATTATTATTGTTCTGAAGGTCCTTTTTTGCAAAAGGTAGTCGACAGCAAAATTTGCCTCTAACTTTTGCTAAAATAAAGGAGAAAAGCAAAGAGAGTAAAAAAACAAACTTCATAGCAGAAAAAAGGGAACGACAGACACATTATGTCAACAACACAATAGCTAAACGACAAACCGTTAAATATTATCACAAAGGAATACTCATACATTCACACATACTTACAGAATATTTAAGGATATCTTGTGTATGACCATGAATATGTATCTCTTTCTTTGTCTTTCTTTCATTTTCTCTTTTCTTCTTTTGTGTGTGTGGATATGTGTTAAAGTTCATATGTGTTAAGGCATGTGTATTGAGAGTTTTTTGTGTGTCCTTATTTATTCAATACTCAAATGGCAATGAATTGATATCAAAACCATTTACATTCAAAAAGTCTTAACACAAGAGATTCGATTACACAAAGACAATGACACAAAACATAAACCTATAAATGTTGAATCATAAAAACCTAATAGAATGTGTTGATGATGGCAGGATCGTAAACTTTTTCATATAGAAGTGGGTTCAACACCTAACCCCTTTCCTCCCTCCCTACTCTATCGTGTTAACAACAAACAGTCGGACAGACAGGTCTGAGATCCACAACCAATATTTCCATATTCACATTTTCGACGAACTTTAGTATATGCTTAAATTCATAAAAAAGTACTTTTCCCTTTAAGAAATTCTGGACTTGATTGTTTATCACCATTCGTTACGCCTCTGTAACTCAACACATAAAGTTTAAAGTAAAAAAGGAGTTTTTTGCCTTTTGCTCTAAATATGTGTTCATTAGTTAAATCAAATTGAAGTTTGTAATGAAAACACAAGAACAAAAATACCAACTCAAACGGCGGCAAGGATAAAAAGAAAATAAAGTACTAAAAAGAATTTAAAACAATTATTGCTTTTTTTTCCATAGAATTTGACAAAAATTAAGCAAACTTTTTATGCTTAATATAAAAAAAAATCATATAAAACAAAGCACCATATCAATGTCAAATGTAAATTGTGTTCTTTCGCATAAGTAGAAATGTTTTTTAAACCAAAAACACTCGTACTACAATTACATAAAAACCTTAAATACTTTAACATGAATAGCGCATTGTTAAAAAAGTTTTTTCCCTTTTTGAGTTTTGTTTCTAAGGTGGAATAGGGTTTCATTTTATAATACATATTTTTGCAAACAACCCTCTTGTTAAGTTTATTTATTTTTTTTTTTCAAATGAAAACAACAGTATGAATCATTTGGTTTGATTCCAAACCATTAAAATAGAAATTAATTTCTTTAAAGCTCTTTTTTGAAAATATTTAATTAAAATTAAATGAATCATAACAAATTCATATATTGTGGTGGTATTTCGAAATTGTTTTCAGCTGTGTGTTTTAGAAAATTCAAGGTTAGCTACCGCTATTATTTAGTTACCCTTAGAAAGCCCAACTCAACCAAGTACCGTTGCCGAAATTACAAAAAATGAATTTAACGTTTTGTAGTTTATCTCCATTAAATTTATAGTTTCAGACGCATATCATCCGGTTCGTGTCTAACGAATTTTTTCTCATTTTTTTGGATGCTGTAATACTTGTACAAAATTCAATGAATCTAATAGTTATATGTCCCCAGATGTACGATTTATAGTAATTTAATTCTCTAGTGAAGGCCGAAAATAACTGGAGGATAATTACACTTTGCTCTTCTTCTTATATATGTTGTATATGTATATCAAATTCTAATGTTGTGACTCCTTCTTAACTTTTCGAAAAGGTCATAATACGAATTTAGTACTTTTTATACCCAACACCACAATAGTGGGGAGCATATTATACTGTGTGCTGATGTTTGTAACGTACAAATATATTGGTCCTAAATACAAGTATACCGATTGACTCAGAATCACTTTCTGAGTCGATTAAGACATGTCCGTCCATCCATCCGTCCGGCTGGCTGTAAACCTTGAGCGCAATTTTGATAATATTTGACCATACGTGTTCTTCGGATCAAGGACGAATCTTATTGAAAAGAGTTGAAATCGGTCCATTATTTCCCCTAGTCCCCCTACAACCGGACCTTCTGATTTGAAAATTTTCGCCCATAACTTCGTCAAATATACTACTACCCAGGTAATGACCTTCAATTGTAATTACTTACCTAACAACATGCTTCTCAGTGACTAATATATATTGTCTGGATTACATAGAAGTAGTCTAACAAGGTCTTGCTAATAATGTGTTATATATATATACTTTTTAATTTATTAGACATCTTGCCAGTAAAGATATATAAGCTATTTAATACCGAAGTGCTTTACGTGAGTACCTGTCGTGTTGGCCTATCTTACGGTGGTCTTTTTGATCCACTGGGTGAGCAAAAATATAACGACTCACCGTTGAAGTACTCGAGCAATCTAATTTCTTGCCATAGTACCCCCGTTGGCGAAGGACAGGTGTCATGAGCAAGCTCAGTCTAACCCCGACAAAGGAAAAGGCAATCACTGGTTGGACTCAATAGAAGGGGCGGACACAACATCAGGTGAAAACACCCTATTGATGTTATGAGGGATGCTCGTATTCCTACAAAACATTCTCATATTATAAAGATTCACCCCAGTGCATTCCTGGACCTCTTAAAGTCGCCCAACCACACTACTGAGATGGCTTCTGTTGGTTTGGCAACTGCACCTAGAGACGTATTTGGTAGGGCGAAATAAAAGATAATATAAAATAAAAGATCCCTCTTCATGATCTGTAACAAAGGATGTAAGAATTTCCAAAGTCGACTGAACCCAATAATTGCCCCGACAAATAGTCGCGTAACATGAATCAATATATTCTGTTGAGATGGCAACAGCACCGAGAAATTTCCCCGAAGCTTAAAAAGGCTTACTAAATCAGTACTAGTCTCCAATATATGGACACTTTCCCAATCTTTCACCAATTTTTGAATTACATAGTTCCATTCCCATGATCATAAAGATCTTTCTACGAAATGACAGGCAACTACTGAACGCTAACCTGACAATTCCCCAGCATATACCGGCTCCCTAATAAACGACCGGTAAGAAATACCGATCGGCTTCAGAAATCCAGCATATACTGCTTTGTACACAGATCTGTGTCATTTGAATAGAGAATTAGCCAACGCATTATATATAGGGTATATAAGCCCTTAAATCAACAATCTCTTCCCGCGAATTTGGGTTTAACCCACAGCCACTACGTGGATCCCGAAGGAACCTCAAGCAATTGACCAGCCAGGACAAGTCCTGTGGGTAACTGGCCACCCGTAGTACCAGATTATGTGGTTCTCTGGTTAGACCTCATATCAAATCATACCAATGACTAGCCGAGGAGTGAAGTGACATCACCAGTTTATAGTCCCGGCAGGCTAGAGGTACTGGTAGCACCTCTCTCCCCCCGGATTGCAATACACCAAGATGCGGTCTATCATCAAAGAAACATGCCCGGGGCCCATATATACGCTATGTACGTTTTTCCATGCCATTTACAATGACTACTTTTTCTAATTACTTGTAATCCTTTGTGTTAAATAATGAGTTAAATTTACTTATATCCACTAGTATTGCGATGAAATTTTAGGTGTATCGGTCCATATTTGACCCTAACTTCCATATAAAGCTTCTTTTTAAAAAAATAGTTTTTCATCAATAAATTGCTAAATAAATCGGAATTAAGGTAAAATTCAACAAGTAAGTTTCTTTATGATAAATAAAAAAAATTTAAAATAAACTCTACGTGTATATTATTATATAGTCGAACGTGCCAGACTATATTTTCCTACTTGTTGAATATTCGGACGTCTAAAGGGAGAACATTTTACCTATTCTTAATACATTTTTTCATAGTTTCCTTAGTTTAATCTAACTTAATAACCTATTAATAGCCCTTTTGTAACTGACTGTTGTAAGTACTTGTCGTCTATGATACTGTAGTATCGAAATAATGAATTCAAATGGCAATTTGTGAAGTTTATACGGTTGTAAGATCTTAAAACGTTGGCAGATCTGGCAATGTACTGACAATGAAAAATTGTTAGCAGCAAGTAAATTGTTCGATCAGACGGTTGTAAGAAAACCTTACAATTTCATTGTCAGACAATAAATTTATCTGCCAACAAAAATTGTCAGTCCACACTGTTGTCAGATTGTTGTATGGCTAAAGTGCACATCTGACAACAAAAATTTTTAGACAATTATCTGGCAATGGCAAAGTAATGTGTTTACACAATTGTAAGATGTCTGACAATATTGTTGTTTTACTACGCTTTTTCTGACAACTTTCAAAACAAAAATTGTAAGATCACACGGTTGTTAGACATTTACTGAACATTTTTCTGCCAACGTTGTAAGATCTGACAACCGTATATTGTAAGTATTGATATAAGCTTTTCAACTTTTTACTTTTCACTGTAAGTTTTTGTAAAATTGTCATAAACACTGAACCAATTTTTCCCCTAAGCCAAATAATTTTTCCATATGAGCTGCAATGATGATGACAATGCTATTTTATAACTCTGATGATGCTAATAATGATGATAATGTTGATGCTACAAGGATGACAACAAAATATTTATAACGTTGATTGCTAATGTTAACAAACACTATAAAACCAAAAAAAAACTAATAGAAAAATATATGTATGTATGCTACAAAACACACATTTGTTTATAATTTTTTTCTTCAAACATTATATCAATATTTTCAAAATTTTGTGCAACGACATGCAATCAAACAACAACAAAATTTGTCAAATGAAAAATGCACTGACAATTTACGCTCTCATTATTTTTTGTTTTATGTATATGTATATTTTTTTGTTTTTTTTTTTTTTTTCAAAATTTCCAATAATACAAACGAGTATAAGAGAAATACATTGTCATCATTGTAGTTATTTTGTTAAATATTACAAAACTGTCAAGAGACAAACATTTTGTAATATGACACATTTGATAAATTAATAAATTAAATGGCAGGACATGTAACAAATTGTTTTTGTCAAAAGGTTAAATACAACAACAGCAATAACACAAAAAAAGGATGCTATTGACATGTGATTGAAAAATGAAAATGTTTAACGCAATTTTTAATGACAAATTAAAATGTCAGAAAAAAAGAGAGAAATTGACAAAGGGATAAAGTGTTTTTGAATTTGAAGGAAATTTTGTATAATTAAAAATTATATTAGGGGTATTATAAAGTAGGTATAACATTTTCACAGACATTATATTAACCACAAATCCTGTCGGTACAATAAAAACGAAAGTTACACTTTTTTTAAGCAATTAGTTTTAGAAGAGATAAGCCAAGCTTAATCAAAGGGTATTTCCAGTTCGTTTTGACCATTTGCCACAACTTTTGCCATCCTATTTGTTTGCTTTTAACTATCTTTTTAGCACAAAAAAAGAAACTTTTCTACAACATTTCTATTATATTTTTATTACATTTTATTAGTTTATTTTGAAAAACATATTGTCAGTTGTTTGTTTATAAGTATTATCTGTATTATTTAATATTATAATCTTAAATGACACGTAACACTATTGAAAGTTTTATTCGAAGAAAAACAATAAATAGTTTATTTTAAGTGTTTTTGGAAATAGTAAATGTTTTGCTATTTTTGCTCCAAAAATAAGTTTTTTTTTTCTTTCATAGCAGACATTTTGACTACAAAGTTTAATTTAATATTTTCTTTTTAACTTTCTCTAATGCTTCTATTGATTTTACAATATTTGCTTTTAAATTTAATTTTAAATATTTATTTTGTTTAAGACATTGTTTTAAAATTGGCATACTCCAATAAATTTTCTGTAAATATTTTGTTTCCGTGTATTGAATTATGTTCATTTACAGTTTAAGTTTTTGTTTTGTTTTAAAATTTATTTTTTTTTTCTGGGAAAAATTAATTCCAATGATTTATATTTTTAAAAAAATGTATATTTGTATATGATGGCATATAAACCAATATAAGAAAAACAAAATAGAGCGTAAAGAATTTTACTTTTTATTCGGTTTGGTTTCAAATACCACTAAATAAATTTTGTTGTTTTTCTTTTCCTTGAACAAAATTACTCTACTCTAGGTAGTGTTGGAATGTCAAATGCAAATTTGTATATTTATGACAAAATTTTTCTTCAATTTCCTTTTTTTATAAAATTAATTTTTATAAAATTTTACAATAAATAACTTGTTTTAGAAAATTTACAATAAAATTTCCTTTAAAACAAATTTTATTTATTGAAAATTTTTGATAAATTCTCTTTTTTATAGAAAATGTTCGTTTAATTTTCTTCTAGTCAAACATTTTAAATTTTTGACAAATTCTCTTTTCATAAAAAAATTTCGATTAATTTACTTTTTATAGAAAATTTTTTATGAATTATCATTTTATAAAAAATGTTCGATTAATTAATTCTCTTTTGAAGAAAATTTTTCTTTTATAGAAAATTTTCAATAAATTTTCTTTTTATAGAAAATTTTCAATAATTTTTTTTTACAGACAATTTTCAATAAATTTTTTTATTATAGAAAATTTTCGATAAATTCTCTTTTTGTAGAAAATTTTCAATAAATTTTCTTTTTATAGAAAATTTTCGATAAATTTTCTTTTTATAGAAAATTTTCGATAAATTTTCTTTTTATAGAAAATGTTCGATAAATTTTCTTTTTATAGAAAATGTTCGATAAATTTTCTTTTTATAGAAAATGTTCGATAAATTTTCTTTTTATAGAAAATGTTCGATAAATTTTCTTTTTATAGAAAATTTTCCATAAATTTTCTTTTTATAGAAAATTTTCGATAAATTTTCTTTTTATAGAAAATTTTCGATAAATTTTCTTTTTATAGAAAATTGTCGATAAATTTTCTTTTTATAGAAAATTTTCGATAAATTTTCAATTATAGAAAATTCTCGATAAATTTTCAATTATAGAAAATTTTCGATAAATTTTCAATTATAGAAAATTTTCGATAAATTTTCTTTTTATAGAAGATTTTCAATAAATTTTCTTTTTATAGAAAATTTTCCATAAATTTTCTTTTTATAGAAAATTTTCCATAAATTTTCTTTTTATAGAAAATTTTCCATAAATTTTCTTTTTATAGAAAATTTTCCATAAATTTTCTTTTTATAGAAAATTTTCCATAAATTTTCTTTTTATAGAAAATTTTCGAAAAATTTTCTTTTTATAGAAAATTTTCGATAAATTTTCTTTTTATAGAAAATTTTCGATAAATTTTCTTTTTATAGAAAATTTTGTTAAATTGTTGTTATTGCAGAACAACTAATATTACATTTTAGATATTGTAGGGTCTCTTTAACAAAAAATGTGAAATTTTGAACAGAAAGTTTTTTTATGGCTTTTGTTACAATATTTTCATTTGTAAAGTTACAAGGTAAATACAATTTTAATAAAATTGCTTTACACTTGGTATAACAGGAAACAAAAGAAAATATTTATAATTTTTGTAATATGATTTTATTGGAAAAAAAGAAGGGCAATAAGTCATTTGCACCCTGCTCCACATAAATAGAAACTTTAATTTGTAATAAAAAGAATGGTTTCAACCTGCCATACATACAACAAAAATGTGATGTAAGCCCCTATCACTTTCCTTTCCATTGTATGTGATGATCGATCGTTAGCAATATGCTAATAAGAGTGCGGATTGGAAGTTTGACAAACACTTGACCACGTAAAATCTATTTTGAAATCTCGCTCTCTATATTTGCTCAGGCAGGATATAAATACATACGTATTATAGGGGTATAATCCCTGGATCTCTGCCACTCGTGACATGCTTAAATGCCAGTATTCTTGAATCGTTCACGTCCAAGGTTCTGCGTGTATTGTGACCGAGAAATAATTATAATTATATTGAAATTGGGAGACCTAAAATGGTACTGGATTGGTCACATTTGGAATGGCAATATGCCCCATCAGTTTTTAATGGTTGAAATCAAAAATAAAACAATCTTTCCTTAAAATATTTATTTTATTCTAGATCTCTAAACATTACAAATTCGGCTAAAACTACTTTCTGTTTATACTTCATAAAAAGAAAGCGTCAATGTCTAGCAATAACATTCTAAACTTTTACCACTAAACAGTGAAAGACATTTAAGCTGTTAATATTTATAGAAAACTTAAAAACGCTCTTCAATAACGTCTTTACACCAGCTGTAAGAATGATACAAGTAGCACAATATTAAGCCAAAAGCTATAAAACAATTTCCCATCAAATAGAACGAAAAATTCAAAAATTTTTGCATAAAACACTTTGCACTTGCGCAGTAAGAAGACACTAAGTAACTTTAAAAAAAACATAAATATTTGCCAATGAATGTCATGCAATGGAATGGAAAAAACACTGGCTTACAACATGTTTAAATCTTAAACAATAAAATGAAAATTGAAGTTTTTTCTCAAAAAAAAAGTAGAACAAAAGGTAGCTGTTTATTATTAAATATGACTGGAAGAAAAAACCAAAACTGAAAAAAAATAATGGCAAGAAATTAAAATTATCAAAATAGCAATTTTCCGCCTGGCTGGCATAGAATTTTTTGTTTTGGTTGCTTTAGAAGACAGTAAACTGCCACCATTTAAAGTGCCTGGCAACTTGTTGTATGAAAAATGGTAACAGCAGCAGTTCTGTTAGCAGTTAAAGTAAGAATTTTAAAATAGTGTTAATGAGTTTTGAGATAAAAATCTTTAAGTTACTTTGGCTAAACACAAAGAAAAAACTAAAAGCAACAAAAACTAACGCAAATGAAAACACTAACATAATAGGTGAATGTATTACTTAAGGCACATTATCACCATTATTTCCTTAATGAAGTTATCTCACTGTATCTCACTCTCTTATACAACTAACTCTCATAATTATTTATTTAAAATTCAAAGATTTACCTAAAACATTATGTACTTTACATTATTTAATTAAAAATTTTAATTAATTCCCTAAATTAACTAAAACACTCCATCCAGCTACTTGCTCGTTCACCTGTTGTAGCTATAGGCATTTAAATTTATTATTCCTTTGAATTTTGTTTGATTTTCACTTGTTAAATTAAAGTTTGTTAAATGCTTTTAATTATTAATCATGTTATATTGTTTTGTATTGTTTAATTGAATTTGTAAAAGTAAACTTTTACATTGCTCACACATTTGCATTTAGTCTTTTTATTTCCAGTTGGTTTTTCTATTACTCAATTTTAGGGGTTTTAAAAACAACGCCTTTTTAATTTGTACGTTTTTTTTCTCGATTTGTTTATTAGAATACAGTACAAAACTTATTCGTTACATGAAAAGTTTTTCCCCATTGTGTTCAGTTTTGTGTAAACATTTATACACCTTTTTTCGGGGGGTAAAAATTCATTCATAAAAGCCACACAACTTGAATTTTTTTGTATTACTTAGTTTTGTGTTGTAGTTGTTTTTTTTTTGCCTCTATTGTCAGACCTTTTCATTTAGTTTTGTTACACTAAAACAATAAAGACAAGTGTTTAGTTTCTCACAGAATATTTTGCCCAAATTTCGAAAAAAAACTATTTAGTTTTTGTTGAAACTAACATCTAAAAGTAAGTGTAAGTAGTTTTGTAATGTTAAAGTAGTTTTATTAAATGTCTATAAAGAATTTTATTTCAAATAAGAATTTAAAGGAAGACTTAAATTATGGTTTGGGGGATATTCCATTGCTCACCGAAGCTTATGTTAAATATAAACAAATTTATTATATCCAACAAGTTTTGCACCAAAATAAAGAAATAATCAAAACAATTTTAAGAATTAAAAGAAAATTTTAACTTCCCAGCTAAAAAAGATTATGTATGGATCATATATGGATTCATATATGAAGCATATATTTTCATATACATATGATCAAATCCGAAATTTGGCGGATATTTCCATACTTATCACATATCCATTTGATATGTGACATGATCATATATCGCCATTTTTCGGATATGAACATATATGCATATATATGGTCCATATATGATTCATATATGATCCATATATAAGCATATATGATTTTTTTTAGCTGGGTTCGCAAAATTCTGTCTATCTCACACGCTCCGAGCTACCGGACTAAGTCTTGCAGAGAATAATTAGAAGTTCTGCTAGACACTAATTTTCTGGGATGTCAACCTCTTAATAAGGAGACGATAGTCCCGGTTTATTCAGCGTCTGATACTAGCTCTATAATCATTAACACAGAGAGAATCCAATAGGCGCTTAATAGTTTCGACCCATACAAATCTCCGGGTCTAGATGGTATTATACCTGCGGATCTTCAGAAGAACGAAGATTTTGTCACTCCATGGCTGCTATCGATTTACAAAGCATGCCTTAGAAATCTCTCTAAATCACAATATGCCTATACCAAAGGCAAGTCTTTGGAAACGGCTCTATACTCGCTAGTGGGACATATAGAAAGTTCACTGGCACATAAAGAGTACTCTCTTCTTGCCTTCCTAGACATCGAAGGTGACTTTAACAAGGTCGAACTCAATGTCATCTAGTTGCACTTGATGGATTGGGGGTCGAACTCAGCAGCTTATTAAAAAATTTCTGAGTAACAGGGGCATCAGTTGGTGGAGTCAATGTCTTAAGACTTGCCAGTCATCGCACGCCACAGGAGGGGAATTTTGTCTCTCTTATCTGTAATGTGGCTATGAACTTCTTACTAAGTGAACTAGATACAAGGAGAATTAGGACTGTCGCATATGCTGACGATAATGCGGTAGTGATATCAGGTGAATTTCTCGATACCAAGTGGAGTGTTTTCTGTGGCCTCAGCGTAAATCCGCTGTAAACTGAACTTGTCCTTTTAAAAAGTTAAATGGAATAAGACTCAATCTCACTGATCATGCGAAGTACCTTGGGGTGATCCTTGACAGTAAACTCTACTGGAATATGAATATCCAAAATAGGATAAATAATGCTAATATAGCTATTTACACCTGTAAGAGAGCGGTTGGTTCCACCAGGAGCGTTAATCCTAAAGGTACCAACTGGATCTTCAAAGCAGTCGTTAAGCCCATACTATTGTATAGTGTTATCGTATGGTGGCAGCCATCGGGAGCAATGAGGACGACGCCAACGAAGGCTCTGCTTACTATAATGAACTGATTACCAGCTGACCTGATGGTGATTCAACTGGCCCTTAATACAGCAATCAGACTAAACGCATGTGGTTCGTGGTCTGGTAGTAAAGGCATAGGGCACACGCAAATAATTAAACACTTCGAATCCTTGCATCTTAAGGTAGACTATTGTGTTGTGAAACCTCACTTCGACAAATGCTTTCATATCCGAGTTCCTGCTAGGAATTCAGTACCTGATACCCACTCAACTAATGGTGCAACAAATGTTTACATTGACGGCTCCAAGAGGAGTGGAAGGTGGTGGTTTTTACATTGAAAGATTTGGAATTAAATCCTCTTTTAGGCTACCTAATTGTTGTAGTATTTTACAGGCAGAGATAACTGCTATCTACTGCTTGATAGCTACGATCAGAAATCTGCCGGGTATCTCTGAATCAGATAGCGACACATTCTGGGATAACACTAATATGGGTCCTTAGACATAGTAATTGTCAGGGAAACTGTATAGCTGATGAACTTGCCAGGAATGGTGCGAAGAGAGGTTAAGATGAAATCGACGCATTTACTGGAATCTCCCTTATAACTGCATGATGAAATCGAAGCATTTATTGGCATTTATGGGCTTCGAATAAAGATAATAAAGACTACTGTAGGAGTTGTAATAATGAGGAAGAACCTCTGTTATTGTCCATCATTCAATGAAAACAGAGAACATTGCTTCGGCTTTGCTGCTTTATCATGTTTGGATGAGCTATATGGGATATGCCTTAAAAATATCCTAAACTTTGTGGTTTAAATTTGGAAGTAGAGTGTAATACTTAAGTGGACTCCTATGACCACTAGGGCATCACAACGGGATCGCAATTGGCTGGACCCATGTGAGCCACTCAGGATTGATTAAGTGGCTACCCTTCTTACCTAAACCTTAAACTTCTATAAAAGAAAATTTATTGGAAATTTTCTGTAAAAGATAATTTATTGAATTTTATCTATAAAAGAAAATTTATTGAAACTTTTCTATAAAAGAAAATTTATTGAAAATTTTCTATAACAGAAAATTTATTGAAACTTTTCTATAAAAGAAAATTTATTGAAAATTTTTTATAAAAGAAAATTTATCCAAATATTGTTTATAAAAGAAATTTAGCAATTTCAAAAATTTATAAATAAATTTTTATAAAGAAAATTTTCTGTAAAATTAACACGTAATTCCAAATCTTGTTGATAATAATGTTGTAATAAAATACAAATATTTCAAACTATAAATTTATGTTTTTGTTTAACACTTTAACAAATCATTAAAATGATTCTAAACTTCAAAACCTTTTATATTAAATTTATAAATCCAACTGCAGTACTCTAACTTACTTTAGTACTTGGTAAGCATATTTTTAGTTATATTCTACTTCTGCTTACATAGAGCCACTTGAAACTTTAAACTATTAGAATTATATCACTTTATCGTCGAAGGAAAATTGAATTCTTACAAGTATTTACTGCAATAAGTTTATCTAAAGATTCAGGACTAAAACCATTATAACGCGAAAAAATAGCTAAAGGAAATACAAACACATATAAGAGTCGTAAGGAGCCATATAACTAACTGCTCACACAGTCTGTGTCTCATACCCAAACATTTACTCACACAAACATAAAGTTATGAGAATTTAAACTAGAATAGAATTTTTATTATTATTTTGTTATAATTTTCAGAGTGCAAAATGCTTAGAGGGAAGGAAAGGAGTTGTAAGTAAAGTTGCTAGATTTAAGTATTTGTGAGTAAGTAAATAGAATTTGTTGAAAATGGAATTTAGATAAATTGGCTTCTTACAGTAAGCTTAGCATTTAAGGTATAAAATATTATAGATTTCTTTTTTTTTTTTTTTTTTTGTTAAATCCTAATAAACTTCCTACATCAGAAGGACAAAAAGTGCATTCTTATTATTTTCTATTAAAAATGTTAAGAGAAAATAAAAAAGGAGAAAAAAAAACTTCCAAGGCAAAGTGTCGAAAGGAGGATTTTCCTGTATTTGAAATCTTATAAATGAAATCTTTTGAAATGTTTTATAGCAATACAGTTACAATTTTAATATGGCAAAATGGTAATGGCAATATGTAACATTTAGTAGTAGTTTTAGTTGCTTTAGTAGGAGCTTTCATGCCAAATAATACTATAAATCCTTATCAATAAGGCTTTTGCTTTAAATGTATATAAAATTTAACAAAACATTTTCTTCTAATGCTTTCTTCAACTCATTTTAGTTTTTTTGGTATTTTGTCTAGTTTTATTTAGTTTTTGCTTTTCATACATCAAATGTAAACTAGTCGTCTTCTTTTAATACACAACGTGTTAAATGGCAAAGGAAACGGAAACGAAACTCTTTAAAGGAAGTTCATGGAAGAACAGAAGAAAAATAAAGCATACAAATAAGTACAGCAAATCAACACCAAATAAAGTTATTGCCAACTATTTAAGACAACTAGCAAATGTGTTAAAAATAAAAGTTCTACAAAAAAAATTTCACAAAAATTTAAAATTTTCTGTATAGCAGTTTTTTCTAAAATTTTTGATAAAAGAAATAATAAAATAATTATTTTATAGCGTGTGTTTTTTTATTTTCTTATATTTGCATACTTAAATTGTTTTATTATATTTTTTCATAAACATGAAAAATCCATTAAATTTATTTTTGCCCATTAACCAAACATTTTAAGGTGATTTTAAATATTTGACGGAGCGTATGATGAATGGTGTGAATTTTAATGAAATCTTTGTACATACATATAACAAAAAACACATGCATCACGTATGAGTAATATTGTACTATTCATATAAATCATACGTCAAAACAAAAAGTACAGTTTTAGGTTTTGTTGCCAAAAATAGAAAATAAATGTAAAATTTTCTCAAAATAACAACATAAGGATAAAATTAAATTAATAAAATTATCAAATAGGTATTTGGAACTCATCAAGATCTCTACAGATTTTGAATTTTTTTCATTGGGTATCCGCACGCAAGGATTTTATCCACTGGATTTCACTTAATACCATCTACGCAAAAATGCTTTTTTGTATATCAAAATTTTAAGGGTTGCCGTTTTATACGTAAAAATTGTTGTGGGACTGCAACCACTTCTAAACTAAGGAAGAACTCAGAGTAGAAAAATTTTTCTGACTATTAATAAAATATTCAAAAACAAATTTATGCCCAATATTTTCAATGTAAAGGAATTTGCTACAAAAAAACTTTTATCAAAAACTTAAAAAAAATAAATAAAAAAAATCCTTCGAAAATTTTCTGTAAAAGGAAAATTTATCCGAAATTTTTCTGTAAAAATGAATGTATCGAAGATTTTCTACGAAAACAGAGTTTATCGAAAATTGTCTAAGAAACAGAATTTATCGAAAATGTTCTTTAAAAAATAATTTACGAAAATTGTCTAAAAACAGAATTTATCGAAAATGTTCTATAGAAATAAATTTTATTGAATATTTTCTACAAAAGCGGAATTTATAGAAAATTATCTATAAAAACATAATTTAATAAAAATTTGTTATAGAAACAGAATTTATCGAAAATTTCCTATAAAAACAAAATTTATCGAAAATTTTCTATAAAAACGGAATTTATCGAAAATTTTCTATAAAAAACATAATTTATAGAAAATTTTCTATAATAAACTGAATTTATAGAAAATTTTCTATAAAAACAGAATTTATCGAAAATTTTTTATAAAAACAGAATTTATCGAAATTGTTCTATAATAAACTGAATTTATCGAAAATTTTCTATGAAAACAAAATTTATCGAAAATTTTCTATGAAAACAGAATATATCGAAAATTTTCTATAAAAACAGAAATTATCGAAAATTTTCTATAAAAATAGATTTTATCGAAAATGTTCTATAAAAACAGAATTTATCGAAAATTTTCTATGAAAACAAAATTTATCGAAAATTTTCTATAAAACAGAATTTATCGAAAATTTTCTATAAAAACAGAATTTATCGAAATTGTTCTATAATAAACTGAATTTATCGAAAATTTTCTATGAAAACAAAATTTATCGAAAATTTTCTATGAAAACAGAATATATCGAAAATTTTCTATAAAAACAGAATTTATCGAAAATTTTCTATAAAAACAGAATTTATCGAAAAATTTCTATAAAAACTGCATTTACAGAAAATTGTCTAAAAAACAGAATTTATCGAAAATTTTCTATAAAAACAGAATTTATCGAAAATTTTCTATAAAAACAGAATTTATCGAAAATATTCTATAAAAACAGAATTTATCAAAAAAGTTCTAAAAAACAGAATTTATCGAAAATTTTCTCTAAAAACAGAATTTATCGAAAATTTTCTCTAAAAACAGAATTTATCGAAAATTTTCTCTAAAAACAGAATTTATCGAAAATTTTCTCTAAAAACAGAATTTATCGAAAATTTTCTATAAAAACAGAATTTTCTATAAAAACAGAATTTATCGAAAATTTTCTATAAAAACAGAATTTATCGAAATTGTTCTATAAAAACTGAATTTATCGAATATATTCTATAAAAACAGAATTTATCGAAAATGTTCCATAAAAACAGAATTTATCGAAAATTTTCTATAAAAACAGAATTAATCGAAAATTTTCTATTAAAAACAGAATTTATCGAATATATTCTATAAAAACAGAATTTATCGAAAATTTTCTATAAAAACAGAATTTATAAAACATTTTCTATAAAAACAGAATTTATCGAAAATTTTCTATAAGAATAGAATTCATCGAATATTTTAATGACATTAAATAGAAAACCGGACAAAAATTCTCCATAAATAAAAAAAAAATTGTCAGAATTATTAAATTATTAAAAATTTGTTGAAATTCTTCTCATCATTATTTGACTTATTTTTCCAGAATTTTTTTTTTATATAAATTAAACTTCAACAAATTTCCATTATTCTTCATCAATTTAAATCGATTGTCTTAATTAAGGAATTTTAATGTATTTAAACAAAAAAAAATTAACAGATAATGTTATTAAGGAAATAAATTTGCCATCAATTTATCATGAAACTCACTTAAAAAGTTTTACGTAACCAAAGTTAACATTTTTTTCTTATCCAGAAAAACGTTTAAATATTTTCTCCTGCTGCATAAAAACAACACCAAAAACATAACCAGTAAATCGTCCAACAATTACATTTTTGTTGTTGTTTACAATTGTTTTTTTATGGCTTCATATCAGAATTATGAAAAAATATATAAAAATTTCACACATTCCATAAAACCCTTTTTTAAAACAAATTGTGAAGTTTTGTGTGAGTGAGAGCTAGTATATGAAGTATGAGTTTTTAGTGAAAAAAGTCATTGAAATTTTAAGCAACAGGTTGTATGGTGATCGTAGGAAAAAAATTTGTTGATTTTTTTTTTCGTTAAAATATTAATTGTACGCATTGTAAAGAGTAGAATTGCGTATACGCTACGGTATACGAATTTAAATTAATATACATACATATAGTACATACATATAAAAATATCGTTTGTCTGCATGAAGGTTGTACAGCAATAGCTGCAAACTATTACAATATGGGTATTGGGTTTTGTGATAATCCGTGCCTATTTTCTATCTGTATAAGTTGTTACAAGTCCGATGATTCTCTTAATATACTTAGACCTCCTTTTATGAGTGCATTAAAAAAGTTTTTTATAAAATTTTTACGCATACCTTAATAGTAACACTGTTACTGACCAACCCCTCATACATTTAAAAATCGATGCCCATGTTAAATTCCAACATACAGTGATTTTTCTACATCTCCCCAACATAAAGTCAACAGAAGGTGTTGAAAAAACAACTAACATACATTGAGGTTGCATTTTTTACAGGTTTCAATTGTTCAGCTCTGGTTTTCGTTCTGAATTCCTATAGTTTATTTTTTATCTCTTTGTATAGTTGTAGTTTTTTTTTTCTGATGATGTGCTGCCGTTGTTGTTATTGTTATTTGTTTCCACCTAACTTTCAAAAGTTGTGATTGTAGGTTAATAGTCAGTCTTACATGGAGTATAAGGTAAATAATAAGCAAGAGGACGGGAGGGGGAAAACGAGCAAAAAGCAACGAACGAACGAACGAACGAAACGAACGAACGAAGAACGAACGAACGAACGAACGAACGAACGAACGAACGAACGAACGAAGAACGAACGAACGAACGAACGAACGAACGAACGAACGACGAACGAACGAACGAACGAAACGAACGAACGAACGAACGAACGAACGAACGAACGAACGAACGAACGAACGAACGAACGAACGAACGAAGAACGAAGAAACGAACGAACGAAAACGAAACGAACGAACGAACGAACGAACGAACGAACGAACGAACGAAAAACGAACGAACGAACGAACGAACGAACGAACGAACGAACTAACGAACGAACGAAACGAACGAACGAACGAACGAAACGAACGAACGAACGAACGAACGAACGAACGAACAACGAAGGAACGAACGAACGAACGAACGAACGAACGAACGAACGAAAGAACGAACGAACGAACGAACGAACGAACTAACTAACTAACTAACTAACTAACTAACTAACTAACTAACTAACTAACTAACTACTAACTATGTATCTCTGTATCTATCTATCTATCTATCTATCTATCTATCTATCTATCTATCTATCTATCTATCTATCTATCTATCTATCTATCTATCTATCTATCTATCTATCTATCTATCTATCTATCTATCTATCTATCTATCTATCTATCTATCTATCTATCTATCTATCTATCTATCTATCTATCTATCTATCTATCTATCTATCTATCTATCTATCTATCTATCTATCTATCTATCTATCTATCTATCTATCTATCTATCTATCTATCTATCTATCTATCTATCCATCCATCCATCTATCTATCTATCTATCTATCCATCCATCTATCTATCTAACATACTAACTAACCAGCAGGTTCGTTCATACATACATAAATATCACGAACTTCCGGGTTTACAAGATTAACAAGTAAAAAAAAAAACTATTGCATACTTTATGGCTGATAGAGTTCGAGTGCTGATGATGTTTTTATTGTATTAAGTCTGCATAGGTATGTGATATTATGAATTTCTATAAAAATTACACGAGTATATTTGTCTGTGTGTGTGTCTGCAACAGAATGCAAACATTTACAAATATGCCAAATATTTTATTTTGCTGTAAAAAACACACATACATACAATTACGTTACTCAACTCCAGCCATACATTAATATGCTATTTTTTTATCTTTTTGTAATAAATATTTTCCACAGTAATATTCTCAATGTCATATTTGAAATTATATGAAACATGACATTTTTACTCGATTCTAGGATATTACACAAAGTATGTAACACTACAATTTCATACATAAATGCTTTTGAAAAAAAAAAAGAACTCAGACATATATTCAGATTTACATTACATGTAAATATTCATTTCATATGTATTGTATGACTGTGTATATGTTTACATTTACATTGTTTTCATGCCACAATTTAAATGCAAGTTATGTAAATGTTATCATATTAACAATTACATACATATGTATGTTAAAACTTAAATTACAATTAAGTAAAAATATTTTAACTAAATGTTTTTTTTTTTTTTAATCAAATTAAGTTGTAAAGAAAATTTTGTCTGTTACATTAAATGAAGACAAAAAAACAATGTTGTGTAAAACTGAGTTACGAAAAAATCTTCTTTAAATCTTTTTTTCCAGACACCCACGATTGTTAGGCTGTTTAGTTTTGTTAGTTTTTCGAGTACACCATTTCCAAAGACAAAAGTAGTCATTAAAATTTTCAATAAAGTATTGACCGAAAGTTTGGCATTAACAGAAAAATTGGCGAAATGTTTTGTATAAAAATTAGACCAAAAAATTAATGTTAATGGAAGTGTCAATATTACTAAACTACATATAATAATGTTGCCAAACAATCACGTCATATTTTTGATTTGGATTATTATCCTTAACTTTGTGTACTCTACTTAAAATGATAATACTGCCCATAAGAGGAAATGGTGTAGGCATACCCAAAAAAGTATCCCAAAGTTTTTGGTTTTTTCAATCTCATATTGTTGTTGTTGCCATGTTTTTAATATAATCATTTTAAAACAATCGCAAACATGTGTTTAGTCTTGTTTTTGGTGGTTGTACAAAAGGCAACATCAGCAACAGAAAAAAACTAAATTTCCAAACAAACAACAGCAAAAACGTTTATTGATAAGCGGCTTTAGTATTTTGTTATTGTAGCTATTGTTTAAAAAGCAAAATAAACAGATTTCTTCTTTTTTCTGGATTGGCAGGACCAAAAGAAAATAAATCCCAACGATCTATAAAACTTACCAATCATACTTCTTTAAGCTTATTTTAAAAGCTCTAAAATACCTACGCTGTTGGCTTTTTGCATAAGACAACTTTTGGTGGATTGTAGGGCCTCCAAGGGAGATGGTTTAGAAACAAAAACTAAGAAAACGCTGTGTGTAACACATAAAAAAAACATTACTGGCCACGAGCACACGTTTGTTTTAGAAAAATTATCCAAAAAACAAAACAATCGTTGCAAAAACAAAAACAAAAAAAAAATCGGTTTGAATACTTTATTAAGCTACACAAATCGTGATGTAATTTTTCGTTATGCGATCTTTAACGCATTAGGAAATGGTAAGGTATTGAAGGCAATACTTTTCGTGACAATAATTTTAATAAAGTTGTAAATAATTTTGAAAAAATGTATTGAGATTAAATTAATTTAATTTTGTTATCTGCTTATTTTAAATATATTTTCAAACAATTATATTAAATTAATTTTCTTTAGTTATTTTTTAATTTTTTTTAACAATTTTTCTTAATGGGTTAATTATACATGACAATCATTCATGTAAAACCATATAATCGAGCTAAGACTCAATAACGTTGCTTACCAAAGTCAGTCACAAAACCATGCCACAGCCATGTTTGTTTGTTTGTTTGCTGCTGCTGTCGATACTGATGATGATGAGGATGACGATGATGCCGATGCGGATTTAAAATGATGAGGATGACAATGACGTAGCTCTTTTCCTAGATGTTACATTATTGTTGTTTTCTTTACATGCTATTGGTGTAGTTGTTGTTGATGATGCTGATCGCTTTTCGACATAATTGTACTGTTGTCTTAAGTTTTTTCCTGTTGTCTTCCATTTCTTGTTTATTCAGCCTGCTAAATTTCTAGTCTAGATAAATAATACACCAACTGTTGACGAACGCAATCAAGAGCAATTTTTTAACAGCAAACAGCGCATTTTACAAAAAAAGCTAAAATCTTGTTTTAACATGAGAAACATAAACTAAATTACCCCACGTTAAAACAAATAATTTGAACAAAATGTATAAAAAAAATTGGTTGGAAAAAAATTACCAAAGTAAACATAGGAGTTGATAATACGAATGAAAAAAAAAAAAAATACAGCAAAGAAATCACAAAACAGCATGTAACACACTAGACTAGAGTGAGTGAGTATGTTTTTTAAAAACAAAATCATGGGAATAAATACAGCGTTATAAGATGGTAAAAAGAATTACATAAAACCATTTAAGTTTTGAGCCCAAGATGCATCAATCGCAAAAAAAAAAATTGCCAACGTAGCGGATATTTCACGATTTCTTGGATTTGGTGGCTTTTATTAAGTATATAGTCTGGACTATAATCTAAACTGTATTATTGACTATAGTCTGTACAGTCTGTACTATAGTCTGCAGACTCTGCACTATAATCTGGATATGGTATGCACTTTAGTATGGACTATAGTATGCTTTATAGTCTATAGTATAGTCTGCACTATAGTTTGGACTATAGTCGGGATTATAGTCTGAACTATAATCTGGAGTATAGTCTTGACTATAGTCTGGATTATAGTCTGCACTATAGCCTGGACTATAGTCTGGATTATAGTCTGGACTATAGTCTGCACTATAGTCTGGACTATAGTCTGCACTATAGTTTGGACTATAGTCTGCACTATTGTCTGGACTATAGTCTGGATTATAGTCTGCACTATATTCTGGACTATAGTCTACACTATAATCAGGATAATCACTATAGTCTGGACTAAAGTCAGGACTATAGATTGCATATAGTCCACATTATAATCTGGACATGGTATGCAATTTAGTGTGGACTATAGTATGCTTTATTCTCCGGTCTTTAGTGTACTCTATAGCATGGACTATTGTCGGGAATATATTCTGGACAATAGTCTGGTCTATAGTCTTATCTACAGTACTATAGTCTGTTCTATGGCTGGACTATAGTTTGCACCATAGTCTACACTATGGTCTAGACTATTGTCTGGACTATAGTCTGCACTATAATCTGGTCTATAGTCTGTACTATAGTCTGGACGACAGTCTTCAATATAGTCTGGACGATAGTCTTCACTATAGTCTGGATTATAGTCTGAGTTATAGTCTGGACTATAGTCTGCTTTATAGTCAGCACTATAGTCTGGACTATAGTCAGCATTATAGCCTGGACTATAGTCAGCATTATAGCCTGGACTATAGTCAGCACTATAGCCTGGACTATAGTCAGTATTATAGCCTGGACTATATGCTTCATTGTAGTCTGCACTGTAGTCTGGACTATAGTCTGTACTATATGCTCAATACTATATGTACTATACTATATGCTCAATAGTTTGGTCTATATTCTGCACCTCAGTCTAGATAGCAATATGTACGATAGACTATAATATAGTTTGAACTATAAAAGTCTCCACAATAGTCTATTTTATAGTCTGTACTATAGCATGGATTATATACAAAAGTCAATAATATCATCTATAGTATGGACTATAATCTGCATAGCAGTCAATAGTTTCTACCTATCTGCTGATTTCCTTCAAAAAAAAACCTTTAAAGATTCCAGTTTTAAATATAATGCTTTTTTAATCGCATAAAATTTAATGTTTTCTCTACAGTTGACAACACTTTAGCAATGTTAAATGATTTCTGTAGCATATTTGAGCGATTTAATTTTTTCCGTTTGCATGTACATTTTCTAGCTCAAAACTTAAAGTCAAATAAGTTTTGGCGTTTCATGATTAAACTGTATGGGTGGCCTATGCCACCAGCCAGACCAGAGACAAAAAAAAAAAAAAAAACTAAAATCCAAACCAAAAACAGCCAACCAAGCGATGCAAGAGCAACAACGCTAGAGCAAAGCTATGTATGCTGTATGTACGTAAACTTTGTCTAATGACTGACTGATTGACTGCTATTATAAAGTTATTGCTAATATTAAAATGATGACAATAAATTAAGACACGTTTATTTTTACAGAAATGCAGTATGAACACAAACAAGAGATTTGAAAGAATTGTTTGTTTATAAAGTTTAGAAGTGATATGCTTAAAGTTATTTAGAAGAGACTGATGATCGGAATATAATGGGTTATTGCATATGCTCAGAATACATTAGGAATTTTTTATATAGTGAAGAACTCATTCTTTAACATTCCGCCCATACAACACTCATCTCTTGTATCCATTGCTAACAAAAAACCCCTGTTGTTTAGGAGGAAAAAACCGTACATATATATGGCAAAATTACTTTTAAATTGTGTTTTTTCTTGTTTTTTTTTTTTCATTTTTTGCAGCTTTTTTTTCATTATCCATACGAATAGTTTAGTTTTTTTATTTATTTTATTTTTTTCATCACTCTTAATGGTGGGTAAAATACTGACTTCATTTAACTAGAAATTAACTGGTTCTCTTGTTTCATTGCCATGTTTAAAATGTATAATTAATATTCAAAATAGTTTATCTATCTTTATTTATCACAACAGCAAAATCGTGTGTTTTTTTCTCTCATGCACAGTTAAATTTTGCACTGCTTTGTTTTTGCCATTCATTATACTATGTATACTATAGAGGTGTAGTATTTTTACTAAGGAAAATGGTATCAATTCAGAGTTGCTTGCGACTGTTGAAAAGCCACCCAAGAATGAAAGGTAATCATTTATTTACATTTAGAAAGTTTTTTTTTTAGTTTGCAAATCAATGATCAATCTAAGATTTTTTTTGCTTTTGGTTGGCTGTATTGCTTAAATCATGCAATTTGTTGTAGAAAAAGAAATTAAAAAATTTGCATACAACAAAAAAGAATATAGGGGATACGATGAAATAATGAGTGATGGATTTATTGATTCAGCAAATGTTAGTCGATATGTACAGTAAATATAATTGATCCATAGAACATACATTTCTTGTTGTTAGCTGGTTTTGTTTGGAATCGAACCTTTAACCCTCGAACGTTTATATAATTTTTAACTAATAAATTCTTTTTTAAATATATTTTTTCATTCTTTTGCAGATGTTCTTCAAAATTGTTTAAGGTAAGTGGATCAAAACTCTTTTTATATAAAATAACACATTATTTTCATTCGTTTTTATCCTTAAATCAATTTCACTTTTCTTAAACCATTAATTGAGATTGCAGTTTAAGTGATTTGAGTTTTTTCAAGACATTTCTGTTTTGTTATAACTACATAGCATTTATTTGTTTTTTTTTTCCTAAAAATTGTACTTTTTAGACTTGCAGCAAAAGCAATTCAGCGCAGATAATTGAGTCACGATCTAAAATTAAAACTAAAAGCAAATTGAATGAAAATTAAAAAACTAGCTGGAGAAAAATCAATGTTATAAAGATGCTGCCACAACGCATTATTTTTAAGTTTGATTTGGAAATATTGATAAAATGGGGAGAAATTCGAAAGAAAGTTAAATAGTTAACATGCCCTAGTTCACCAAACCAATCGGTTCAGATAAATTTTCGATAAATTTTCCTTTTATATGAAATTTTCGATAAATTTTCCTTTTTATAGGAAATTTTCTATAAATTGTCTTTTTATAGGAAATCTTCAATAAATTTTCTTTTTATAGGAAATTTTCAATAAATTTTCTTTTTATAGGAAGTTTTCGATAAATTTTCTTTTTATAGGAAGATTTCCATAAATTTTCTTTTTATAGGAAATTTTCTAAAAATTTTCTTTTTACATAAAATTTTCGATAATTTTTTTTTATATGAAATTTTCGATAATTTTTTTTATATGAAATTTTCGATAAATTTTCTTTTTATAGGAAATTTACGATAAATTATCTTTTTAAGGAAATTTGCTATAAATTTTCGTTTTATACGAAATTTACGATGAATTTTCTTTTTATAGGAAATTTTCGATAAATTTTCATTTTATGGGAAATTTTCTAAAATTTTCATTTTATGGGAAATTTTCGATAATTTTTCTTTTCATAGGAAATTTTCCATAAATTTTCTTTTTATAAGAAATTTTCCATAATTTTTTTTTTTTTTAAGAAAATTTTTGATAAATTTTCTTTCTATAGAAAATTTTCGATAAATTTTCCTTTTATAGGAAATTTTCAATAAATTTTCTTTTTATAGGAAATTTACGATAAATTTTATTTTTATAGGAAATTTACGATAAATTTTATTTTTATAGGAAATTTACGATAAATTTTCTTCTTATAGGAAATTTACGATAAATTTTTTTTTTTTATAGGGAATTTTCGATAAATTTTCTTTTTATAGGGAATTTTCGATAAATTTTCTTTTTATAGGGAATTTTCGATAAATTTTCTTTTTATAGGCAATTTTCGATAAATTTTCTTTTTATAGGGAATTTTCGATAAATTTTCTTTTTATAGGGAATTTTTGATAAATTTTCTTTTTATAGGGAATTTTCGATAAATTTTCTTTTATAGGGAATTTTTGATAAATTTTCTTTTTATAGGGAATTTTCGATAAATTTTCTTTTTATAGGGAATTTTCGATAAATTTTCTTTTTATAGGAAATTTTCCAAAAATTTTCTTTTTATAGGAAATTTTCCATAATTTTTTTTTTATAGGAAATTTTCCATAAATTTTTTTATAGGAGATTTTCCATAAATCTTTTTATAGGAAATTTTCCATAAATCTTTTTATAGGAAATTTTCCATAAATCTTTTTATAGGAAATTTTCCACAAATTTTCTTTTGATAGTAAATTTTACATAAATTTTCTTTTTATAGGAAATTTTCCATAAATTTTCTTTTATATGATATTTTCAAAAAATTTTCTTTTTATGTATATGAAATTTATGATAAAATTTCTGTTTATAGGAAATTTTCGATAAATTTTCTTTTTATAGGAAATTTTCGATAAATTTTCTTTTTATAGGAAATTTTAGATAAATTTTCTTTTTATACGAAATTTTCGATAAATTTTCTTTTTATACGAAATTTTCGATAAATTTTCTTTTAATAGGAAATTTTCGATAAATTTTCTTTTTATAGGAAATTTACGATAATTTTTTTTTATATGTAAAAGATCATAAAAATAATAACTCTTATAGTTTCTTATTCAATAAAGCAATAAAACAAAATATGTACTCCATAATAACCGAAAAAAAAAATGCCGGCAACCAAAAAATGTCAGTGAGGAATAAGAAAAGTATTCCCTACCACAATACACACAACAATATAATAAAATAATGTAATAATGTAAAAAAGATCTTAAGATTGTTAAAACCTAAAAGAAATAAAGAAGAATAAAAATCTCTCGTTGGCGATATTGTGAAATTTAACACCCGCCAAAAACGTTCAAATTAAGCTGCAAAATGAGTGTATTAGAGCCAAATACAAACTGACAAGCAGTGCAACACAAACAAATTTACATTGGCAAATGGAAAAAAGAAAGAGTCTTCTTCCTATACAAACATACCAAGCAATACTCGTTGGTTGGTTTTAAAGGGGGAGTTACAACTCGTATATAAATAGTATGGTTGAATTGAAAGGACGTTTATAAGCCGCTTAAAATTGTTTTGGTCAATAACGAAGATAAGAATGTGCAACCAACCTAACTTACAATCAAACACACTTTTTTTTATACATAAAACTATATAAAAACGAAATGATGTCTAAATATACGATCGCACCTGAATGTTGAGCAGAACTGTAGAGATCTTGGCTTAAATTGCAATGTAGTGCAGCAATGCACTGACTTCTTATATCTTTTCTAACAATAAGTAAGCGAGGAAAGTGAGTAGAACAACAAATACAATTCTTGAGGTTCTTTTATTTTTGTTTCTTAAATGAATTGCTTTAGCATGATATTATAGTATTTTAGAATTTTTGTTGTGTATGCTTTATATTGTATGTATGTTTGGTGAGCTGGTTAACTGTCTGTCCTGCAACTTGGTGTGGTTGATGTTGGATTGTTGTACATGTTCTTTGTTCGGCTGCTTGGCTGTGGTGTGAAAAGCACACATTTCTGGCACCTCGTTGTAGTAGTCATTTTTAGCGATTAAATTAGCTTGTGTGGATTTTAATTGCTTCAACAGCCCTGCCAGCCATGCCAAGACAACATAAAAACCTTAGTGTCATATAATCGACAGGTAAATGTCGGCTTAGGTTTTACTTTTTTCCTCACTTAATTCTCAGTTTTTTTTTGTGTTATGTAAAAAAAAACTTAACCCTTTAATTAACTTGTTTTTAAAATATTTCAAATTTCATTTGTAATTCCTGGTGTTAAATCCTCTAAAGCGCAATAATTCAATAAATTTTCGTTTTAGAAAAAAATTTGAGATATACTCTTTTTATAGAAAAATTTCGATAAATTCTCTTTTGATAGAAAATTTTCGATTAATTCTACTTTTATAGAAAATTTTCGATAAATTCTACTTTTATAGAAAATTTTCTATAAATTCGTTTTTTATAGAAAATTTCGATAAATTCGTTTTTTATAGAAAATTTTCATTAACTATATTTTTATAGAAAATTTTCGATAAATTCTACTTCTATAGAAAATTTTCGATAAATTCTACTTTTATAGAGAATTTTCGATGAATTCTACTTTTATACAGAATTTTCGATGAATTCTACTTTTATAGAAAATTTTCGATAAATTCTCTTTTTTTAGAGAATTTAGAGAATTTTCGATAAATTTTCTTTTTATAGAGAATTTTCGATAAATTCTCTTTTTTTAGAGAATTTTCGATAAATTTTCTTTTTATAGAGAATTTTCGATAAATTCTCTTTTTATAGAGAATTTTCGATAAATTCTCTTTTTATAGAGAATTTTCGATAAATTCTCTTTTCATAGGAAGTTTTCGATAAATTCTCTTTTTATAGAGAATTTTCGATAAATTCTCTTTTTATAGAGAATTTTCGATAAATTCTCTTTTTATAGAGAATTTTCGATAAATTCTCTTTTTATAGAGAATTTTCGATAAATTCTCTTTTTATAGAGAATTTTCGATAAATTCTCTTTTTATAGAGAATTTTCGATAAATTCTCTTTTTATAGAGAATTTTCGATAAATTCTCTTTTTATAGAGAATTTTCGATAAATCCTCTTTTTGTAGAGAATTTTCGATAAATTCTCTTTTTATAGAGAATTTTCGATAAATTCTCTTTTTATAGAGAATTTTCGATAAATTCTCCTTTTATATAGAATTTTCGATAAATTCTCTTTTTATATAGAATTCTGAATAAATTCTCTTTATATAGAAAATTTTCAATAAATACTCTTTTTATAGTAAATTTTTAATAAACTCTCTTTTTATAGAAAGTTTTCGATAAATTCCTTTTTTATAGAGAATTTTCGATAAATTCCCATTTTATAGAGAACTTTCGATAAATTCTCTTTTTATAGAGAATTTTCAATAAATTCTCTTTTTATAGAGAATTTTCGATAAATTCTCTTTTTATAGAGAATCTTCGATAAATTCCCTTTTTTTGTAGAATATTTTCGATAAATTCCCCGTTTTACAGTATTTTTATAGAGAATTTTCGATAAATTCTCTTTTTATAGAGAATTTTCGATAAATTCTCTTTTTATAGGGAGTTTTCGATAAATTCTCTTTTTATAGAGAATTTTCGATAAATTCTCTTTTTATAGAGAATTTTCGATAAATTCTCTTTTTATAGAAAATTTTCGATAAATTCTCTTTTTATAGAGAATTTTCGATAAATTCTCTTTTTATAGAGAATTTTCGATAAATTCTCTTTTTATAGAGAATTTTCGATAAATTCTCTTTTTATAGAGAATTTTCGATAAATTCTCTTTTTATAGAGAATTTTCGATAAATTCTCTTTTTATAGAGAATTTTCGATAAATTCTCCTTTTATATAGAATTTTCGATAAATTCTCTTTTTATATAGAATTCTGAATAAATTCTCATTATATAGAAAATTTTCAATAAATACTCTTTTTATAGTAAATTTTTAATAAACTCTCTTTTTATAGAAAGTTTTCGATAAATTCCCTTTTTATAGAGAATTTTCGATAAATTCCCTTTTTATAGAGAACTTTCGATAAATTCTCTTTTTATAGAGAATTTTCAATAAATTCTCTTTTTATAGAGAATTTTCGATAAATTCTCTTTTTATAGAGAATTTTTGATAAATTATCTTTTTATAGAGAATTTTTGATGAATTCCCTTTTTTTGTAGAATATTTTCGATAAATTTTTTTACAGTATTTTTGTAAAATTCTTTTTTTTTTTTAGAATATTTTCGGTAAACTCTTTTTTTGAAAGAAAATTTCTCTTTTGAAACATTTCTCTTTGGAAAGAAAATTTTTGATAAAAATCCTTTTTATATAAAATTTTTGATAAATTCTCTTTCTTATAGAAAATGTGGGTTATTTTTATACAAAGTTTCTTTGGACTTTTCTTTTTTAGAAAATTTTTGTTAAATTTTCATTCATTTAATTCTCTCTTTATGAAAACTTTTCTAAAAATGTAGTTTCCAGTATTTTTCACTTCATTCCCGTATGGGTTAATTTCTAGTGCCTTTCAAGTATTTCTGCGCGTTAAAAGTTTTAAAGCGTATTTATTTACGTACATCTATATTAAGTATTTATATTGTTCGGTGTGCAGTATAAATACTTTTGTGTTAAGATAAAATTGCAAATGGCAATTTTTATTTCGATTAAATTGCTTTTTATTTTGTTCATTTGTTGGTTTCTTTCATTTTGTAGATAATTAAAGGCGTTGTATTTTTAAAAGATTTTAATTTGAAAAAATTTTCGGAATTTTATTTAAAAATACTTTTAACACACAACCCCACTACAAAAACGCTATACAACATTACATGAAAACTAAACTATATCAGCTCCTACTTGTGATGTCTCCATAAAGTCATACATACACAACTTATACACGTACATTTAAATGTTGATTGCATTTAAATCTGCATCTGTCTTTGCCTGCTTTGAAGTTTTTGCTGTCAGCCGACAAAGTCTCAACTCAATATTCACATTACAAAAGTTCATAAAATAAATAATATGGCGGTGATCTAGTACAAAAAAGCCCGCACTAAATAATCAACATTCCAAATATACACAAACATCTTCTTCATGGCCAGACATCCTGTTGTAAATATATATGAACACGTAGTTACAATCTATCAAATTAGTTCAAGACCATGAAGTTTGTCAAAAGGTCTCCACGATATATTCTTAACATTCGCAGCAATACGTTAAAAATATGACCAACATTCAAACAATTCATCGTGATTTCTCATCAATTTTCTTCTTCGTCTTCTGTTTGTGGTAAAATTTTTCTGCTTTTGTCCAACCAAGTCTCCTTAAAAATGTTTGCAAAGTTTTCATAAGATAATATTTACTCGTGCTTCCATACCTCTATATTGTAGTCCATACTCCTGTCATCTTTGTTGTTATTAGTATTATTACTATTACTTCAATTGTTGTTGTTATTATTGTAATCGTAATAATAACAATAAAAGTCAGCACTCAGTAAATAATTTATTATTGTTATTTGATTATTTGCACATGCCATACTTTTGCTTTTGTTGCTTTTTGCATGTTTATTGTATTAAAATCGAGAAGAAAAGAATGAAACGAAAAAAAAACTAATCAACCATCCAGTCAGGCGGATGGACAGACATACATTGAAGTAAATTTAGCCAGTCAGCCAAGCAACAACCTACCAAAATCAACCAGTAATCCTATGAACCAATTCAACATCAGCTAGCAACATATTCGGTGTATAGTCGTAGATGCAACAATGAGTTGTGTACAAAATTTATGAAAAGATCGCTATGCTTCATCGCGCATGCCCTAAAGTCTGTGTGGGTAAAGAGAGTTGACGTTATGTATGAGGGAAATTGGGGAAATTAGGTTACGTTAAATGGGATTTAGAGAAAGTTGCCTAGCAGATCATTGTAAAACTTCTTATAAATGCGTTCCTAAACGAATCTGTTGCAATAATCATATCGATAATGAAAATTGGACTTCAAGTAATAGGTCATACAACCCTATATTATTTAATGCTGATCTTTTCTAAATTCGCTATGACGATCATTCGTATGTCATTTAATGCTTTTACATGGCGATCGTACAAGTATTTGTTCCGAATTTTTTACAAATCGATGACAACAATTGGAATACTGAAAGAAGCCCAAAATTGGATATATATCAGTTGAAAACCGATTCTATAATAATCTTCACTAAGAGTTTGTCCCAAGTAGATCGTGCAATAAGTATCAGTATGTCAGACGATGATCATGAAAGAAGTTGCGATGCGATAACATAACATTTACTCTGAAATTAATCGATGGTAATACGCCTTTTTTTAAGTGTCAGTTACGAATCTATTTTCACCGAATTCGGTATAATGATCGTTCATCTTTCACTAATAGTTATTCGCAAGATGATCATGCAAGTTGTCTAAGGTTGAGTGCTGATCAGTCGCAACTGGTTTTAGAGTGAGTTACGAACTAAATGGCACTCAATTCGCAACGATCGTTCATCTATCACTATGAGTTAGTCGATGATGATCTTGCTATAAGTTTACTTTTGTATTTGCAATTTTTATTACCAAAAATCAATTCTTCTCTAAATTATCGTGATCATGGAAGTTGTCTACAGTGTTAACTAAATTTTTGATTAGAAGCAAATCGTTGATAACTTGACAGCTGATAACAGGTTCTACATTTTGTTTAGGTTTAATTACAAACCTATTATCGATCCATCATTATTTTGAACAACTTCTGTAGTTGTCTAAAACATCGAAATACAGAGGCATTGAATAATAACCAACCAAATTGGAAGAGCACAGATCACCACCATGAATATCCCTTCAAATGAATAGAGCCTGAAAAATACTTGGCAATCTTGTTTTTACCTATGTCATGCTTATGCAAAAGTTGCACATTTCATACTGCAGCACAGAGTTGAAGCTCATGATTTCAATCATAAATTGCAATTGCCATAAAGGCCGCACACGCGCATGCGCTTAAGCATTACACACAGAGCAACAATAAAAACAATTGCAAAAATAATATCAGCACATTTATTTAATATAAAAAAACCCAGCAAACATTTTTAATTGTTTTCAAAACGAGAATGTTTGGAAACTAAACAAATTCTTAATTTTTATGATTTATTCAAAGATTTGAAAACAATTTTGAAAAAAATTGCCTAATTGTTTGCTGGGTTATTTGCAGTACAAATGTTTATATATGATTTTAGTTTTTTAAACTGTTCCACTCTTCAATCTTCGTATTTTCTTTTATACAATTCATTGTGGATTTTTCATAATTCAAATGCTGCCGTATGAGCAGCAACAACAACATCATATATAATCTTTTATCAGACCGCTAAATTTCATACGTGAGAGATGAGGCGACACCGGTTGATGTAAATTGAAATAAAATGGCAACAAAACTACAAAATATACTAAAAACAAAATACAAAAATATTCTTGCTGATGATGATGAAGAATAGAAATCAATAATACAACACGTGCATTTTTAAGACACATGAAATTATTGAACGTACATTCATATTCACAAACCTCTAGTAAAAACAATAAGAAGAAGTTTATAAATTTATAATTCATGGTCATGACTTGCCACAATAACAAAAACCCTTCATACACACAAATACTCCTATTGGAATCTTTTCGCTGTTGCTCCTTAGCATCAACTTCATAATCTATTATAAACTGGAAGCGCCTCAAAATTGTTTTTCCTTCAACCTTTTGGAAAATAAAAATTTAAAATAAATGTAGTTTGCAATAAAATGCAATTTTCTGTTTTAAGTTGCTGCGTCTTCTATAGTTTTTTGTTATTATTGCAATGTTTTTTTTTTTTTTTTTGAAGAAAAATGAACCTGAATTTCCAAAACTGCGCACATAAAACGCAAAAACAAGGATTGCAAAAATCCAGAAATTGTTTGACAAGATGAAGAAAAATTTCTCTCCAGTAATGCTGTGATTAGTTTTTGCTACCGTATGCAGGCAGTGTCAATGCACATTGGGAGACATTTTTTCGAAAATTCTATATAAAAGATTTTTGAAAATCTTCTTTACAGAGAAGAGAGAATTTTTCAAAACTTTTCAATAAAAAGATAATTTTTCAAAAATTTTCTATCAGAGAATGTTTCTATAAGACATTTAAGAATTTAAATAGGAATAATATTTTTTTTAAATTTACTATAATTGATTTTTTAAAAATTATTTATAAGAAAATAATTTATGGAAAAACTTCAACAAGAAAAGACTTTTTTAATTTTCAATAAGAGAATTCTTCAAAAATTTTCTTTGGAAACAGAATTTTTCGAAAATTTTCTATAAAAAGAGAATTTTTTGAAAATTTTCTATAAAAAGAGAATTTTTCGAAAATTTTCTATAAAAAGAGAGTTTTTCGAAAATTTTCTATAAAAAGAGAATTCTTCGAAAATTTTCTATACAAAGAGAATTTTCCGAAAATTTTCTATAAAAAAAGAGAATTTATCGAAAATTTTCTATAAAAAAAGAGAATTTTTCGAAAATTTGCTATAAAAAAAAAAGAATTTTTCGAAAATTTTCTATAAAAAAGGGAATTTTTGGAAAATTTTCTATAAAAAGAGAATTTTTCGAAAATTTTCTATAAAAAGAGAGTTTTCCGAAAATTTTCTATAAAAAGAGAATTCTTCGAAAATTTTCTATAAAAAGAGAATTCATCGAAAATTTTCTATAAAAAGAGAATTCTCGAAAATTTTCTATACAAAGAGAATTTTTCGAAAATTTTCTATAAAAAGAAAATTTTTCGAATATTTTGAATACAAAACGAGTATTTTTCCAAAATTTTCTTTACAAAGAGAATTTTCTCTATAAAAAATAATTTTTCGAAAATTCTCTATAAAAAGATAATTTTTCGAAAATTCTCTATAAAAAGAGATTTTTTTGAAAATCTCTATAAAAAGAGATTTTTTTGAAAATCTCTATAAAAAGAGATTTTTTGAAAATCTCTATAAAAAGAGATTTTTTTCGAAAATCTCTATAAAAAGAGAATTTTTCGAAAATTCTCTATAAAAAGAGAATTTTTCGAAAATTCTCTATAAAAGAGAAGTCTTCGAAAATTTTCTATAAAAAGAGAATTTTACGAAATTTTTTTTTATAAAAAAAGATCATAAATTTTTTTATCGATGATTTTCTAGATTTTTTTTTTTGAAAAATTTCCAAAAATTTTCTATAAAAAGAGAATTTTTCAAAAATTTTCTGTAACAGAAGACTTTTTCAACAATTTTCTATAAAAAGAGTTTTTGATTTTGGTTTCTGATTTCGACACTTTCTACTAGGCCAAATCTTTAGATTTATTATTTTAATCCCATTGTGCAGCATTCTATTTGAGTACATGCACAGACATATAATGATGATGGCATATGGTCTCTCCGTTCACCAATGCATGGTCCGTTTTGTGAGAAGTAAATCTATAATGAAAAACTATTAAAGTTCTTGATGCTGGGAGTATTGTGCTCTCCATGGAGAAGGAAGAAAATCCAGCCATGACCAACAAAATGTTAATGGAATATTAATAAATTGCTTAACAAATTGTTTATTCCACTCAGGTTGTTGTTAGCGGCATTTAAGTGTGTTGCAATTTATGCAGCTGCTAGAAACGCACCTCTTTTTTCTATCATTTCTTCGTCTTCTTAATAACTATTACATACGAATTCTATTACGTTGCCACTGACAGGCGTTCATGCAACGTAGTGTAGTTGTAAGTAATTACACTTTTACCAAACTAAACTTTATAGTGCAGTTTATCAACAAATCTGTCAAACTTGTGTGTTCGTTTAGTACACTTGCTCTGTATATGGGTTGAGTTTCCATTAAAAATTTATTCTATAAATTTTTACTACCAAACACTGCATATTAACTTTCATGTAAAATTATTTGATAATATTGTAATATTAGATGTTTTATAAATGCAGGAATATCTTCTCGATTAACTGTCACTATTCTTTTATGTCAAAATTTAAAACGTCTAAAATCTAGGTTTCAAATCTTCTAATTCGTTCTTTTTTCTCAGTCCCACTGAAGGTCATTTTTTATTTTGTGACAAATTGTTGCTCAATTGCAATACCAGGTGTTGAATGTTGCGGTCACAACTAGGCACCTTCTGCTTTGTTTTATTATTAGAAAGATTTTCATGTTGCCTGACTATCTTTTCTTTAGTAACGAGTCTTTAAAGAAAACTGATGATGATGAGGTGGACACGAAACATGACATAAACATAAAAATGAAGATTTTTTCGCTAAAACTAAAACCACAATTCTATGGAACTTGTCGTCGTTTATCCATAAGACTATTTATTGCCTTCTTCTGCAACAGCAAGTAAATGAATGCATTTGTATTTAATTCATTTTATAACAACGTGCAACGTGTTACAAGTTAAACAATGTTATTCGCAACTATCTTTGAAATTCTATAGAATTATAATCAATTTTGTAATGAAAATGGGTGTATATACTGGGTGGCATATTTGTGTGTGGTGTATGTATGTTATTTTTTTAATACAAAACGAGAGAATCATTAAAATTGTTGCATAATTTAAATGGGTAATGGTCTTCGTATAGTTCTAAATGGTAAAGTCCGATTTTAAGAAGGTGGGAGGGATCGAACGGAAATGATATCGTCATTGTCTATGTCAACATAATGAGAAGCAGCGTAAACGATCATCAAATATCAGCAACCTATCAGTATCTTTTTGTAAAAAGAGAAACTAAAGCAAAATTCAATAAAAGTTTTTCTATAAAAAGAGTTTTTTGTGAAACTTTTCGATAAAAAAAGAATTTAACGAAATTTCTCCTTAAAAAGAAAGTTAAATTAAAATTCTCTATAAAGAGAGAATTTAACAATTAAAATTTCTAAAGAGAAAATTTATCAAAAGTTTTCTATAAACAGAAAATTTATCAAAAAATTTCTATAAACAGAAAATTTATCAAACAATTTCTATAAAGCAAAAATTTATAGAAAATTTTCTATAAAGAGAATATTTATCGAAAATTTTCTATAAAGAGAATATTTATCGAAAATTTTCTATAGAGAGAAAATTTATCGAAATTTTTCTATAAAGAGAAAATTTATCGAAAATTTTCTATAAAGAGAAAATTTATCGAAAATTTTCTATAAAGAGAAAGCTTATCGAAAATTATCTATTAAGAGAATATTTAAAGAAAATTTTCTATGAAGAGAATATTTAACGAAAATTTTCTATGAAGAGAAAATTTAACGAAATTTTTCAATGAAGAGAAAATTTAACGAAAATTTTCTATGAAGAGAAAATTTAACGAAAATTTTCTATGAAGAGAAAATTTAACGAAAATTTTCTATGAAGAGAAAATTTAACAAAAATCTTCTTTGAAGAGAAAATTTATCGAAAATTTTCTATAAACAGAAAATTTATCGATAATTGTCTATAAAGAGAAAATTTATCGAACTTTTTCTATAATGAGAAAATTTATCGAAAATTTTCTATATACAGAAAATTTATTGAACTTTTCTATACAAAGAAAATTTATCGAACTTTTTCTATACAAAGAAAATTTATAGAGAGAAAATTTATCGAAAATTTTCTATAAAGAGAAAATTTATCGAAAATTTTCTATTAAGAGAAAATTTATCGCTAATTGTCTATAAAGATAAAATTTATCTAGAAGAAAATTTATTTAGAAGAGAAAATTTAACAAAAATCTTCTTTGAAGAGAAAATTTATCGAAAATTTTCTGTAAACATAAAATTTATCCATAATTGTCTATAAAGAGAAAATTTATCGAACTTTTTCTATACACAGAAAATTTATCGAAAATTTTCTATACACAGAAAATTTATCGAAAATTTTCTATACACAGAAAATTTATCGAAAATTTTCTATACACAGAAAATTTATCGAAAATTTTCTATACACAGAAAATTTATTGAAAATTTTCTATAAAAAGAAAATTTATCGATAATTTTCTATAAAGAGAAAATTTATCGAAAATTTTCTATAAAGAGAAAACTTATCGAAAATTATCTATAAAGAGAATATTTAACGAACATTTTCTATGAAGAGAAAATTTAACGAAATTTTTCTATGAAGAGAAAATTTAACGAAAATTTTCTATGAAGAGAAAATTTAACGAAAATTTTCTATGAAGAGAAAATTTAACAAAAATCTTCTTTGAAGAGAAAATTTATCGAAAATTTTCTATAAACAGAAAATTTATCGATAATTGTCTATAAAGAGAAAATTTATCGAACTTTTTCTATAATGAGAAAATTTATCGAAAATTTTCTATACACAGAAAATTTATTGAACTTTTCTATACAAAGAAAATTTATCGAACTTTTTCTATACAAAGAAAATTTATAGAGAGAAAATTTATCGAAAATTTTCTATAAAGAGAAAATTTATCGAAAATTTTCTATAAAGAGAAAATTTATCGAAAATTTTCTATTAAGAGAAAATTTATCGATAATTGTCTATAAAGATAAAATTTATCTAGAAGAAAATTTATTTAGAAGAGAAAATTTAACAAAAATCTTCTTTGAAGAGAAAATTTATCGAAAATTTTCTATAAACATAAAATTTATCGATAATTGTCTATAAAGAGAAAATTTATCGAACTTTTTCTATACACAGAAAATTTATCGAAAATTTTCTATACACAGAAAATTTATCGAAAATTTTCTATACACAGAAAATTTATTGAAAATTTTCTATAAAAAGAAAATTTATCGATAATTTTCTATAAAGAGAAAATTTATCGAAAATTTGCTATAAAAAGAAAATTGATCGAAAATTTTCTACAAAAAAAGAAAATTTAAGAAATTTTATAAATTAAAAGTAAGAAAATATTGCCGAGTGTGGCCGACCGTATGATACCCTATACCTGTTATGAGAATAAAATGTGATTTATTATTCATTATAAAGTATTTATGTTGAAGTGTACCTTGCATCCGAAATATTTTAATAATTGTTTGATGAAAAACTAATTTTCTGAAAGAGGATTTAAATGGGTGTTAAGAAAATATGGACAGATCCTTATAAAATATCTCAGATGGATATACGTTTGCACAAAATGCATTTTTGCTGAATTTATTAGTGATATGCAGATATTTAAGTCGTTTTCTGATGAGGGCTTTGTATGGGGGCTATAATGAGGCCCAACCTTTACAAAATTCTGCAGGGTCATCAAGAGCAGTAAAAATCTAAGTGGTACCGCTTTATGTCGAGATACGAGTATATTAAAAATAACTATGAACTAAAAAGTCAAAATCCGATGGTCCGGTTGTTTGGGGCTAAGAGTAATAATGAACCGATTTCAATTGGGTTCGTCCTTGAGTCAAAAGTAGTAATCATATTAAATTTTATTGAACTATCTTTTAAATTTCGATCTGTACTTTAATAACAAGGTTAAAATGAACTGATGAAGGACAGACGAACGGACAATCAGATCATAAAATGATTCTCAACCGACTGGTATACTTTTAGGACTAATATTTCTGTGCGTTACAAACATCACCTCAAACGAATAATATCCTTCCACTATAGAGGGGTATGGTATAAAAATTCAATAACTAAAGTCTATGTATTGTTCACAAACTACAGAATATCCTGAAGTCCAATATGTAGGACTTCAATTGTTTATATATTTTTTCCATGCAATCTTTTCCTCTTAAAGATATTTGCAGCAGCAAACTTAAAAACTTTTTTTCGATATTCATTAAACTTTTTAATAAATGAAAAAATGATTTTTTATGTAAAAATAATAAAGAACACTTCTTGTGATTCCTAAATATTTAATTACAACAATAAGATTTTAAGACCCATTTAACGTTTTGTGATTGATAACAATAACAACACTACGATTTTAAAGGAAGTTGTACAAAAACAATATAAATAACTAAATATATAAATATATGAGTAAGAGTAAGTGTATGTAGTGTTAAATAATAACAAATTGTTTATGCTGTTATTGTTATTATTTTTGCTTATGTTGTTGTTGTTGTTATTATTATTGTTATTGTTTATTATGAACATAAGCATTTAAGTTATTAGTTGACTATAACTAAGGGGCATCATCACCATCTCTTTACTAGCATCAGCAGCATAATCATCATTATTATCATGATAGTCGTCATCAGTAATAATTATGTGCTGGTGATGTTGTTGCTCTAGCTATTGCCGTTAATGTTGCTACAATAGCAACAGCAAGCACAATAAAGCCCATTCCAGGCAAATGTTTATTTCAACTAACTCATACTCTTAATCATATCAAAAACAACAGCAAAAAGTAGTAATAAAACGCATTGTTAATGGTCCAAATACATGCTCATACATACATATGTAAGTAAGGACTGAGATTAAAGTTTCGATGTTGCTAAATTACAAGAAGTTGTGGCAATAAGTTAAAAATACTTCAACCTTTCAAGTTTGTTCTCATTATAGCAGTTATAATTTCACTTTACGTTCGTTATTCTATTTTAAACAATCTCAATCCTTAAAATATTTGCATATAAATATGCAGTACATATGTGGAGGTGTCAGCAGTAGTGTAGAGTTTCCTCCGTAATACTCTTTAGTAATTTGCACTCCGCATTTGCCACACCAAATATCTTCTAATCTATAAATAAATACATACACATTGTATCTAATACATACATATAAACAGGCCAACAAATGTTTATTCACACATACATTAAATATATTTATATATAGGTTTGTATGAATATTTGTGTGCTCATTATAATGTGTAGGTTTATTAACATTTTATATATTTCTCACACATACATTTATAAATATATTTTATAGGTATGTAAACTTATGTGTGTTTGTATGTATTTAAGTGCGTAAATTTGCATTAAGAATCCCTTATAGTTTAGTATACACAAATTACCTCTTACTCCTGACTTCCTCTGTATGTTACTCCTTGCAATATTATTTTTATCACAAAACCATTTAATTGTACATTCATTCATTCATATATTTTGCCAACCATTCAGCCAAACCAACCAACTAATTTACAATACGCAATTACCATTTGGCCCAAGTGCTGATTGTATCGGAATTATTACGATGTGGTAATTTTATGGCCATTCTCTGCTGCTGTTGCCTCTATTGTACATAAATACTCATACACATACAACCTTACTATGCAATATCTACATATTTACAACATATAGATTTAACTCTTCTATGCGTAGCCTGTAACTAGTTGTTGTATTATTACTGCCAGACAGGAGAGGTGGAAATTTTGGGGTGTTGGTGTTACCTGTAATCCCCATATACACACACACACACGTATTTAGCCGTTCTATGCTTTATATATGAGCTAACAACAAGTTTCCTGTAACTTTCCTCCTACGTTAGAGTTTTTGTGTATTGATAAAAAGCGTTTTTTGTTTTTCATTTTTTTGGTGAGTACATTACATTACCTGTTTGATATATGATCATATGTTGCCCGCTCATACTCTTATACGCACATAAAATATTGCCAAAAGATAGTCATGGTTTCAATTAAATAGTAGGAAAAACAACACAAAGTGGAACCAACAAAAATCGATTTTTACTATTAAAGCTTCTGATTAATAGTGTGCAGGCATTTGTAAATATTTGAGTGGTTTTCTAGAAAACAAAAAAATCTGAACAAGTTTTCTTTAAGTTAATGTGGAGGTTGCAACAATTCCTTTAAAAATGTTAAGTATCGAGTGCTAAATTATTTTGCTGGAATATATAGAAAATTGTAAGAGAAAAATATAGCAAAGTGTTCTCTAAATTTGTGGTAGTCGATTTAGGCTATAGTGTTTTTTAAATCTATATTAAGTAATTTTCGGATTTGGACCTTTTAGGGGTGCTATGACCTATTATGGGCCGATCCTGTTTATGCCAAAAAAATTCGAAGAATGATTTGCAAATTTACAACACATATTCCTGTCGAATTTTAGTTCGATGTAGGTGTTTTGTAGTGTTGATGATCTTATATGGGAGCTATGATCATTTATAGACCGATCCGGAAAAAATCCGTATTATAATTTATATAAACAAAAAACACATTAATGCCGAATTTTATCCCAATAACTTTGATTGTCAATGAAATTGTGCGTTCAAGTAATTTTCGGAGGTGAACCTTATATGGGAGATATGACCACTAATATGGTCCGATCTGTAGAAATTTCTCAGAAAAATATTCCTATTGAAGTTTATCCCAATTTGTCAATGAAATATCTGCGTGTAAGTGATTTTCGGAAGTGGACTTTATATGGGAGCTATAATGACCAATTATGGGCCGATCCGGAAAAAATTTCGATCCGGTTTTTCTTACCTTAAGACGGATTAAGAAAAAAGAAGTTGAGGCCTTTACAATTAGGTCCTTAGTGGACCTTATGGTAGTTATGACCAATTGTGAACCGATACAGATGTATTTTGATAATAAGTTTTCTTTTTATATTATATTAATATATACAAAACTTTGTGTTAAAAGTAATAAATATTATATATAACTTTTTAGGGGGGCTATGGGAAATTTTAGGTCGATTACGTGCGAAAAATTCTAAGAAAACTGTCCAAGAATTAGGAAAAAAACCTAATTTCTTCGAGGTAGTCTGAAATTTTTACACTTAACTTTTTACTCTGTGAACCGATTTTGCTGATTTTCAATACCATACTGCTTAGGACAACAGTGAATATTTTGGATGGATTTTGTTTATTTCTTTTGCTAAAACATGCTCATAGTTTTAGTCAGACAGACAGATGGACATCTGTCTCTACTCAGAATTTCATAAGGACCCAAAATATATATAATTTGTTGGAACTCAGATGAATTTTTCTTGATACTACACACGGAATGATATCCCCTAACACCACTGATGTTATTAAGGGCATAGAAATAACCAGACATTGAAATAATGAGGGTAAGACTTTAGTCTACTGACACTATAATCAACTAAGATAATAGTCTTTTGGGGCTCTAGTCTAAAACTTCTTCTAACTTAACCCTTTTCAAAATTAATTAAACATTTCAAACAGATTATTATTATTTAAAATCGCAAAGTTTGCAAAATTTTTCTCCATCCACTATAACTGCAAAAAAGTCTTTACAAACAAATAAATGTTTATAAAATAGTCTTAATTTATATTTAAATTTCTACTAATTGTTCCTTTCAAAGTTATTCATGTGATTTCTAATATCACTACCGCCCATACTTATTTCCAAAAAGATTCTGCTAACATTTTGCATTATTTTTCAGCAACATCATCATCATTTATTTATAAAATGCGTTTGTATTCATGGTAATAAAACAATTCATATTCATTGAAACGTAAGAGACGCATTTATTATAGTATAAAATAGAAATGAAGATGAGAAAAAAATGGCTGCAATAATGTTAGTGGTACAGAGTATTTAGCAACAATACAATTCGTGCAACATATACTTTTAGTTTGGGTATGTATGTGTATAAAATCTCTAACTTCATTCAATGATTCCGAACTCACTTACATTACAATTTTCCAAATCACGCTAAATGTATGAGCAGTTTTACAGCCACATTTTAGTTTTTCTATGGCGATTTTTTTCCTCCTTTTTTTTCATTTTCTCATTTTTATTTTAGAGTTTACTTATCAATTTTTGCTTGATGTTTAAACGAATTCATACTGTTATTGTGTGTTCCACACACTTGTACAATGGAAAATGGACTGAATTTTTGGTCGGCTGCATCTTTGGTTGTCTGCTGCTTGGTTAAACTCGTAACTGTTGTTGTTGGACTGAAGTTTGGTTCCGTTTCTTTGGTTTAATTTTGCATGCTTGTGGAATGATGTGGTTGAGACTGTTGCAGCAGCACTAGCAGTTATTATGGAAATTGTCTGTCTATTTGTTAGTTCCTTAGTCTGTCCGTCTGCCAATGCGTCTGTCTCTTCATCTATTTCAACTGTTGCCACTGCTGTGATCTGTGTTATGCTGTTTAAATATTGGCAACATATATTTAATCTTCTTGCTGCTTGTACTTGTTCATCTTTAAGGTTTTTTTTTCTACTTTTTGTTCACCAGCATTATGTTGCCTGCCTCATCGTCGTCTTCTTCATCTTGTTGTTGTGATATTAACTATGCCTAAAGTCTACGACGAATTGAGAAAAGACAAATGGACAGACCAAAACCGATATACTTACTTATATACCAATACAACAAATTGTATGTGTTTGAAGAATTGTGTATAATAGTTGTATAGTTTTACTATAAAATTGTTAAGCAGCCGAGCAATAGCAACAACAGCCACAAACAGGCAGCGATAAAAAGAACTTTTAGTAACAGCATACCATTAACATGACCATTACCATCTACCATAAATCATTCATTGAATGGACCCCCAATTATTTGTCAATTTATGTCTCCTTCAAGGGCAGTAGACTATAAATAATTATGTTTCATACTTCTACGTAAAATATTTGTAAACGAGTACGGGTAAGTACTTGGCAAGGCAAAAGACTACTTACTTAGTAACTTGAAAAAGACAAGGCCTTGAATTTATAGGTCTTGATGGGAACTAGATTATATTCATTTTATTATTTATACTATTTTCTATATGATATAGGAGAGATTTACGTATATCAGCTGAAATTTTCAACTGTTAACCCAGAATAGTTTCGTTAAGGAAGGAAATGTTATTTCATTATGACTTTAATGGATTTTGGTCACATCGTAATCATATATGGAAAATATTTTTTTGGATACACAGAGGGAAAAGGAAATATACACGACTGGAATCAAATTGACACCAAAGAGTTTATAATTTTTCAATAACATTCGTTGTCAAAATATATACATGCGTACGACAACACTATGTAATGTTGATAATGCAACGTTTAGCTTACCACGTTTGTTAACATTTAGACAACGGATGTGTATAAAATTTAGATTTCGACAACGAATTGATGCAATGTTGTCAACATTACATAGTGTAGTCGTACTTATGTATTGAAAAGTTATAAACAGTTTGTTGTCAATTTGGTACCAGGCGTGTATATTTCTCTTTCCTTCTGTGTACACATGTAGATTATCTAGAGGATGGATGAACTCTGACCAAATTCTTGCTTTACAAAAATGATAATCACTTAAAGATCTTTTAAACAAAATCTCTAAAAAAAGGATGTAATAGGGCCTTGTCAAAGGCATTTTTAAATTTCCTTTACCCCCTACTTAGAACTATCTTTCTCTGTGTCTACTCATCTGTCTGCATATGCATGAGTTCTAGAATATTTTCACTATGTAATATACATTTTGATGAAGAAGATGATGATTTCAAAAAGATGATATTGCTATTTTGTATACAACGGATGTTATTATTCAGTATATAATAAAATCAGAAGTAGAAAAAAAAAACTAAAAGAAATTGTTTAACTCCTTTTATAATAAACTCAGAATATAAATATTTAACATTATGAATATGTTATCATTAACATGTGAAACTAATAACTACTTCACTGGAATTTATAAAATCTTTTGGAAAATAAATTTAAATTGTCTAAAGATAAGGATAAAGTATTCAGAATTATTGTTGTGTATATTTTAGAGCAGTAAGTATTACAGAATATAAATATTTTACTTGTGGCTCTTAGGAAGGTCGATTTTAATTATTTCAGTAATTTTATATTTGAATTATATTTTCTGATATTTTATTTGGTTGATGGTTATAAAAATATAGACAGACACAGTCCACTGCCAATATTACAACGGTCATGACCTCAGTTGTGCAAGAACTATATTCTATATGATTAGTGTTTGACATATTTTCGATCATCTTATTTCCGAGTGAACTTCTAAGGAAGGATTTTGATGGGTAATGCATGCACCCGATGTCATCCTAAATATGGTGAGCAGGAAGATGCTGAGGCAGCAGTCGAACTTCGACTAGACTGCAAACATTCACATTAAAGACGATACACTTTCAGTCTACACTAATGAGAAGATGAGAGATCTTTGAGAACAGTTAGGCGAACTAGCTCGGGAATTTACTCCGGTTAGCTTGATTACGAAATGAAACTCAAGTGGTCCACTATTACATTTTGTAAAAAATTCAAAATGCTCTTGAAACTTTTGGTGCCTAATAAGACACTTCCTCCAGTGATGGATGAGTGTGCTACAGAATGAATGAAACTCAGATTTTGCACAAATACAACTTTTGAAATGTTGAAAATACTTTAGCCCTTTTAAAGAAAATTACTTTGACACTTGGTAAGAATTCGTCTTAACGAGTAAAAAAGTAAAACATTGAAAAACATGTAGGGAAGTATAGTCAGACATGATCGATAACGCAGTTATGAGTATATTTAAAAAGAAGTAGGAAAGTATAGTCGGGCATGGCCGACCATATGATTAGTGTATCATCCACATTTTTAACATACTGATTGGTGTAGGGTCACCAATGAGTATGTTAAGAAGGTTATATGGGGGCAAGGCTAAATATGGGCCTATCCTTATAAATTTTGGTACATGGCTTTACGTTTACATTAGAGTTATGTATGCTGGATTTCGTCGTGATACTAGTTATTATTAGTGAATTATTGACCTTCATGTCATTATCTGAAGGGAACTTTATATGGGTGCTAGGGTCAAATAAAGTCCGATAATTATGAAAATTGGTAGTATTATTAAGACGTATATAGAACTTAGTTTTGCCGATTTTTGTAGAGATACTAAAATATTTAACATAATTATGAACTCAAAAGCCCTTATCGGGGGGTAGGGTTTTATGGGGGCTAGGTGAAATAATGCACCGATTTCAATAATGTTCAATAGACTTCGTTGGTCGTTGGGCCGAAAAACACGTATGGTCGAAATTTCATCAAAATACCTTGAAAATTGCGACCTGTACCTTGCGCAAAAGGTTTACATGGACAGCCAGACGGACGGACGGACATGGCTTAATCGACTCAGAAAGTGATTCGTTACCGAAAATAGGGTCATATAATTTGGAGGAGGATTTTTTAATATTATGCTTAATTTCATCGCAATACATACGATTAGAAGTCAATTATGGACGTTTAAAGCAATTTCTAAAACGGATCTAAGGGGCTAGGATCAAATGAGGATCGATTATTACAAAAACTGGTAGTGTCATTTCTTAGTTGTGCCGATTCTTGAAGATATCCTAGTATATTTGATATATAGGTGAAACAATGGACCGTTTTCAATGGACCAAATAACATGTATGGTCCAAGTTTCAACAAAATATTTTGAAAATTGCGGGTGGGCGGACAAACAGACGGACATGTCTTAATCGGCACAAACGCATAATACCCACCCTACTATGATGGATATTGGTATAATTAACGTGATTTGGATTAAAATTTTGCTCATATTTGCAATTTTTCATAAACATTATGTTTTCCAAAAAATGTGTACATATGCATAGCATAACTAATATAAATCATTATTTGAAATTAATATTCAAATGAATAAATTACATATTTATTTTTCTTCCAAAAATTTATCAATTAGTTTACCTTATATTCAATTATATTAAGTTTTCCGTAAACAATACTATTAATTAAATTGAAAATGTTATTTATTAGAAATTGTCAAATGTTTATTATTGAATTTTATATGTATTTTATTTATTTTTCATAGAACTACATTAGTTTTACCCTACAATAAGACAGTTAGAAATAATTTGTATAACTATAAAAAAATGTTTAGATAGAAAATACTTTAATAAAACTTCATTGAATTACAAATCTGTATTACACAGAAAAAGTAGAAAATTTCTTTAATTTAATTTAGATTTTTAATCTTTGAGTTTCAATTTATATTGTCTGAAAAAAAAAATGTTGTTATTATATTCCCTACAAATTGATGTAATTGATGTAAAAATATTTCAACTAATCCTACCAATATATAAACCCCTTGAATTAATTATTTTTACACATACTCTACATATAAGCTCAATAATACCAGAAAAAAAAGAGTAAATTTCAAAAAAATAAATACATAAATTGTATACAATAGTAATGCATTGAATAAATTACAATGCATAAATATGCTTAATATAAAATTAAATATGGCAACATTAAATATGCTTGTAATAGCAACTAAATTATAATATGCCTGGAAGCCTCCCAATTTTAATTTTTTCCATTAATGCTATTCCCATCATGATGTAAAGTTAGTAATTTATACATTATAATATGAAAAATGTTTAAGAATGCCCTTAATACTGCTGATTTTATGGTAATATTGTCGTTGTAAAGAGTTAGAGAGACAAAAATCAATAATAATTATGAAATATACAGCAAATAACAACACATTGTATTTTAAATAAAATTTTAATAAGTAATTTCAAATATGTATTTTAAATTAAGTTACCAGTACTATTTCTATGTATTATATGCATACAAAATACACAAATGTATTTAACAAAAATTACATGTCAAATGTATATGATTTAAAGGCAATTCTGTTTTTTTAATGAATACGAAATTACACTTGTTTTAAAATTAGAATTTAATTAGTTTGTATCAATAATTGAGAGTGGGTTTGGTAAAATGTCAATGGTTTTTAAAGGGGAGGAGTTGTAAGCAAATGATGTTTTAAGAATTAAAACATTAATATTGGGGACATATTGCCAATAAAACTGTTCATATTTTGAGGCCAAGAACGAATCAAGCCAATGAAGTAAAATGGATCCCAGAGACAGCGTTCGATATAGAACTCTTTATTTGTCATTCCGTTTGTAACACATCGAATTATTCTTCTAAGACCCCCAAAAGTATACATGGGCAATTCCATGAAAAGGTAAACCACGACTGAAAAAATAAAACCCTTATAACTTCTTCATTTTTCATAATTCAACAAAATTTGGTATATGATCTTTTGTAGCACCAAAGACGAAGACTGTTGAATATTTTTGAAATTGGTCTATTTTTACACCTCGCCGCCATACAAACGGACCCGAAAATATCACTTTTTAGCTCACAATTCTGTTAATTATAATACTTTAATTTCAGAAAAACACTTAAACGTCCGTAACTCACCTCTAATCACTAGTATTATGATAAAATTTGGCACAAATAAGTTTTATATGAATTAAAATCACACCCTAGTATTTTATGAGAATCGGTCCATATTTGACCCTAGTCGCCATATAACTCCAGTTTTTTATTTTTATCTATTAATTGCTTAAACATGTATATAGGTTGGCCATGTCCGACTGCACTTTCCTACTCCTTTTGCTTTGTTGAAGTGTGTGTATGTATATACTTCCAAAATATATATTTTACAACCTAAAAAAATCAGAAGAAAAATCTGTCACATAAGATGTGTCACGTACGATATTTGAAAATGTTCATTATAAAATTATATTAATTTTTTCTTTTTTTAAATTATGGATTACTAATGAACAATATGTCCCATAGTGTAAGAAATTAAAACAAAAAAGATACACCTACAGAATTCGCAGATTTTCGTAAATATTTACATGTACTTTAAAAACATTTCCGTATTTTGTCACGTATGATATCGCCATATTTTAATCCATATTTTGGAAAACAAGGTTCCGAATGGGATGCTTCCTTTTGCAAATATAGTATTCTTTAAATGGAACAGAATGACAAAATTGTTTTCCAAGTGCTCCTAATTTTACAAAATTTATACCACTCTGAGGGCGTGCGAATGTCACATACAAGCGTATGGAATTGCCCATATGTATGTAGATTCTAGGACGATCATTCGTCAGTCTGTCAATCAGTCTGTTGAAAACAAGATAAAATCTGAACCAAAAGATTAATATACAAGTTCCCGTCCAGAATACAGTTTAAACAGTCATAACTGGCTTAAAGATGTTAGTACAGCTATGAAACTCGACGAAAAAAGTTTCATAAGAGCCAAAAACACTTCACCAAATTTTATAAAATGGTCCTCTTCAGAAAATTATTTTAACTTACATTACTAGCCTTAAAATATCATCATAGCGGGTGTAGGACCATTATATTTATCTGTTGCAAACTTCAGCACAAACGCATAATACCTTCCCCACTATAGTGATGTGTGGTATAAATATAAAAAATAAACGAAGTTATCAAATCAACAAAAAAAAAAAAAATAATGTGTTACCAAAGTGACAACGCAATGTTGTCGAACAGAACGTTGCGTTGTCGAAATGACAACGATTCGTTACCTAAATCACAACGATCTATTGTCGACAAATGACACAAAGCGTAAACGAAACGATAACAATGCGTTGATGCAATGACAACAATGCGTTGTCAAAATTACAACGATGGTTGTCAAAACAATAACTGGGTGTTATTTAAATTTTATACATATCCTTTGTCTAAATGTTTACAAACGTGGTAAGCTCACTTTTGACAACAGATTGTATCAATTTCGGTACTTTTCTACCTGTTTTTTCTTCTATACGATTCGACATATCCGAATATAATGCTCTTACTTATCTTTAAGTTTACACTTGTTAAAATATAGCCTTAAATTAAATTTTATTTCTCTATTTTCTTTAATAATTTCCTTTAATATTAAATCTCATTTTATAACGTTTTTACGTCCTTCTCAATTCACCAGATAATGTTTTCCCTTATTAAAGCATATTTCCTTGAAAATAATATATTAAATTCCCTGTAAAAATATTGATTTCTTGATTTTACGTTTCAATTTTTCTTAAAACACCCCAAATCAATAAATCATTTTTCTTTTTTCAATAATTTGCCTTTGTAAGTACTATGTATAGAAATTTTTTTTATTTTCAACCATTAAATATTTTGGTATAAATATTAAATATCGATATTTTTTCCCTTTTAGACATGTAACGTCTGTTTGGCATATTATTAAAAAAAATCCTCTTTCCTTGAAATTAAACTTCATTTGGCACCTCGCCTTGTTTTATTTTTTTTTTCTTCCTTTTTTCTAACACTCTCTCTTGCTTTCAACAACGATACCATGACTAAATGACTGACATATTTAGCAACTTGTCCTGGTTCGTATTTTTTTCAAATGAATAGATTTTATATTTTTTTGTCCACTTTATTAATATATGGAAAAATATTTATTTCTTGCTATTTTTTTATTTTTTGGGTTGTATTATTAGTCCAAGTAGTTTGTTTGTTTGTTAGGGTGAGTGTGTTTGTTTGTATATCTGTATTCTTCAGTTACTTATGAAAATATTGTATACATTTTTTTCTGCTTGTTGTTGTATTATTTTTTATTCCTGCTGTCACATTTTTTTAGGACTTCCTTACGCGTCACTTCAATAAATACCATCAAATTCCGCTTCAATTGTCAAAGTCAATATGCGGCATTTGGCATTTTACGGTCTTCTCCTTCTTGTTATTTCTTCTTACTCATCATTGTCATCCTTCTTGTCGTTGATATCATGTCTTTTTATATTAATAATTTGTTTTCCCTTTTTTTTTTTGCTTTTTTTCTCTCTTGTGTTGTAAATGTTTTGGTGTGATACTGTTGTTGTTGTTTTTGTTATTATTTAGCGGCTATCATCAATAATAATAACAACAAATGAATGATACGATGACTCTGCTGTTGTTTTTGTTATTATTATTATTGCTGTGGCATGATAACTAAGTGTCCTGACTGTATGTTGGCGATATCGTTTGTTCAACATTGTATCGTTTATAAATATTGTGACATATTAATTTGTGTTGGCTTACGCTCATTTGTCAGGATATGAAAGAAAGAGTTCATAAGGCAATTTTACGTACAGTAATGGTAAAGTGAAAACTTGTGTTCTAAATAACTTATCAGCAGTGATTTAGTCAATCTGCGTATTCAAGCTTTTAACAGACTATGATTTTTCTAAATTTGTCTGTATTTTAAACAAACTACTCTTTAACACCTCTGTCTCTGTTTTGTTGCCATTACTAATACCTTCTAGTTACTTTTCCTTGGAAAGTAAGTACTTAAATGATTTGATTGTCATTGCTTTGCTGTTGCTGTAGTTGTTTGTAAACGTTTATATAGTCTTTATGGCATAAATACCTCAATTTGTTTACACACAAAACTATTCTCGTTAAATTTGTTTTCTTACATAATATCCTTCGCTGTTTGTAGGAGTATTTTGGTATATTTTCTTATAACTATAACAACAAATCAATAGCAAACAAAAAACAAGTAAGAAATTATAGTCGGGCGAGGCCGACCATATAATACCCTACACCTTTGACAAAAATATAATGTGATTTCGTTGCCATAATAAAGCAAAGTTGAATTGTAGCTTGCCTTAGATATACATACTTAAGCCGTTTATTGTTGAATAAAATTGTGGACATTTAAGTGAAATTTTGATGGGGGCTTTTCATAGGGGCTAGGGTCATATTAGAACCTATTATTATGGAATTCGTGGGGGTCATCAAGTCTTGTATACAACTTGGTTATTGCAGCTTTTTGTCGAGATATGAGTACATTAAACATAATTATGAACTTAAAAGCCCTATTCGGCGGGTTCAGTTGTATGGGGGCTAGGTGAAATAATGGACCGATCTTAACCATTTTCAATAGACTTCGTCACTGGGACAATAGAAGATCATGTACCAAATTTTATTGAATTATCTTCAAAATTGCGACCTGTAGTTTGATTACAAGGTTTACATGGACGGACGGACAGACGGACATAGCTAAATCGACTCAGAAAATGATTCTGAGCCGATTGGTATACTTTATAGTATAGGACCAATATTATTGTGCGTTACAAACATCAGCACAAACCCAATATACCCTCCTCACTAAAGTGGTGTAGGGTATAATAATGAAATCAATTCATTACACTAAAATGTTAAGTTATTTTTTTTCACAATATTTAATTTTCAATATATTTAATATTTAATAGGGGTTTTTATTTTGTTACCAAGGGGGAGGAAATATGATTGTTAAAAATTAATAATGTATTTAATAATACGAATAATAGCAAATTTTGTTAGATTTTTTTTTTTTTTTGGGGGGGTCAATAAGACAGCTGTCAACTTTCTTTTAATTTTTGCTTTATTATAAATGAAAAGGGATAGAAAATGTTCTGCCCAGGAAGTGTAAGTGTAATGATAAAATTTTGCATATTAATTGAACCTTTTGATATTAAGGTTATTTGTTAAGATTTGTAATAATTTATTAATTATACTTCAAATTAATTTATGAAGTTGGGGGATGATTAGACAACATTTTCAGGAGGGGAAGGAATGTAATTATTCTAAAATTTAAATTTTCTTTCAAAATTACAATTTTCTATGGAAATTTCAATTTTCTATAATAATTTCGATTTTCTATAAATATTTTATTTTTCTGTAAAAATTATTTTTTTCATAAAAAAATAGATTTTTTTAAAAATTTTAATTTCCTATAAAAATTTCTATAAAAATTCCACGAAAATTTCAATTCTCTTTGACATTTCAAAATTTTATAATATTGATTTAATATTTGAATTTAATCTTCTGTAAAAAAATAAGTTTTTCCAAAAAATTTGTATACCCATCATTAATCAATATGCCCTCCATGGTGTATATTGATTTTGTCATTCCGTTTGTAACACATCAAAATATTAATCATAGTCCCACAAGAATATATATTATCTGGTTCCTTATTTAATTCTAAGACGAAGTAGCCACGTTTGTCCGTCCGTCTGTCTGTTTGTTGAAAGCACGATAGAGTCCGAACGGAAAGAGATAGAGAGTTGAAATTTTCCACAAATATTTTTTATAGGTAAGGTTTATTTGGTGTTGTTGGCCAATATTAGTCCACGTTTTCGCATAGCCCTCATTTAAAAAATAGCTTTAACAGTCACAACTGATTTAAAAATGCGAGTATAATGATGAAATTCGACATAAATAAGTTTCTTATGGACCAAATTCTCTCTACCAAATTTTATGAAGATCGGTCCATAATTGACCCTACCCATCGTCAACGCTCATTACTGGCTTAAAAGTACGAGTCTGGCCATGAAATTCGATATAAGTAAGTGTCTTACGTGCAAAAATCTATCTACCGAATTTTATGAGGATCGGTCCATAATTTACCCTACCCCCCATATAAGGTCCCCTTCTGAAAATTACTTTAACGCTCAATACTGGCTTAATAATAAGAGTACTGTGATGAAATTCGACATAAGAAGTTTATTATGAGTTAAAATCTCTCTGTCGAATTTTATGAGAATCGGTCCATAATTGACTCCACCCGCCATAAAAGGACCCCTTCTGAAAATGGCTTTAACGCAAATTACTTGCATAAAAATCCGAGTATGGCTATGAAATTCGATATACAGAATTAAGTTTTTATTCAAATATCATCATAACGTTAACAGGGGAGCATTTCATTTACGGTATACGGTTTGATGGTAACTATATAAGATTCGGCATAGTCGAATATAACACTCTTACTTGTTAAAAGGATTTTTGTATTTAAACTGAAATTTTTTAGATTTTTTTTTTATTTTTTATAAAAATTTTGATTTCCTCGTGAATTTTTGATTTTGTTTTTTGGGTCTATAACTTAATAGATGCGGTTTTAGTCTTACATGTCAAGTTTGGCTTTTAAATGAGAATATTGTTAAGAATTTTTGCTAAAAATTTCAGTTAATTTTAAACACAAATTTTTCAATTACAGAAATTTATATGCAATTTCTACTAAATTAAAATGATTTAATATTAATCATACGTCTAGGAGGAAAATTTAGATAAAAGCTTATAACTTTGTATGAGAACAAGCCATTGAGGTGAAATTTTGTATAAAAGTAAAGAAATCTTTGACATATTTTAGATGTCATTTTAAGTTTTATAACTTTACGAAACTTTATGTTTTACTAGCTATACCCAGTGTGCTTCGCTACCCTCATCGTAATGGAATAAAATAAATATTATTGTAAATGTATATATATCTGCAATATCAAAAAGTCCCCTATTTAAATTTATGTTTATATATTCAATATTTTAGAAAACTCAAAAAGTACCAATGAAGTACGAAAAAGTAACAAAAGACCTCTTTTATTTAATTTCATGTTCCTAAGTTCAATATTATAGAAAATTAAAAAAGTACCAGTTGACGAACGAAAAATTACCAAAGGGTCCCCTTTTATAGATTCTCATTATCTACGGGCTCCACATGGTTAATTTCATGTCATAAAAAACACAAAAAGTACCTTTTGAAGAACGAAAAATTACCAAAAAGTCCTCTTTTATATGTTCTCACTTACTCCGGGCTCTACGTACTTAATTTCATGTTTCTAGGTTCAATATAATAGAAAATTCAAAAAGTACCTTTTGAAAAACGAAAAAGTGCCGAAAAGTCCCCTTTTATAGGTTATCACTTAATCTTGGCTGTACTTGCTTAATTTCATGTTTCTAGGTTCAATATTATAGAAAATTCAAAAAGTACCTTTTGAAGAACGAAAAAGTACCAAAAAGTCCCCTCTTATAGATTCTCATTTACTCCAGGCTCTACATGCTTAATTTCATGCTTCTAGGATCAATATTATAGAAAATTCAAAAAGTACCTTTTGAAGAACGAAAAAGTACCAAAAAGTCCCCTTTTATAGATTCTCATTTACTCCAGGCTCTACATGCTTAATTTCATGCTTCTAGGATCAATATTATAGAAAATTCAACAAGTGCTTTTTGAAGAACGAAAAAGTACCAAAAAGTCCCCTTTTATAGGTCCTCACTTAATTCGGGCTCTACATGTTTAATTTCATGTTTCTAGGTTCAATATTATAGAAAATTCAAAAAGTACCTTTTGAAGAACAAAAAAGTACCAAAAAGTCCCCTTTTATAGTTTCTCAACTAATCCAGGCTCTACATGCATACTTTCATGTTTCTATTTTCAATATTATAGAAAATTCATAAAGTACCTTTTGAAGAACGAAAAAGTACCAAAAAGTCCCCTTTTATAGATTCTCATTTACTACGGGCTCTAAATGCTTATTTTCATGTTTCTAGGTTCAATTTAATAGAAAACTCAAAAAGTACCAGTCGAAAGACGAAAAAGTACCAAAAAGTCCCCTTTTATACATTCTACACAAATTTTTCAATTACAGAAATTTATATGCAATTTCTACTAAATTAAAATGATTTAATATTAATCATACGTCTAGGAGGAAAATTTAGATAAAAGCTTATAACTTTGTATGAGAACAAGCCATTGAGGTGAAATTTTGTATAAAAGTAAAGAAATCTTTGACATATTTTAGATGTCATTTTAAGTTTTATAACTTTACGAAACTTTATGTTTTACTAGCTATACCCAGTGTGCTTCGCTACCCTCATCGTAATGGAATAAAATAAATATTATTGTAAATGTATATATATCTGCAATATCAAAAAGTCCCCTATTTAAATTTATGTTTATATATTCAATATTTTAGAAAACTCAAAAAGTACCAATGAAGTACGAAAAAGTAACAAAAGACCTCTTTTATTTAATTTCATGTTCCTAAGTTCAATATTATAGAAAATTAAAAAAGTACCAGTTGACGAACGAAAAATTACCAAAGGGTCCCCTTTTATAGATTCTCATTAACTACGGGCTCCACATGGTTAATTTCATGTCATAAAAAACACAAAAAGTACCTTTTGAAGAACGAAAAATTACCAAAAAGTCCTCTTTTATATGTTCTCACTTACTCCGGGCTCTACGTACTTAATTTCATGTTTCTAGGTTCAATATAATAGAAAATTCAAAAAGTACCTTTTGAAAAACGAAAAAGTGCCGAAAAGTCCCCTTTTATAGGTTATCACTTAATCTTGGCTGTACTTGCTTAATTTCATGTTTCTAGGTTCAATATTATAGAAAATTCAAAAAGTACCTTTTGAAGAACGAAAAAGTACCAAAAAGTCCCCTCTTATAGATTCTCATTTACTCCAGGCTCTACATGCTTAATTTCATGCTTCTAGGATCAATATTATAGAAAATTCAAAAAGTACCTTTTGAAGAACGAAAAAGTACCAAAAAGTCCCCTTTTATAGATTCTCATTTACTCCAGGCTCTACATGCTTAATTTCATGCTTCTAGGATCAATATTATAGAAAATTCAACAAGTGCTTTTTGAAGAACGAAAAAGTACCAAAAAGTCCCCTTTTATAGGTCCTCACTTAATTCGGGCTCTACATGTTTAATTTCATGTTTCTAGGTTCAATATTATAGAAAATTCAAAAAGTACCTTTTGAAGAACAAAAAAGTACCAAAAAGTCCCCTTTTATAGTTTCTCAACTAATCCAGGCTCTACATGCATACTTTCATGTTTCTATTTTCAATATTATAGAAAATTCATAAAGTACCTTTTGAAGAACGAAAAAGTACCAAAAAGTCCCCTTTTATAGATTCTCATTTACTACGGGCTCTAAATGCTTATTTTCATGTTTCTAGGTTCAATTTAATAGAAAACTCAAAAAGTACCAGTCGAAAGACGAAAAAGTACCAAAAAGTCCCCTTTTATACATTCTCATTTACTAAGGGCTCTACATGCTTAATTTCATGTTTCTAGGTTAAATTTTATAGAAAACTCAAAAAGTACCAGTCGAAGGACGAAAAAGTACCAAAAAGTCCCCTTTTATAGATTCTCATTTACTAAGGGCTCTACATGCTTAATTTCATGTTTCTAGGTTAAATTTTATAGAAAACTCAAAAAGTACCAGTCGAAAGACGAAAAAGTACCAAAAAGTCCCCTTTTATAGATTCTCACTTACTAAGGGCTCTACATGCTTAATTTCATGTTTCTAGGTTAAATTTTATAGAAAACTCAAAAAGTACCAGTCGAAGGACGAAAAAGTACCAAAAAGTCCCCTATTATGGATTCTCATTTACTCTGGGCTCTACATGCTTAAATTCATGTTTCTAGGTTAAATTTTATAGAAAACTCAAAAAGTACCAGTCGAAAGACGAAAAAGTTCCAAAAAGTCCCCTTTTATAGATTCTCATTTACTCCGGGCTCTACATGCTTAATTTCATGTTTCTAGGTTAAATTTTATAGAAAACTCAAAAAATATCAGTCGAAAGCGAAAAAGTGCCAAAAAGTCCCCTTTTATAGATTCTCATTTACTAAGGGCTCTACATGCTTAATTTCATGTTTCTAGGTTAAATTTTATAGAAAACTCAAAAAGTACCAGTCGAAGGACGAAAAAGTACCAAAAAGTCCCCTTTTATAGATTCTCATTTACTAAGGGCTCTACATGCTTAATTTCATGTTTCTAGGTTAAATTTTATAGAAAACTCAAAAAGTACCAGTCGAAGGACGAAAAAGTACCAAAAAGTCCCCTTTTATAGATTCTCATTTACTAAGGCCTCCGCATGCTTAATTTCATGTTTCTAGATTAAATTTTATAGAAAACTCAAAAAGTACCAGTCGAAAGACGAAAAAGTTCCAAAAAGTCCCCTTTTATAGATTCTCATTTACTCCGGGCTCTACATGCTTAATTTCATGTTTCTAGGTTAAATTTTATAGAAAACTCAAAAAGTACCAGTCGAAAGACGAAAAAGTACCAAAAAGTCCCCTTTTATAGATTCTCATTTACTAAGGCCTCCGCATGCTTAATTTCATGTTTCTAGGTTAAATTTTATAGAAAACTCAAAAAGTACCAGTCGAAGGACGAAAAAGTACCAAAAAGTCCCCTTATATAGATTCTCATTTACTCCGGTCTCTACATGTTTAATTTCATGTTTCTAGGTTCAATATTATAGAAAATTCAAAAAGTACCTTTTGAAGAACGAAAAAGCACCAAAAAGTCCCATTTTATAGATTCTCATTTACTCCGAGCTCTACATGCTTAATTTCATGTTTCTAGGTTTAATTTTAAAGAAATCTCAAAAAAGTACCTGTGTAGAACGAAAAAGTAGCGAAAAGTCCCTTTATTATTAATTTCATGTTTCTATTTCAATGTCATAGAAAACTCAAAAAGGACCAGTTGGAGAATGAAAAGTACCAAAAAATATCACTTGATACCGGGGTTCCAAATAACACCCCATTAGGATATTTAGTGTTTCTAAATTTAAAAATTTTATCTAAATTGGATCATTGTGGTTGAATAAAATCAAATTTCCCGTTTTTACCCCTTTTGGTACTTTTTTCCTCCCCATTAACGAAATAAAAATTCTATTCCAAAAAGTTGCAACATCGTAGTGGGAGCCCGTTATTATGTATTCATATGTATAAGTTAATAAACCAAAAACAATGTTTTATGAAAAAAGTACCAAAAATAGGTACAATTTTAACCCCTTAAACGTCCGAATATCCAAAAAGTACTAAATTCATATTTTTATTTTTTCGTTAAGTTATGAAGGAGTCAAAAATATTTTTTGAATGTGCACTGGTTTAAAAGATACATGGGGTGCGAAAAAAGTACCAAAATAGAGTTTTTACCCGTTTATTCCCTAAAGGGGCCGAATTTTAAAAAAGTACCAGACACCTGTCCGTTTATTTTTTAAATGAACGGCGATAAGCTTTAAACGGTTTTTGTATCTTTTCTAGTTTAGGAGATATAAGGTTACCGAATTTACCCGTTTTTACCCTTTTTTACCCCCTAAACATTCGAATTTCCAAAAATATTTGGCGGGAGACCAACCTCCTGTCCAAATTTCAGCTCTTTAGCTTCAACCGTTTAGGCTGTGCGATGATGAATCAGTCAGTCAGTCAGTCAGTCAGTAACGTTAGAATTTTATATATATAGATAATATGTTTTATAATATTTTTGTCATTTTTTAAAGTACTAAGTGGTACCTAAAACAAGAAATTATTTCTCTAAAACTTAAATATATCTCTGTTAAGGCGATGAAAAAAAAAAAAACACGTTGCAATATTGTTTATAACAACGCCATAAACATTAATTTTATAATAAAACGATCATAAAAGATCAATTACCGATCCCTAACCTCTGTTTAACAACATCAATGTAAAAACAACAGAAATAAATAAAATTTGCAACAAAAAAAATAAAATAAAACGTTACAAAGAAACCCCAAAACAAGCTGATAAATATTGTTGTTTTTGTGTTGCATTATATAAAGTAATTTTGTGTGCAACATTTTAAAACTACCGAGAAAAAAGCTTTACAAAGAATAATGATGACGCAAACGTAACAAGATGAACATTTTTATTTTAGTGAAACAAGAGTTTTTGGCTGTTTTTTGCGGTTTTTAAAATTTTGACAGACTATAACAAACATTAATTTAGTGATATTTTAGCGATCGTTTATGACAGCTATATATTACAATGAAACAGAGCAGCAACAATAATATTTCACATGGCTGGTTGCCACACTTAAAACTTTATCATGCTGCTAGCCATTGTTGTATGCAGTTTCAGCAATCGATCCATCCATATTTTGCTACAGTCTTTAAGACAACATTTTGAAATGCTTGTTATAATTTTTGTTAATTTTTTGCGTATTTTTTCTGTTTCCTTGATGCCCTTGAGTATGGGACTTGAGAATCTTTATTAATTGGTGGCACAAAAAAAGTATTTTTTATATTGTACCAGTTGTTTGTTTTTGTTTTATCTCTTTGTTGGTTTTTTAGAAAGCAACATTATTTATTAATGACAGCTGTCATAAGTTTTGTCATACCATAATTATCTTAATTTTTTTGTCCGGCAACATCAGCAACACAATGAGTTGAAAACCGGAGTAGAATTTGGAATCATAACATGATCCAAGCTGTGGGAGAAATTAAAAGAAATTCTTGTCATAAAATTATGACATAGGTTTTCTTTGGGTAAACGTTTGTTTGTTTATTTACTTCCTAATCAGAAGTGTAAAGGAATGTTTTCATTCAGTTGTAGGTATGTTGTAGATCAGTTCTAGTTCAGTTCTAGTTCAGTTCTAGTTCAGTTCTAGTTCAGTTCTAGTTCAGTTCTAGTTCAGTTCTAGTTCAGTTCTAGTTAAGTTCTAGTTAAGTTCTAGTTCAGTTCTAGTTCAGTTCTAGTTCAGTTCTAGTTCAGTTCTAGTTCAGTTCTAGTTCAGTTCTAGTTCAGTTCTAGTTCAGTTCTAGTTCAGTTCTAGTTCAGTTCTAGTGGAATTCAATTTTTTAAATAAGCAGTTAATTTTTTACTCTAAATTGAATTCCTTCCTTGAAATATTTCCATTAACAGAATAATCCTTTTTCTGCTTAACGAATTTCCTTTGTTAAATTTTACATGCATAAATCTGTATAAATAAAGCAAAAAATGTTGTATACAACGGTTTTATATTTGTAACGCAATTTTCTTATTATTTAAAATAATTGTTAAGTACTTAACAATATAATCTGTCAAAACATGTTTTATGTCATTCGTGTTTGAAGTACTACTGCTTATTTTAACCCATTCAAAGGCAAATACGCATAAGTTCAGTTTTTTTTTATTAAGAAAATATTAGCTGTATTCATAAATTTTGTCCGGAAACCATAAACGGAATAAATTCTATATAAATAGTTGGCAACTTAATTTTTCTAAGTCTGCTTGATTGATTATAACCACCAAATATTGAAATGTAATTTCTTGGAATATTCCTGAAAAATTCGGAATATTGTTGATATCTTAAGCCCCAAAAGTAATCTCTTGTACCCCCAATATATATTTACATTAAAATTATGTCATGTCAAAGTGATAAACAATCCTAACCCTCTTTACATAATTTTTTCTGTTGTTCCTTTAAGAGAAGCAAAAACACAAACTTAGGCCTCATTTAACCACTAAAAAACAAAAGACTTTAACTTGTCGTTGTTGTCGTTTTTAACATAATGCAACTTAAGAGGCATTTTGGTTTGCTTTTCTCATAATGTCGGTGTCTTGTTCGGAATTTATTTGCATCCTTCAACAATAAGACTTCAACATAATGCATATTACCACCATTTCCACTACTACAATTAAAACGCAAACGCACTAGATACATTATAATGAGGGAGTGGGGGCCATAAAACATGTGTAAAACACACGCGTTATTCATAATTTTCTACGCCAACACAAACACATAATCTTTGCAATCTACATTGCTGCCACACCACCTTCTTACCATACATCTTCAGCTATAATTTCAAATGGAGAAACAAATGGGGATTTCCTTAACAGTTTCATCGAGTTCTGTGTTTTATTCTTTCTTCTTTCACTCTTTCTTTTTAAAAAACATATTTCTGTTTTTGTTGTTATTGGTGGTGAAGAAATATGAACACGCAATTTCAATTGCGTTTTTTGCAACACCTGGTTTACAATATTATAGGTTTAAAAAAAAGGAAAAAGTGACATTTTACTTGTTACTCTTACCTTGCTGGGTGTTGGTTGTGAAGGTGTTGCATGGTGTAATTGCAACAACCTCATCCCATGAACGGCACCAAGTCTGTAGTAGTAACAAAGTTTACACTTGTTGTTTGTATGTTAAGGACTCTTTTGGTTTTATATTGCAATTTCATTGTCACCAAACGAAAATGCTTTAACACTCTCTTGCACTCACACACACTCACGCACAGAAGTTACCAAGCAACAATTGTGGCTTTTTTCTGTCTTTGGAAATGCAACGATTGCAACTGAGATGCATGTTATGCAAAAAAAAGTTGACATAGTTCTTTCACAAGTTTTAGATAAAAAGGAAATTTATCGAAAATTTTGAATAAGAAGAAAATTTATCGAAAATTTTGAATTACATATAATAAAATTTATCGAAAATTTTCATTAAAAAGAAAATTTGTTGAAAATTTTGGATAAAAGAGAAATTTATCGATAATTTTGAAAAATAATATAATTTTTTGAAAATTTTGAATAAAAAGAAAATTTATTGAAAATTTTGGATAAAAAGAAAATTTATTGAAAATTTTGGATAAAAAGAAAATTTATTGAAAATTTTGGATGAAAATTTATCGAAAATTTTCTATAAAAATAAAATTTATCGAAAATTTTCTATAAAAATAAAATTTTGGATAAATAAAAAGAAAATTTTCTATAAAAATGAAAACGGAATTTTATCAAAAATTATCTAAAAAGGGATTTTATAAAAAAAAAGGAACTAAAATTTCCTATGAAACGGAAATTTATCGAAAATTTCCTATAAAATGGAAATTTATCAAAAATTTCCTATAAAATGGAAATATATCGAAAATTTCCAAAAACAAAAAAAAAAATTTTTTTATCGAAAATTTCCTATAAAAAAAAAAAAAAATTTATCGAAAATTCTTATAAAATGGAAATTTATCGAAAATTCCTATAAAATGCAAATTTATCGAAAATTTCCTATAAAATGGAAATTTATCGAAAATTTCCTATAAAATGGAAATATATCGAAAATTTCCTATAAAAAGAAAATTTATCGAAAATTTTATATAAAAAGAAAATTTATCGAAAATTTTATATAAAATGAAAATTTTTATATAAAACGAAAATTTCCTATAAAAAGAAAATTTATCGAAAATTTCCTATAAAAAGAAAATTTATCGAAAATTTCCTGTAAAAAGAAAATTTATCGAAAATTTCCTATAAAAAGAAAATTTATCGAAAATTTCCTGTAAAAAGAAAATTTATCGAAAATTTCCTATAAAAACAAAATTTATCGAAAATTTCCTATAAAAACAAAATTTATGGAAAATTTCCTATAAAAAGAAAATTTATGGAAAATTTCCTATAAAAAGAAAATTTATGGAAAATTTCCTATAAAAAGAAAATTTATGGAAAATTTCCTATAAAAAGAAAATTTATGGAAAATTTCCTATAAAAAGAAAATTTATGGAAAATTTCCTATAAAAAGAAAATTTATCGAAAATTTCCTATAAAAAGAAAATTTATCGAAAATTTCCTATAAAAAGAAAATTTATCGAAAATTTCCTATAAAAAGAAAATTTATCGAAAATTTCCTATAAAAAGAAAATTTATCGAAAATTTCCTAAAAAAAAATGTATCGAAAATTTCCTAAAAAAAATTTATAGAAAATTTCCTATAAAAAGCAAATTTATCGAAAATTTTCTGTAACAGAAATTTAAAATGGAAATATATCGAAAATTTCCTATATAAATAAAATTATCGAAAATTTCCTATAAAAAAAATATTTATCGAAAATTTCCTATAAAAAGAAAATTTATCGAAAATTTTCTATAAAAAGAAAACTAATTTCCTATAAAAAGAAAATTTATCGAAAATTTCCTGTAAAAAGAAAATTTATCGAAAATTTCCTATAAAAAGAAAATTTATCGAAAATTTCCTATAAAAAGAAAATTTATCGAAAATTTCCTGTAAAAAGAAAATTTATCGAAAATTTCCTATAAAAATAAAATTTATCGAAAATTTCCTATAAAAAGAAAATTTATGGAAAATTTCCTATAAAAAGAAAATTTATGGAAAATTTCCTATAAAAGAAAATTTATGGAAAATTTCCTATAAAAAGAAAATTTATGGAAAATTTCCTATAAAAAGAAAATTTATGGAAAATTTCCTATAAAAAGAAAATTTATGGAAAATTTCCTATAAAAAGAAAATTTATGGAAAATTTCCTATAAAAAGAAAAATTTATCGAAAATTTCCTATAAAAAGAAAATTTATCGAAAATTTCCTATAAAAAGAAAATTTATCGAAAATTTCCTATAAAAAGAAAATTTATCGAAAATTTCCTATAAAAAGAAAATTTATCGAAAATTTCCTATAAAAAGAAAATTTATCGAAAATTTCCTATAAAAAGAAAATTTATCGAAAATTTCCTAAAAAAAAATGTATCGAAAATTTCCTAAAAAAAAATTTATAGAAAATTTCCTATAAAAAGCAAATTTATCGAAAATTTTCTGTAACAGAAATTTAAAATGGAAATATATCGAAAATTTCCTATATAAATAAAATTATCGAAAATTTCCTATAAAAAAAATATTTATCGAAAATTTCCTATAAAAAGAAAATTTATCGAAAATTTTCTATAAAAAGAAAACTTATCGAAAATTTCCTATAAAAAGAAAATTTATCGAAAATTTTCTATAAAAAGAAAACTTATCGAAAATTTCCTATAAAAAAAAACTGTCGAAAATTTGCTATAAAAAGAAAATTTATCGAAAATTTGCTATAAAAAGAAAATTTATCGAAAATTTCCTATAAAAAGAAAATTTATCGAAAATTTCCTATAAGAAGAAATTTTATCGAAAATTTCCTACAAAAAGAAAATTTATAGAAAATTTCCTATAAAAAGCAAATTTATCGAAAATTTTATATAAAAAGCAAATTTATCGAAAATTTTCTATAACAGAAATTTAAAATGGAAACTTATCGAAAATTTTCTATAAAAAAATTTTTTTGAGGCGAACAATTTTTTTAGAATTAGAAACCTTGTATCAGAACTTATGAAAGTAATCAGCATGTGCAACACCTTAAGGGGCTGTTTTTACAATTTCACACTTGCCACAAGATGCAACAAATGTATGAGTCTGAGTATGTGCGTTTAATGGTATTTATTATTACTTTTTTATCTCATCGAGTATAAATATTTTCTTCAACTTTTTCCGTTTTGAATTTCTTCCATTCTTTAAATGGGTGTATGAGTATTCCATGTTATTGTAGCTGGTGCTGCTGCTGCTGTTTCTGTTGTTGTAACGTGTAAATTATTTTACATGTAAATTGAATGCTATCGAGTGTTGCATCGTTTTTACAGGCTTTAATTGTATGTACACAAGAAAAAAAATTGTTTTATAACGCAAAAGATTGTGTTGCATTGCTATCAAAAGCAACGAAGAAACAACATTAACATTCATGCTCATCTCCATTCATTTATATAGAAGAAATATAACTCCGGCTGTCTGTCTAGTGGTTAGTAATGTTAAAGACATTTATAGATATTAAAACAGATGATGATGGTGATGTAGATGATATTACTGCTGCTGCAATTGTTGTTGTTTCTATTATTTGCCTCAACACTTGATGAGATATGAGATGAACCATTAAATGCAACAATAATCGTTAGCAACAAGTTGCTATAGTTGTGTGTGTGAATTTCTATTTTCTAAGATTTTATGGTTTAATTTCTTAGAAAAGTGTTGTGTGGAATATTGCAACATCTCTAGAACATGTAACAACAATAGTACTAGAGTTAATAACTTCAAAATCATCATGACTAAATGTGATTACATTTCTTGAGAAAATTTATTACATTTATGTATATTGTGTATATCATTAAATTTACCATTAGAATTATTAGTTAAATACAATTATAGTTGGTGTTGCAAACTCATTGTATTCTAAGTACTATTTTAAAGGTTGAGTAGAAATATTTAATGTAATTTTGTTTAATAGAAGTATTACACGAGTTTTATCACTTACAATAATGCAATAACAGGATATCATAATGTAAAGCTGTAGACTGGGGATCACAGACTATCATAGACTATAGACTAGACTAGACTATAGACTCGACTACACACTAGACTATAGACTAGATTATAGACTAGACTATAGACTAGACTATAGAATAGACTAAACTATAGACTAGACTATAGGCTATACTATAGACTAGACTATAGACTAGACTATAGACTATACTATAGACTAGACTATAGACTATACTATAGACTAGACTATAGGCTAGACTATAGACTAGACTATAGACTAGACTATAGGCTAGACTATAGACTAGACTATAGACTAGACTATAGGCTAGACTATAGACTAGACTATAGACTAGACTATAGGCTAGACTATAGACTAGACTATAGACTAGACTATAGACTCGACTACAGACTAGACTATAGACTAGTCTATAGACTAGACTATAGACTAGACTATAGACTAGACTATAGACTAGACTATAGACTAGACTATAGACTAGACTATAGACAAGACTATAGACTAGACTATAGTCTAGAGTATAGACTAAACTATATGCTAGACTATAGACTAGACTATAGACTAGACTAGAGACTAGACTATAGACTAGACTATAGACTAGACTATAGACTAGACTATAGACTAGACTATAGACTAGACTATAGACTAGACTATAGACTAGACTATAGACTAGACTATAGACTAGAATATAGACTAGAATAGACTAGTCAATAGACTAGTCAATAGACTAGACTATAGACTAGACTATAGACTAGACTATAGACTGGTCAATAGACTAGACTATAGACTAGACTATAGACTAGACTATAGACTAGACTATAGACTAGACTATAGACTAGACTATAGACAAGACTATAGACTAGACTATAGACTAGACTATAGACTAGACTATAGACTAGACTATAGACTACTATAGACTAGACTATAGACTAGACTATAGACTAGACTATAGACTAGACTATAGTCTAGACTATAGACTAGACTATAGACTAGACTATAGACTAGACTATAGACTAGACTATAGACTAGACTATAGACTAGACTATAGACTAGACTATAGACTAGACTATAGACTAGACTATAGACTAGACTATAGACTAGACTATAGACTAGACTATAGACTAGACTATAGACTAGACTATAGACTAGACTATAGACTAGACTATAGACTAGACTATAGACTAGACTATAGACTAGACTATAGACTAGACTATAGACTAGACTATAGACTAGACTATAGACTAGACTATAGACTAGACTATAGACTAGACTATAGACTAGACTATAGACTAGACTATAGACTAGACTATAGACTAGACTATAGACTAGACTATAGACTAGACTATAGACTAGACTATAGACTAGACTATAGACTAGACTATAGACTAGACTATAGACTAGACTATAGACTAGACTATAGACTAGACTATAGACTAGACTATAGACTAGACTATAGACTAGACTATAGACTAGACTATAGACTAGACTATAGACTACTAGACTATAGACTAGACTATAGACTAGACTATAGACTAGACTATAGACTAGACTATAGACTAGACTATAGACTAGACTATAGACTAGACTATAGACTAGACTATAGACTAGACTATAGACTAGACTATAGACTAGACTATAGACTAGACTATAGACTAGACTATAGACTAGACTATAGACTAGACTATAGACTAGACTATAGACTAGACTATAGACTAGACTATAGACTAGACTATAGACTAGACTATAGACTAGACTATAGACTAGACTATAGACTAGACTATAGACTAGACTATAGACTAGACTATAGACTAGACTATAGACTAGACTATAGACTAGACTATAGACTAGACTATAGACTAGACTATAGACTAGACTATAGACTAGACTATAGACTAGACTATAGACTAGACTATAGACTAGACTATAGACTAGACTATAGACTAGACTATAGACTAGACTATAGACTAGACTATAGACTAGACTATAGACTAGACTATAGACTAGACTATAGACTAGACTATAGACTAGGCTATAGACTAGGCTATAGACTAGACTATAGACTAGACTATAGACTAGGACTATAGACTAGACTATAGACTAGACTATAGACTAGACTATAGACTAGACTATAGACTAGACTATAGACTAGACTATAGACTAGACTATATACTAGACTATAGACTAGACTATAGACTAGACTATAGACTAGACTATAGACTAGACTATAGACTAGACTATAGACTAGACTATAGACTAGACTATAGACTAGACTATAGACTAGACTATAGACTAGACTATAGACTAGACTATAGACTAGACTATAGACTAGACTATAGACTAGACTATAGACTAGACTATAGACTAGACTATAGACTAGACTATAGACTAGACCAGCGGTTCCCACCGTTTTTTACTTCGCGGACCCCTTGAGGAATTTATTTAATTTCACGGACCCCCATACATATTTTGATATCTTATTGTTATAAATAACACTGTGATACAAAAGTGAAGAAAAATAAAATGCAGGCGTTCTCATATACCAATTCTATTTCGTTATAGTCCATAGAGTACGAATATATTTTTAGTTTTCCCCTATCACTTCGTTAACTTACTTTTTAAGAGCAAAAGATGCGAAAAAGAGCCATTTTTGAAGTTTTAAATTTGAAAAATCATAAGTTTAGTAGTTTTCATCCGATTTTCAAATCCGATATTTTTTTTAATGATACAAGTGTCTTTTAATCCAAAAAAAGAAATCCAAAATTTATGGTCAAATGTCTGAGTTACGGTCGTTTAAGTAAAAAAACTCACACTTTTTTAAAAAATTTTCATTTTCATCATGCTCTACTTTGACCATGAGGCAGTGAGTTCATCTTTTATTACTTTCCTGAAGAATCACATAAAGGAAGGTTGCTAAAACTTGTTATTTCATAAAAATCTATGAAAAACTGGATGATTTATGCCAATTTTTCAAATAGCATGTTTCTCGAATTTTTGGTTTTCTCTATACAAATTAATTTTTGTATAAAAATGTTTATAAACATTTTTTAAACTTGTTACAAAGAAAACCAGAAACATGAACGTTTTTGTATGGAAGAAATATGCTATATTTTTATAAAACTTAGCACAACTCATAACCTTTTTCATCGATTATCATAAATTGACCATCATTGGAAACCCAACTTAATGTGCCTTTTTTCAAATGTAATAAAAGCTAAAGTTACTGCTTCATGGCCAACGTAGAGCAGTATGAAAATTAAAAATTGTGAAAAAAGTGTGAGTTTTTTTACTTAAATGGCCGTAACCAAGACATTAATCATAAATTTTGGATTTTTTTTTTTTGGTTTAAAGACAACACTTGTATCTTTAAAACAAAATATCCAATTTGAAAATCGGTTGCAAACTACCAAACATATATTTTTTTAAAGTTAAAACTTCAAAAATAGCTCTTTTTCACAACTTTTGCTCTTAAAAAGGAACTAAACGAAGTGATCGGGAAAAATTAAAAATAAATTCCTACTCTATGGACTATAACGAAATGGAATTGGTATATGAGAACCCCTGCATTTTTTTGCTGTATCACTGTGTAATTGTTCGTCCGAAAATTGTCTTAGTCCTGGTCCATAAACCCTATAAAATATTCCCGTACATTGAGAACATTTAGTATTTAGGAGATGTTTTCAATTTCATGGTTTTAAATATAGAATGACTTCTAACATGATGTTTAATTTTATGATCGTGAGAGCTTTCATGTTCATTTCTCGTCATGGTAGAGAAAAGGTTTCTTTAACAAGTATTGTCGACATGTGCTTAAAGAGTCATGTTTCTAAATTTGTTTGCGATTGCATAGGAGTGAGCTGAGTATGTAAGCTAAGTTTTCGGGAAAATATGTGAAAGTTAGACTTCTTCGATGTTGTTGCGAAATGCGTTACCCACATAAAATATGACCTGAACTCTTTGCGAATGTACTGTGAATTTGGATCTTAAATTTGAATTTTAAAATACCTACGAATTATTTTACTGCGTGGTTTTGACTATTTACGCAAAACGCTATGAATTTTCTGATGTTGATTTAATAATATTGGACAACAAAATGAAGTTAAAATCTGTGTATCACGTTGGAATGGAATATTTATATTTAAAATTAACTAGATTAACACTTTTGCTTACAATTTAAAAAATATTATGAAATGTGACCTAACTTCATATTCCGGGATACCAGTATCAGTATTTAATTCTAAGGCAAATCATTATCCGTCTGCTATAAAAACATTTATTTCGATACATATATATTTATAAAAATTACAAATCACGTAATACTTTACTTTATAAAAGTGAAACAATAAATTTGTAGCGCCTAGCTTCATCCTGATAAACGACCGAAACAATAAAATTCAAAGAGTCACCAACAAATCTGGGATTATTGAATAAAAATTGTGTATTTTAGTATTTATGAAAAATTTGGAGATATTTTTAATATTTTGTAACATATAGAGAATATTTTTTTTTCATGATTTTTTTTCGTTCGTCTTCGCGGACCCCCTAGGATTTTGCTACGGACCACTAGGGGTCCGCGGACCCCCTTTTGGGAACCGTTGGACTAGACTATAGACTAGACTATAGACTAGACTATAGACTAGACTATAGACTAGACTATAGACTAGACTATAGACTAGACTATAGACTAGGAACTATAGACTAGACTATAGACTAGACTATAGACTAGACTATAGACTAGACTATAGACTAGACTATAGACTATGCTATAGACTATACTATAGACTAGATTATAGACTAGACTATAGACTAGACTATAGACTAGACTATAGACTAGAATAAGACTAGACTATAGACTAGACTATAGACTAGACTATAGACTAGACTAATAGACTAGACTATAGACTAGGCTATAGACTAGCTATAGACTAGACTATAGACTAGGACTATAGACTAGGACTATAGACTAGGCTATAGACTAGGCTATGACTAGACTATAGACTAGACTATAGACTAGACTATAGACTAGACTATAGACTAGACTATAGACTAGACTATAGACTAGACTATAGACTAGACTATAGACTAGACTATAGACTAGACTATAGACTAGACTATAGACTAGACTATAGACTAGACTAGACTATAGACTAGACTATAGACTAGACTATAGACTAGACTATAGACTAGACTATAGACTAGACTATAGACTAGACTATAGACTAGACTATAGACTAGACTATAGACTAGACTATAGACTAGACTATAGACTAGACTATAGACTAGACTATAGACTAGACTATAGACTAGACTATAGACTAGACTATAGACTAGACTATAGACTAGACTATAGACTAGACTATAGACTAGACTATAGACTAGACTATAGACTAGACTATAGACTAGACTATAGACTAGACTATAGACTAGACTATAGACTAGACTATAGACTAGACTATAGACTAGACTATAGACTAGACTATACTTACTATATCTTTATATCGTATCTTTACAAGAGTTCTAATATATTGAATAGTGGACAAGAAGATATCAGTGGTAAAAGGGTCTTTTGCCCGGAACCTAAAATGTAAAACCACATAGAGAATAGGCAATTTAAATTTAAAAGTAATCTTCTTAAACAGGATCAAAATCCAATATCCTGTATTAAAAATGTATATATTTTTTTAATTTTTTAAGCAAAACTTTTAATATTGCCTTCATTTTTATAAAATTTATTATCCCCATTACCACAATTTTTGCCATAGCCATAGAAATTATTTTCCACAAAATAATAATGATAATATTAATAATAAATCATTTTCATTATGTTTTGTGGTTTACTGATCAACCATTTTTCATTAATGTAGCTGATTTGTAATTTTTTTTTTTTTTTTGCTTTATTAATATTTTTGTGTTTTACCTAGTAATCCGCTGTTATATTTTTAAATTATTTGTCAAATATTGTGGCATGTAATGTTTTAAAAATTAATACAAAATATCCGCGTGCCTGACAGACCCATTTGGTCAGTGTTACCTGCAAATCACGGTTTTGCAGTGACATTATGTTTTTTTTTGCGATTTTTCATTTAATTTTATGTGTTGTACTTTTATATGTATGTGAATGTTTTGTTGTTGTTGGTTTTTTTTTGTTTAATTATGCTTGTATTTCAAATTATTTTTCAAACACTAAAATAAATAACATTTGCCCAGCATCCATTATACGCACATACTACACGCAGTATAAAGTGTGAACTTTAAAGCTGTTTTTGAAACGTGGTTTTCAGTAATGAGTATTAAATTAAACATAAAACCACAATTTTCCAATTTTCAACCCAGTTGGGTAAATATGGGAATTTTTCTATGGGATTTATGTAGAAACAATTAACTTTTAAATTTTTCTTTTTTTGGCAGAGAATTTATTGATAGTTTCTAAATAAATTATGAAAATAATTACACGATTTCTAAAAAGCCACAGGATTGTTAGTGTGCTAATTTAAAATTATTTTATTTGTTTAAATTTATTAAATTCACCCATAAACTGTTGTAATACTCACATGATAAATTTTCTTTTCATTTAAACTTTCCCTGTCCATTTTATCATACTTATTCTATCCCTTTGCATGTGTGGATTCCTTAAAGTTTAAATAAAAAAAACGTTTTTTGTTCTCTTATTCATCCTGTAGATGTAACCTAAATCCTAAAGTGATAATTCAACTCTTATATGGTTAAACCATACGCATATACGCTGATTCGCGAAAAGAAAGAAAGAGACCAGGAAAGAATGAAAAAAATTACATGAACGTAATGAAAAGAAAAGCACATAATTTACAGTTTTGTTTTTACTACAAAAATTCAGCTGATTTATCACCACTACTGCATACTTTATGAATATAAAAGTGTGGATATACCCAGTAGTTAGCAAGTAGTCAGTGTAGTTCTAAGTAATTACTAAACTGATTCCTTTTTTATAGAGCATAGTCATTAACTTACTCTATATTTTACGCAGACTGTCATATCAAAAACTTAATGTCAAGGGGACCTTATAGACCGATATTTCTTATTTTCAGAATATTTCAGAGAATATTTATACAAAATTTCAACTCCTAGCGCCTTGTGATTTCCACAGACAGCGGACGGACATCGCTACATCGTCTTAGAATTCAATCTAATGACCCGAAATATATATACATACATACCATTATCACCATTATTTATGGACCTATTACACAGGCCGAAAATTTTTAACCCAGAGACCAAAATATACTTTTCTAAGGAATTTCTACATCACATCTGGAATTCACGAGATATCATGTCCTGAAATTAGTTTAGGTTGATAGAAGCAAGTATACTACATCAAATACGAAGAAATACACCTAGACCACTATCAGGCCTGTTGTGCGCTCCTTTTCATGAATTCCTGGATGAAATTCCTAAGAATTTTCCAATCAGTGTTAGTCAGGAATGTTATTTCCGGTGTAACATCACTTCCAAGATACTTGGATCTAACTTCGGCGAATGCCTGAAGTGCCAAAGAAGTGCTCCATAGTTTCACTGTCCTCTCCACATGCTTTAAATTCGTCTGAATCCGCACGTCCTACTTTGTATAGATGTGCTGTACACTCAGAATACTTGCTCATTTTGAGTAGATTTCTCGTATTCCTGCCATCAGGGTCACTCCATAGGATCTTTATGGTTTTACCCACCATTTCATTATTCCAAGATTGGGATTCTCTCGCCCATATTTTAAATGCAGCTTTTGTTGCGTCGAAAGGCTTTGCGTTCGTCAGATTGACTTACTCGAGCTCTCTTCCCTTTAAAGCGATGACATTCGCGCTTTCGTTGCCGACAACTCCCGAGTGGCTTGGTACCCATATGATGTAAACCTTACCTCTGGGAAAATATTCAGTTGAAGCGTTCTTACAATCCAATACGGTCTTAGATTTAATTCTATCACCTGATATCGCCCTAATTGCCTTCTGACTGTCGGTAAATATATTAATCCCTGTGGGCGCCATATTTATTCTAATTTAAATTACACATTCCGTTATTGCTCGGACTTCTGCCTGGAAGCTTGTGTTATGTTAGAACCCAAGGCCCACTTTGTCCTCCAACTTAGATCGATCTGTGTACAACGTATTCCTACTGGTATTTGCTCTAATGTTTCGCTTGACCAAGCCATTCTATCTGGGATCAGTGTTTCAAAGTTTTCTAGTATGCGATCAGGCACGCCCGATGATTGTGTATAACCTTCCAATGTGCTCGGTATACATTGATGACGTGTCCTATAACCGCTTTTGGCCAATTCGCCTAAAGTAAAGATTTGTTCGGCTGAAAGCGCCGCCTCATATCTTAAATATGTTTCCAGGAATTGCCAATAATGGCGTTTTTTCAAAATTCAGGACACGGGATTCGGAGAACAACTCAATCTCTTAGAAGAGTACTACTTCGTCTCAGGCTTTCGATTTTTGTTTAATTTTGTCCTGATCTTAAATTGCATACTTCTCGAGAACATGTTTGATAGAATTACTGAAGATTTTGATCCAAAAGATATTTGAGGTCTTCAGAAAATTAATTTCATTCAGAAATTACAAAAGGAATGATGAACTTGATCAATCGAAAATCTGAGAAATTTAGATTTTTTGCTCATTTACCTAAAATTGTTCAATACTGTTGGGTACTTTTGTAAATCTATACCATCACTTTCACTTTAACAAAAAAAAAAATTTTATGTATTAAAGCTCTTAGCACAAGTAACTAGACAATCAACAAGAATTTCTAATAAAAATATGTTTGTGTTTTTTTTTCGCCTTTTAACTAATAGTTTGTTTTAAGTTAAACTAAATTCATGAAGACACATTATACGTTACGGTATTTCCCTAATACCCCATATATGAAAAGAAATAAATCTTTTTCTATTGCGTTTATTTTCGCTACTTTTTACTCTCTCCTTATGTGGGTGACTATTCGCAAAATAGTAGAAACATAATTGAAAAGTTTTAAGGTTTTGTGTTTAAACTAGTATCAGGTCATAAATTTAATTGAACAACGCGTAATATCCGTTTAAGAAAATAATTGGTAATGGTGCTAAGAAAATAATACAATAAGGATTAGGAAGAGTTAAATTAGAGAAGAGTTTTCATGAGCAGAGATTGTAATAAAGGATCTAATTATTCGAAATAATACCTATTGATGTGTTTCGAAATGAAATAAATATATTTATATATATCTTCCAATATTGCTGGCTTATCGATATATATAAGTATATCGAACATTTACATACATATGTAGGTCAAAGTTCGAAATTTTACATTTTGGAGATTTTTTTAAATATGTTAACAGATTTTGGAGAAAATTCTTGGAAATGTAAAACTTTAGTAATAATTTACTTTTTTGATTATTGATCTCCGTCCTTTTCGAGTTAAAACATAATAATTCTTTCTCATTCAAGTGAAAGTAAAAATAGTAATTTAAACTCAACCAAACACCCCGTTTAAAAACACTCACAGTTTAAATTGCTATTTTTAAGACAATAGATTCTAGTAACACAACTACAACAATATTTTATTGCAGTATTAGTTTACAGTCACTTGTTTTCAACATCAAAAAAGACCTTTTTTTCCATACTGCCAACAAAATAAAATAAAGAAAGCAAGAAAATAGAAAGTTACAAGAAAAAAAAGAAAAACTATTTAATGATTTTGTTTTTTATAGTTTCTTTTTTATTTCCCATAAAAAAGGAAAAGGGGAAACTTTAGTAAAAGCGTTTATTTTTTGTTTTATAATGTACGGCATTTAATTAAGATGCATCCCTTTTTGCTTCCCTAAACTAAACTTTCTATTGGTTAAATGGAAAGTATGTTTATATTCTTTGCTTCTTGTTTTTTTTTTTCGTTCTTTTGTTGTTAACATTTTCTTGTTGTTTTCATAACACTGTTGCTGCTACTGCTGCTGTTGTTGTATTTTATAGTCTCCAGTTTACAAGAATTCTTCATTATTACTTAAGTTTATTGTTGCGAAAACAAACAAAAGAAAAAAAAAACCTTAAAAAAATTTATTACATTCACTTCTTATTAAAAACAAAAAAAAAACAAGGAGTAATGAAAATGTAACACATACATACAAGATTTAATATATGTTTTATATACATACATAAATATATACTTATGTGTATATAGTTACGAGCTAAAATATCCTACACCCCCATATATGTATATGTATATAGTACAGCTGCATGTATGAAGTTCAATTATGTGCTAACGTATACATACGTAGATAGCTAAAATATATATTACTGCATTATAAAACATGTAGCAGCAACAATAACTAACATATTTAAAGTTGTTGCATAGTGGGTCTTGTTACAAGGTAATGTGAAATACCTTCAGATAATTTTGCTCCAAAAGAAATCAATTTGAAAGAACAAAATCACACTTATTTTGGTTAAAACGGTGTGCTTTCTGATTGTTATCAATAGACTGAACAGGCAAAAGTTTTCGAAAGATCAAGCTGTGTCCGTCTGTCCATCGGTTTATCTCTTGAAATCTCTATACGATGCAATTGGGAGTAGCTAGAAATTTGGGCTGAAATTTCCATTATAATTGTATATATTGTAATTTCTAAAATATAATCTTCCGACCCCATAAAATATTATTATAAGGATCCAGAATATATGGATCCTTATAAATAGCGAATTCGATTAAGCTTTGTCTGCCTTATGTCTGTCTGTCTGTATTTTTGTTGAAATCAGTATACAGTTATTAAGCATAATACATGTTATACTTCTCTGTGTGTATGTTATGTGTGCATAATGCTGCTTGTACTAGAAATTATGTACATACTAGCTATACCCAGTGTGCTTTGCTACCCTAAAAGCAATATGTATAAATAAAAAACCCACTTAACGATTTTGAAGATTCTAACTACAATAGTTTTCCAGATTTACAATATGTTATATATGAGAGATGTCAAGCAAATTATTGCAAGTTCGCCTTTTTCTATCTATCGCCAATCTATGAAAAATTTTAAGAATATAAGAGTGTCCAAGATACAGGAAATTTTGTAATTAATTCATATATGTGGCGCCAAGCCACCCATCGAAAGTTCCCATGAATGTCAAAGTTCTTCATGTAAAATTTGAAGATTCTAGCTGTAATAGTTTCTCAGTGGGGGCTTCAAGCTCCCCAAATGCAAAATTTTAAGAATCAAGTTCTATTAGTTTCCCAGATAAACGTAATTTTATATTTAATTCATATAAGAGGTGCAAAGTTCCCCATTGAAAGTCCGTCCGTTATACTCTAAATGTGCAGATGAATGTCAAAATTCTTCAAGTTCAAGATTCTAACTCTAATAGTTTCTCAGATATACGAATTTTTCTATTTAATTCATATGGGGGCTTCAAGCTCCCCCAGATAAAAGCCCGTTTTTTTTTTCCTCCAAAATGTTCAGATGAATATTTAAGTTCTTCGTGCAAAATTTGAAGAATTTAGTTCCATTAGTTTCCCAGATAAACGAATTTTTGTATTTAATTAATATGGGAGGTGTCGCTCCCCTCATGGGTAGTCCGCCAATTTATTACCAAAAATGTTTAAATGGATGTTAAAGTTATTCGTGCAAGATTTTAAGATTCTAACTGTAATAGTTTCCAACATAAACTAATTTTTGTATTTAATTTATATAGGAGGTGCCACGCCCCCTAATGCTAGTCCGCTTACTTTTTGTCCTAAATAATCATATTGATACTAAAGGGGCTCCGACAAAATTTGAGGACTAACTGTTATATTATCTCAAATATACGGATTTAATATTTTCTTAATATGGGCGTGGCTCCCCGCCCACTTTGAATTTCAAAATAAAAAGTAGACCATTACCTATTCCAGACATGCAGGAATACGCTGTGAAAATTTTAAGAAAATCATTTCAGCCGTATAGTAGTCTATAACGTTCAAACATACAAACATATAAACATACAATCAAACACACATTCATTTTTATATATATAGACTAGCTATACCCAGTGTGCTTTGCTACCCTAAAAACAGTATAAATAAAAACCGCACCTTACGATTTTTGAAGATTCTAGTTCTATTAGTTTCTCAGTTGTACGAATTTTTATTTTAATGCATGTGGGAGGTACCGTAGTCCCTTTTGATAGTCCACAATAGGGGTATGGTACCTCCCATGTTCACATGAATGTAAAAATTCTTTGTACAAAATTTTAGAATTCTAGATTCAAATATTCACATGTCAGAGTTGTTAGGGAAAAATTTAAGGATTTTAGCTTTAATAGTTTCTCAGATATACAAATTTTTGTGTTTAATTCATATGAGAGGTTCCAAGAACCCCAAATGAATGTTCGCACATTTTACCTCCAAATGCTCACTTTTATGTTAATTTAAGATTCTACCTGTAATAGTTTCCCAGAAAAACGATTTTTTGTATGTATTTCATATGGGAGGTGCCACTACCCCTATTGCTAGTCCGCTAATTTAAGGTTTTCTTTATATGGGGCCATGCCCACTATAGCTAGTCCGCCGATTTTACGCCCATATGTTCATGTGGATGTCAAAGTTGTCCATACAAAGTTTGAGAACTCTAGCTGTTGCTGTTTCTGAGATATGTGAGCCAAATAGGATTAGCTAATGACCTGAAATTTTCCTAAAATATATTCTGATTATTATTTTTAATATACGGAAATTTTTTTCCAAATTGTCCCATTGTAAAAGCTCTTTAGTTCCAACTTCCATTTTGCTACATGGACAAGTATTTTTATAAATAAAACTTGAGCATAGTGTTACAAAATAATAAAAAATAAGCAAAGAACTAGTACTGCAACAACAAAAATTTATCCTTTTTAGGGTGGCTCTTTTTGTATTCAAGAAAAATATTTATAAGTCTATTGCAATACAATTACAAATATGCATGTTGCAATGATAATAGGCAGGAGTTTAAGGTGAGAATCAAACCAACGACACACATACTGATAGACTAGTGCACTACCAACTTGGCTGTCGTGAAACCAGAAGATAATCCCAACTAAAATTTTACATTTTAAAAAAAGTTTTTCTAAAAATTATGAAAATTTCAGTCACACAGATATTTCTGATATGCCATAGAAGATGCTTCTTAACATAATACCAATTTTAACCATATTGTCCAATACTGATGCCAAGGAAATAATATAGATTTACGCCAATTAAATTTTGGTGCCATCATAATATATTTTTATTAAAAAAAGCAGTTGCGTAAAGATAGTTTATTTTCTTTCAGCTTGTTGTTTTTTATATTTGCTCCAGTTTTCAAGATTTTTATAGCCTGCACTAAAGTTCACCTAAATAAGTAAAGTTTTGATATAAGAAACTGCAATTAAATGGATAAAAATTTTAGTACTTCCTAAAAAATAAAGTTTCATTTAATGATTTGTATAATTAGATGAAATTTAACTAAAAAAAATTCACTAAAAAAATTAAAAAATAAATTTTTTAAAATATATTAAATAAATTTCCTTAAAAATATTAAGTCCGTGCTGCTGACTGTAGTATTCATATATGCTGTATACTGCTCGCTCGGCCAAACGTACCATCCTAAAAATTCTCCCACTTTGTTATAATAGCACAACTTCAACTCCTTGCAACATTTTTAATATGATTGTATTAGTATTTTTGTGTGAAAGAGTAAGGACACCAGTTTTTATTTTTATTTATTTGCAGTAAAAGTTCGTGTAACCCTTTAAGAAAACACCTAATATTTTATAAAGTTGCATTTTTCTTTGGTATTCAGACATTTCCTTGTACATATAGAGAAAAACATTAAATAGAATCGTAGAACTTTAACACTATTTTCTAAAAAAAGGTCTAAAGATGAAAAATTCAACCATACCATAACATCTAAACGCATGAATATTAAATGGACAACATGTAGTATGAGTAATATTGTGTTTTAATAAATATAAACAAAAGTGTAAAATTTGGCTATGCCGATTCTTATATACCCACGATTAAAATTAGTTTTTAAAAGGTGGTAATAGTCGTAATGGTCTAAAAAGTGTTTTAAGCTCATTAAATAGGCAAGAGGATTTATATGTAGTCAAGATACTTTGTATGAGGGATATTGTTAATTATGATCCGATTTCTGAGATTTTTGTTTTTAAAGTAGTCTTTGTAACCAATAGTTTTTAGGTGTTATAAAATAGGTTAAATTATGGACCGATCCTCATAAAATTTGGTATAGAGATTTGGTCCGTCGTTATACTGGTATTATTAAGCAAGTTATGAGCGTTGATATAATTTTCAAAAGGGGACCGTATATTAGAATAAAAATAGTTTCTAGTTGTATAAAATTGCGCAAAATTTTGCCACGATTGATGTATAATTGACTTATTTATAACTCCTTAAACTGTATTTAAGGGTGTCACTTGTCTAGAGACTAGGTGAAATCGGTGGAGTGTCATAATGTCCAGTGACATAATGTCCATGGACGTTATGACACACTAAATTGAGTCATAGTGTCCATTTCAAAAGTGTCAGAATGTCTATGAGAATAATGACATAAATTCCCTGGATGTAAAAGAGTCCATTTATCAAAAAAAAAAAAATTATTTAGCGAAGCCAGTATTCGAAATATATCAAAGCTTAAAACCCTATCCAGGACACTTTTTTAAAGGAATCCAAAACGCAACATACGTCAAATTTAGGAGCAATTCTTTTCGGGATAAGAGTGTCTCTTTCTTAAATTCTAAAAAAATTGTCCAATTCATTTCTGTTTTTAAATTGTCACAATGTTCGCGGATATTACTTTTAAGAACTGTCATAACGTCCATGGACACTATGAGACTTTTTGGTGTGCCATAACGTCCATGGATATTATGTTACTGGACATTATGACGGTGAAATCGTAGACTGATATTGATCATTCTTAACAACAAACATAATTTTCAATGGAAAATATTTATATATCTTCTCTGGTGTAGTCCCTATCATAATTTCAATAGACAGATGGACTGACATAGTTATATCGTGTTAGAATTTAATATTGAAGTCAAATTTGGCGATAACTTGAATTTGAGAAATGGGCTTATCAGTTGCTCCAAGTTCAAGAGATTTTACAACTCTGAGTTATATACTGCAGAGCGATTAAGAAAGGTCGCTTGCTAATAAGTTGTTAAGTAAGTAGTTTTGTTTATATAGAACTTACATTTATAGTTATTAGTAAGTCATTACTAAACTCCTTCTAAGTAATACAGACTGTATGCAGTAGTTCTTTATATATTCTGTAGATAGTTCGTATATATTCTATAGATTCCTTACCGTAGATGTAATAATAATTATATCTGAACTTATCATAATACTACACATAACCCAACAACTGTCCCAGATTCATAGCATCTTATAAATGAATATAGGTCAAATAACAATATGAGACGAGTATATTTAATTTCCAACATTTTATACGCTTAAATACTGCAGGCAACAAAAATCTCAATATTAAAAAACTTAATTTCGTATTTTTTGTTGCAATAAGCCAAACTTCTTCTTAACCTATCCTAGAATAAGTTTATGTTGCCTCCCAACCCTTTGTAAAGAAACAACAAGGAGTAAACTATTTTTTGGCATATTCATTTTGGGTAAAGAATGTTGTTAAGTAAGCGCGTAAATAAACTCGTCAAAAATCCTTATGTTTTCAAGTGTTTTCTGTATATTTAATTTTCCTTAAAATTTTGTTAAGATTGTTTTTTTTTCTCTCTTCTTGCCTAACATACTTTGGAGTTTTTACTCTTGTAAATTTGAATTTTGTGTGTGCGTGTGACTACTACCCAGCAATTCGGCGGAACAGTCCCAGACTACATACATATTTAACTGACCACTTAAGATCATCGCTAGCCAATGTCTACCAAGATGAGTAACTAAATATTTTAACATGGGCTTGCCAATTGTTACTCCATAGATTACAAATAGACAGTCACAAAGCTAGTCCAAACGAGTCAATAAACTTAAGTTTGTCTGCACTCTAGATTACTTAGTGTGATGACTGTCTCCGCTCTCACTTACAAAGAGGACACTAAAGTAACGTCAAAAATCTACTATTGTTCACAAAGAGTACATTCTTGACGAAATACAAAAAAGAGCCAATCGTAAGTAGAACTTACTGTCTTATCCGGATGCATTGACTCTTTTTGGAACTGCTGGGTTAGTATCTCTGTGTTATATTTTGGATATTGTTCAAAAATGTTGTTATTGTTGTGTTAGCTGTTTCCTGATAAAGCAATTTCACTAAAGATATTTGTGTTATTTTTTCCAGAGTTGTGTTGTTCTTGTCTTCTTATGGGTTGTAAGCTGAGGTTTGCAAAATAATTTTAATGTTGATATTTTTATGACTGAATTTATTGCAGTTTGTCGGTTAGATATTGATAACTGCAGTTTGTTAGTTGAAAAAAAAAAACTTCAAACTTAAGCCAATTTTTATAGAACGGAAAACTTAAAGCGGGTTAAGAAGTTTTTCGTGAAATGTAAATAAATTTTGAAGGAAAAGAAAAACATAAACTGTGGTATAGAGGCTTTTATATGTATTAGGGGTGGGGCACTTAGTTTAGAATAAAAATGATATTTTAAATATTTTTATATCTATTAAATTCACAAAACTAAAAGGAAATAAATATGAGGAGAATTTGTTATTTAAGTTTAAGTTATAATATTTCTAAAATCATTTCCTTCTCAGCTTATATTTACATTTGCTCAATGATGCTGCCATAGAAACTTAAAACTTTGCATAAATTTGATTTAATTTCATTAAATCCATTAATTATAACAGAAATTTAATCAAATGCATTTAAATGATAAACATTACAAAATTTTCACAATGAATTTATTAAAATGCAAAAAGGTAGAAAATTTTCTTATTCATTAAACTTTAACCTGACAAAATGCTCTTCTACAGGTGTTGAGTTCATTTAACTTAACACCAACACTCTGTTGTATAAACTGCCACAGCAGCAACAACAACATTATAAACAAATACTTTATAATAAGAAAACATCACAAGCAGCAACAAGAACAACAAACTCATCATCAACAGCAACAAACATAACAAAAATAACAATATTTTACATTCAAAACATTTATAAAATTCATTAAACTTAAACGTTTTAATTTTAATTCTTAAACTATTGCCATTGCACTTTATAACAATTCTGTACATTTCTACACTCATACACACTTTACATTACACTTGTATTTCTATACATAGTGTAGAATTGTGTAACTTACTTTACTAAAGAGTAATAATTCTAAAGAGTTTTTCATTTAAGAAAAATAAAACACAACTAGCAGAAGTTGTTAGTTACTATGAATAAATGAAATTTACATACACAAAATGTAAATGTATCTAAATATATTTATATGTTTGTAGAGAATATACATATGTCTGTAAATGTATCTGATTGTGATTGTTTATCTCACACACATAATTTTTCTGTGTTGTGTTAGTGCAAAAAAAAAAAAGATTAAAATCCTTAAATGTGCTGTAAGAGAATGAATGAGCATTTTAAATTGAAATAATCATTTTATATTTGTACATTTGTGAATTAAAGTAGATACTACATCAGGAAAAAATAGTGCAGTGAATATTTAATTTTATAAAATCTTATTTAAAATCGTTTTCATCTTAAATCATTATCATACTTTGCCCTTATAGGAAATTTTTCAAGTAAGGAAATATACATCTATATAATAAATTTAAATAGTGTATGGGCAAGAGTACAGTGTAGGCTCGAGTCATTGATAAAGCAATATTTATTTTTGTTGGACAATGAAATAGTGATCCTATATCCTATATCTATTCTTTGACAAAATTATAGGTTCATAAATTCAAGTAACCCCCATTATAATACCTTTCCGACATGCCATTTGAAAGCCTTAAGAATTATATTATTTAGTAAAAATTAATGTTAAGCAAGAAGTTAGCTTATATCGTAAATCTGTTCATAACGTAAGGCATTTACTCCACACCGAGGGAAAACCCGGTAGAAAAGTACCAAAATTTATACAATCCGTTGTCAGAAGTGAGCTTACTATGTTTGTTAACAGAGATCAGGATTTTCAATAGCTGTCATGGAATTGAGGACAATTCTTACATGCATATTTCATTCTTAGTCAATTACCAATATCCATCTGTCTGTTAGAAACATAATGGGGTCTAAACGGAAGCTTGATGACTGAATTTTTCACAAATATTCTCTATTGATGCAATTTTTTAATAGTGAAAATGGACCAAATCTGTCCGCATTTGACCCTAGCTTAATTGAAGTACATATGTAGAATGTCAAAGTGCTTTACGTGAACATCTGCCCTGAGGGACTTATTTCACGGTGGTCTTTTTCATCTACAGGGTAGCCTTGAGAACGGTCTGGATTCTTCAATGTAGAAATCAGGTGGACATTTTTGTACATGGCTAAGCCGGTCCATATACAAGCACTTTGCTGAAATACTCCAGCTATCTAATCTCTTGCTGTAGAAGGCCCGCCCCGTTGGGGAAGGTCAGGTGTCATGAGCAAGCTCAATCTAACCCCAACAAAGGAAAAGGCTATCACTGATTAGAGTCAATAGAAGGGGCGGACCCAACATCCGGTGAAAACACCATATTGATGTTGTGAGGAATGCTCTGTCCCTACAAACATTCTCAGCATCTAAAGATTCACCCCAGTGCATTCCTGGACCTCTTAAAGTCGCCCAACCACACTATTGAGATGGCATCTGTTGATTCGGCAATAGCACCTAGGAAACGTAATTGGTAGCCTGAAATACCCAAAATAATAAATCAGGATCCCTCTTCATGAACATATATGTAACAAAGGATGTAAGTATTTCCAAAGTCAATTGAATCCAATTATTGTCCCGACAAATAGTCCCGTAGCATGAATCAATATATCCTGTTGAGATAGCAACAGCACCGAGAAACTTCCCCGAAGCGTCAAAAGGCATACTAAATCAGTACTAGTATTCAATATATGGATACTTTCCCAATCTTTCACCAATTTTTGCATCACTTCCATTCCCATGATCATAAAAATCTTTCTACGAAATGATAGGCAACTACTGAATGCTAACCTGACAATTCCCCAGCATATACCGGCTCCCTACTACACGACCGGTAAGAAATACCGATCGGGTTCAGGAATCCAGCATATGCATTATATATGGGGTATATCAGCCCTTAAACCAACAATCTTTTCCCGCGAATTTGGGTTTAAACCACAGCCACTACGTGGATCCCGAAGAAACTGACCAGCCATGACAAGTCCTGTGGGCAACTGGCCACCCGCAGTAACAGATTATGTGGTGCTCTGGTTAGACCCATTTCAAATCATGCAAGGACTAGCCAGGCAGTGAAATGTAAAAACCAGTTTATAGTCCCTGCAGACTAGAAGTACTGGTAGCATTTTGAGTTGAGTTGAGAGTTTGAGTTGAGTTTTTACAATTATATCAATATATTATTTTTACAATTATATATTAGTAATTTAACTTTTTTTCTAAACTACTTTTTTCTAAAATAAAATCAAGTACGAATCGAGATCAAATTAAGCTCATTTCGGGGTTAATTTAATCTTATGCATTCTTAAATCAATCGTGGGCATCTTTATGCGTAAAAGAATGAGTCTAAGAGGACTCTCGGCTTTTCGCTGTTTGTATTACAAATCAAGTATGAATTTAAGCTAAAACTAAACCGAAAATTCTCTAAATATGTACATTGTTGGATAACTTTGACTCGAAAGGGATTAAATTAGTACTTGAAAAAAACTACTTCATTATTTTATGGTTTAAGGAAAACCAGATTTCTGAAACCACTTCGGATTAATTTGAGTACTTATTACTCAATTCATGAATTCTGTCTGATGAGATATAATCTTATTTAAATCCAACGAAAAAATAAAGTCTGAATGGGCCAATAATTCAAGTACATCAGAAACAATACATTGCTCCAGAATGACCTTAAAGAAGAACTTTAGGTAAAGATATTAGTGTTAGTTTAATAGGGCTTATATGTATCTTCCTTACATCTCAAGCATTGACTGTATATGTATATATGTATTTAAGTGCATGTATATGTAAATATGCATAAAGAAATATATTTAACTGTAGTTAGAGTTAAATGTGAAAATTATTTATAAAAAAAATCGTTCACACACACATCCGTATATAAATGTCATTTTGTATGAGTTCATCCATACTTTTCATTTATAATTTTCTATTTATAAATTTAATTTTAATTTAAAATATGTTAATGGCTGTTTGTTTGTTTGTTTTTATTCCTACTATAAATACATACATACATTCCTACTACGTATCTGTGTGAATATCTATATGTTTTTAAGTATTTGTGTGAATATTTAAGTATATGTAAATAAATGTGTCTGTCTATTTGTTGTTGTTATTATTGTCGTTGTCTATATTAATGTTATTTGCTGTTATTGCTGTATTTATTTTTGCTAGCTGTGTCTGTTTGTTTGTTGTTTTTTATTATTTACCTGTAAAATTCATATAATTAAATTTAATTAAAATTTAATTGAAAAGCTCTTTCTCTACTTAAACAAAACCACTGTTTTTGTGTGTGTGTTTGAATGTGTAGTGGTGTTATTTGAAATTTTAAATACACAACTATACATATTTACACACTTATAGGTTTATAATGAATTCTTGTGTTTTCGGTTGTAGTATTTATACTAACAACCATATCAATGCATTCATTCATTCATTTATTCCTTTTATTCATTTCATTTACTCGTTCACTGATTCATTCAATAAATTTATTGTGTTTAAAGTCGCTTGTTTTTAGTTAGTCAACTTTTAGCGGATAATAACACCAATTCAGTTTATTGTACAACAAATAAACAGTACGTTTTACCTCATCATCGTCATCATTCGTTTACATCTATCTATGGTTTCTTTAGGTGTAGGAAAGTGTAGATTTATATATTAATACAATTGTTATTAAATGTAAACATAAATTCTGATTGTTTGACAGACAGACTGACAAATATTCTGTGAAACCACATTACACGTGTTGCTATTAAGGACTTAATCTATATACTAATTATATTCTTAATGACTTTAATTAAACTGATTTTGAACATATTCAAAAAGATATTAATAATTTATTTTGGGTTTATTACGCTCATTTTCCATACAAAATTCCTACTATAAACCATTAATAACTTAAAAATAACAAGTGAGAGTGTTATATTCGGCTGTGTCGAATCTTATATACTCACCATCAAACCGTATGCCGTAAAAGGAATGCTCCGCTATAAACATCAGGGTGATATTTGGAATATAACATAAGTCAATTATGGATCGAGCTCTTTTGAATTGACAAAATATTTATTTTTAAAAACAAAATATTTTTGTTCAATATTTTAGGGTCAATTATGAACCGATCCACACAAAATTTGATTAAGAGATTTTGGTTCGCAAGGGACTTACTTGAGTCGAATTTCATCGCTATACTCGTATTTTAAGCCAGTAATAAGCGTTAGAGTAATTTTCCGAAGGGGACCTTATATTGGGTCAATTATGGACCGATCCACATAAAATTTGGTTAAGAGATTTTGGTCGGAAGAAACTTACTTGAGTATATATACTCGTATTTTTAAGCCAGTAACGAGCTTTAAAGAATTTTCTGAAGGGGACCTTATATGGGGGGTAGGGTCAATTATGGACAGATCCACGTTGAATTTGGTAGAGAGATTTTGGCTCGCATAAAACTTATGTTTGTCGAATTTTGTCGCTATATTCGTAATTTTATGCCAGTAATGAACGTTGTAGTCATTTTCTGAAGGGGACCTTATATGGGGGGTAGGGTCAATTATGAACCGATCCACGTTGAATTTGGTAGAGAGATTTTGGCTCATATGAAACTTATCTATGTCGAATTTCAAGTCTATACCCGTACTTCTAAAACATATATGCCCATTAAAACTGTTTTTCGGGGGTCCACTTTTATGGGGAATATCCGTAAACGTGGACCGATATTGCCCATTTTCAATATAATAAATATTTGTGGAAATTTTAAACCCTCTAGCTCATACCGTTCGGACTCTATTGTGCTTTCAACAGACAGACAGACGGACATAGCTAGATCGTCTTAGAATATACATACTTTTGTGGGTCTATGACCAATTTTTCGATGTGTTACAAAAAGAAAGACAAAGTCAATATTAAAGTAAAAGTAAAAACGAAAAAAAATCTACTTTCGGGTATTGTTACAATGAATGATCAATTTTAGCTCTCTGAGATTTGTAAATCTTTCTATATAAAGTTTTGTAAAAATAGGTGACGCTACTAATCTTTTTCAGTGTTTAGAAAGGAACATTATTTGTATGGCAATCTCTTTACTTTTAAAAATTCCTTGTTAAACAAAGTGCAAAAAAGCGGTAATTCTTATTTGGAACGAATTCTACTTATTTCCAGCCTAAATTTTTCTTCCATAAAAAGTCTATTTATAATTTAAAGCTTGTTTCAATAACCAAATTTAGGAATTTATAGTTATTTTGCATTAAAATCCAAATATTTATGTCTGTAATAAAATATATTTAATACACAATAGATTTTTTTAAGTATGTTTTTGTTGCAAAATCTCTGAAGTGTTAAATTTTTGTGTAAAATGTTCTAACTGTAATTCTTATTTTACATGCAGAATACAGATTTTACAATAAGAATATTTTATAATAAAATGTATAGACATGAGAGAAAAAAACCTTAAAAACATAACAAGAAAATGTTTTACAATTTTTACTGTGTTAAGCAAAATAATTTCTATAATGCACAGTGGTTTGAAAGAGAAGAGGAAAGGTGTAAACATTATAAGATTGCATTTAATTAAGGTAAAAAGGAAGTATTATGCTTAATTCCTGACCACCAGCTCTGAAATATGATAATGTTCTCATGAAAACCTTTTGATTGTTATCTCTAAAATATGGAAACTTCTACAAGGAATAAATGGAATATTATTAAATTTTCTAAATATTCAACTAAAAATCTTATTAATTTGTAACCAATCTTTAATTAACCCATTTCACTGTTCCTACCCATCTATAAATGTTTAAATATTTCTTTAGTACATAATAAAATCTATAAAATGGTCAATTGTTTTCTATTACTTCATAGACTAGCCAACTAACCAACCATCTAACTAAGGCATCCACAAACAATCAACCGAACTAGAATAGAAAAAAAGCGTTAATGCTTGCAATTGTTTAAAATATTTAAAATGAAAAGTATGCACCTGAAAATACCACAGACCAGACAGACAAAGAAGCCATGCTTAAGGCCAAGTTAAACTTATAAGTAGATACACAAACCTAACTACTCTTAAAAGAGTACTATAAATAAATAGAATAAAAAGTGCTACAATATCAGCATTTCATTATAGAGACGATAAAGAGCAATATTCTTCCAAAGGCCATGCTAAAGACAATAGATTCGAAATAAGGCTAAGAAAAAGAAGCTAGGAAAGGAAGAAAAAAGAAGAAAATAAAAGTCTAAAGAGAAAAAAAATCGAAACAAAAGTTTTAGCAATAAAATCGTGCAATTAATACATGATCTTGAATTGATTGCATTCGCACGATTTTCAGAGAGCAACACGTGTTTACTTTCCACCACCAATATAAAGTAGACACATACAGATACAAACACCAATAGTTTTTTTTCTATTACCATACTTGCAAACGTAGAACAAACCCTGCAGTTTGGGGTGATTACTACCGGTTACTAATTATGTGGCTGGTTATATCCTAGGAGTAAATCTCTTGATCCATAAACAAATAATTACCACAGTTTGTGTCTACTAAAAAAGTTTAAGAGCTTTTAAAAAATGTTAAATTAACTTTCCTCCAGATTACCCTTTGATTGACTTCATGCTTGATTACTTGGGAAGGATATTTTTCTCGTTAGACTTTTAAAAAGAAATACTCTTTGAAAAAGGATGCATTGATTCCTGGTATCTGCTGGGTTACATTAGCTTTAATTTTTGTTTTTTTTTTATTGAAGTTGTTGCTATTCCATAAAACAAAAGCTTTACATGTTTAACAAAAAAACACCAAAGATTCCTGGGCTAAACAAATAATAGCAGCAACAACATATACAACAACCACAGCAAAACATTACACTAAAACAACAACAATATTAGGCAAACATTTAAAGCAGTTACAAAGTGTTTCCTTCAATTGTTTAAACAGCTTTAAAAAAAACTGCACAATATTAACAACACTAATACAGAAATTGTATATGTGAAAAGAGAAGTAAATATATTGATTCTTTATTAGTACTCTAGCGATGAGTAATTAAGAGAATTATGGAATTAAAGTAATTTTCTGAAGAAGGGTTTGTATGGGGACTAGGGTCAAATAAGTCCGTTTGATTTAAGGAGTATTACTCAGGATTATAGCAAACTCATTTATACCGATTTTTGTCCCCACACAAACCCTCCTTCAGAAAACGACTTTAATTCCATAATTCTCTTAATTATATTAATGACACGATGAAATTCAGCATAACTAACGTTTATATAAACATAAATAGTTCCACCAAATTTTATTAGGATCGGCCCACATTTAACCCTATCCTCCATATAAATTATCTTTCAGAAAATCAGTTTTTGAACAATTTTGTATTAATAAAAGATCAATAACGATGTCAACAACGGATTTTAAAAAGAAAAATTACGTTTTACTCATGAATGGACATAGTTTTCTAAAGTATTAATAAATAGTACGGTTCCTATATAAAAAACATCTCCAAACTTGGAAATCGGTATTTAAATTTTCGTTTATTTTGTCTCACTGTGTTATTTAGATCCCGAAAATATCAGGGGTCTTCAGAAAATTTATTTGAACAGACAAAAGAACACAACATAATCGACTCCGCTACCTATAAGGATTCAAAATATTGAGCTTGATTACAATTGGAACCATAATCGATAAACCACATAAATCTCCTCCCGCAATAACGTTTGAACACTCCATTTTTTAGTTATCTGGGAATCATGACAAAATTGAAATTGATTAGTTTAGAATATTCAAAAAATTAAAAAAAGTAATCTTAATCCATAAATCTTAAAAAGGTTTATCATCACTATACTCTACACCACTATATCGGGGATCTTATTATATTCTGATGTTTATAACGTACAAAACTATTGATCCTACACCCACCTCAAGTTATACTAAACAGCTTAGAATCTATTCTATATGTCCTTCGTCCGCGCAAATAAAAATTTTTAATCAAATTTTAATTTTGGAGATAAGTAATTGATTTTGGTTGACATCGGTTTATACTTTGACATGGCCCCTATACAGTTAAAAATTTGTTTTGTTGTACGCGCAAAAAATTGCTCACACAGAATACGAATCTGGGTCTCTTGATCCTTAGTTAGCTAACGTACTTCCAGCATCACTTGTTAGATATTATACGTATACGTAAAAACACTATCAAATAAAAAACTTACGTATCTGATTGAATATGTATATAAGACATTATAAGAGCACTTAATATTAATGCATACGATATAGTCCTTGAAAAGTAAGTTGTTGTGTAAGTGTAAGTCATTACCGAGTTTTTGCTGTTCAAGTTTAAAGTTTGAATTTTGCTCATCAATTCAAACTTTAAACTTCTGACCATATAGTATGTAGTTAACAACAAACTCTTGTTAAGTGTCCGTACGTCTGTCCATCATACATACATGTAAACTTATGTGTAAGTATGTGTATTTTTATCATGCTTATTTTCATGCCAGCCTTGTTAACACATGTTTAAACCACTATACGACGTTATAGCATAAGTATTTTTACCGTCGTTGTTCTTATTGTTGTTATTGCTGACGATGTTGCTGTTGTTATTGCATATTATTGATCCTTATTGGCTGAATTGTGTTTCTTCTTGCAGTAGAAGAAAAAAAAAAAAAAAAAACATTTAAGAAAATGTTTTTTGACTATTTTTCATTTGAGCAGTTTCTTCATTTTTATCTTTTGCTTAAATGTGGCCCATTTGTGTAAGATCTTAGTATTGTTTTCGGTTCTATGTTATTGACCATATTATATAATACATGGTAATTGTTGTTAGTTATTAAATGCTTTTTTTATTTTTTAATTTTTTATTAAATGTTTAGGGCATGAAACAAGCCTGACCTAGGAACACATTTAAATGCGATAGAATTTAATTTTTAAAATTATGTTAATTTCAAGTGAAAACTAGACAATATTATGGCGGGTATAATATATAAAGATATAATTGCAGATTATTTTATCTAGTGAAAATTAAAAGTGAAAGTGTACTAGATAGTCGAATCAAACAATGGCTCTTGCTCTTGTTTAATAAAACATTCTTTACAAATTTGACTAATTTGTTAGTATTTAAGTTATTAAATAAATATTGTATTTTATGAAAAGGAAATTTACGTTTCAAATTAACCTGATATATTTACATAGTCTGTATAAATATACAAACCACATATGATGAAATAAAAGAGTGGAGGTTGCAAAAGCAAAGAAAAGGAATAAGAACTACAACTCGAGTGTCATTGATGATGAGTTTGAAGTTGTTTTCAAAAGAAAATTTTATGACGACAAAACAAAAATAAACCTCTTTTAAGAGGACTACAACTAACGAGTGCTGAACAAATACAAATACATATTTGCACATTTCTATGTAAAGACACATGACCCAGCAGTTTTCCAAATCACTTTATTTTATTCAAATGTGTTAATTGATTCAAACTTTTTGATAATTTGACAAGAAATAAATGTTTTAAGCAACTAAACTCTGGATTACTTAGGGTCGATTGATTATGGACAATGTGTTGTCCGCAATGCAAAGATAACCCTAATTAATTTATTACATTTGTAATTGAATTGATAAAATCGTCACCTCGAGACGTTTACCCAGTACTGCAGGGACAAGAAGACAATTCAATCATATAAATACAGACAAATAGGCAAAAAGTACATTTGAGTTGAAAACGTATAAAACATACATTTTCATACAATAAACTGCTGAAGAAATTCAAAAAAACCATAAGGAAAAATACTTGACCTAAATAGTTATGAAAGAAACATATGGCCAAATTAAAGTTCCTACAGAGAAGTGGGAAGTTGTTTCCTAGCCCACAGCAGAATAATGTAAGAAGTCAGCCAGAGGAAAAATATACATATAAAGGTGATTTTTTGCTATATCTACTCTATCATGCCAAAGGTAAGAGAAATCAATGAAATTATTTAATTAAATTGAAAGAAGTTTGGGTGATGGCAGCGAATCTTAGATACCCTTCGCTTATTGTATAGCAAAATTTGTTTCAATGAAACTCCGTAATAATTAAATTTCATTGCTAAGACTAGCAAGCCCGATATTTTAAAACCGAATTCCATGTTTGATTTATCATACACTTCTTCTTTCATCATAGTGAAAGAACTTTTGGCTTTAAAAAATTAAAAAAATCTTGATCCACATAGGCTGACAGCCGGAAGGACTATTGAGTCTAATTCAAGAAGATCTAAAAATTCGTAAAAAAGATGAGCTGAATCAATATTGTTAAATTGAAGACCAAGAGTGATCACATTCTTATTGATACGCTCCAACCTTAACAAAATCTCTTAAATGAGTTAATGAATAATTAACCTTTAATAGACATTAAAAGTGGATCTTCCTATGGGTTTGTACTCAATATTAATTCCAAAAATTTCTGCTTAGTTAGATGCAGATTCATGGTCATGTTCTTTTTTCAGAGTCACTTTGTCAACTATTTCTGAAAACCTGGGATTTTTTGTAAAATAGACAAATATTTTTCCATATTCTAGCTGTCTTGAATTACGATATTATATTATAAAAGAGAATTCCGTGTTCAGTTTAATTCATCTCTTCTTTCTATCATAGTTTATGAATATTTGACTCCTATCTATTAAAAAAAGCTATTGATCCACCTGACTGTTGAGTCAGATTCAAGAACATCTGGAAATTCGTAAAAAAGATAAATACTTCCAACTTTCAACAGATGAAGTGAAGGCCATGAGTGATCGCATTCTAGATAGATTGTTATACATATATCAGTATTTCAATATTTCGCTTTTTAATCAAACACTCCAACTTTAACCAAATCTCTTAACTCTTTCACGTATACGGTGTCCCAAGATTTTTTTACATTTGAGTTCAGAGCTACAGTAAATGGTTATTTCCAAAGAAAACTAGGTTATTATTTGAATTTGATAGCATTTAATGCAAAAAATGATAATATCCTGCGATATCCTTCGAAAACACTTTTTTGAATTTTCATCAAAAATGATCAATATACTTCAAAATAAAGTGTCTAGTGAAGTCATATCCATAAACACTTCAGCGGTTTAGTTTTGTGTGTGAAAGGGTTAAATAAGTGTATGAAAGAGGATTTTTATCTCGTAAGTCCAATCTAAATGATCACCAAAGTGGCATGTATAAAAATGGGAACCTATTTATTTGGAATTTACAAATAATATGGTAAAAATTACTCAATTTTCATGCCAATTTTTAGTTTAAAGAGTAGTCCTAATATGTTCGAATACTTACCAATAGTATTTTGATCCATTAATCATGTTGTTCAGAGGTTTCTCCTGATTCTCTATCGTCTTAAGGATCTCTGTAGTGGCTGTTGACAAGTAGGATCATGGTCGATCACTATATGTCTCCTTAATCGTCAATATCTCAAATTGAGAACTTGCAAAAGATCGAGATTTAAGGTCACAGGTTATCCTAAATGATCCCTTTTTAAAATGGGATCCATTAATATTTTCACGCACAAAACTAAACCGCTGGACTTTTTGTGGATATGACTTCACTTTACATTTTATTTTGTCGTGCATATATTGATCATATTTTATGAAAAAAGGAAAAAGTGCTTTCCAAGGATTTCGCAGGATATTATCCTTTTTAGCAGTAGTGACATCAAATTCTAAAAAATAACTTTGTTTTCTTTGGAAATGATCATTTATTGTAGCTGTGAACTTAAAATTATTTTCACTAAGTTGGAAGTTGAGTAAACTCGTTGAGGATGTCATATTACATAATAGTAACTACTGTACAGTATTCTAATAAAGTCGCAATATACCAGATGCGTTCCCCTCTTATTCCACTTATCGATACACATATACTCATATGTATTTGGATTACACATTATCCTTCTTAAGCCCTGAATTATTGTCATCCCCCTTTTTTGTTTACATGTCATGTTCTTCTACCACAATTGATTAATTTTTCAACTTTATACTTTGTATTTTCAAACCTGACACATGCAGTTTTACACCTATGCAATATATTTTTTTTTCATCAACATCTCTGTAGCAGTTAAGTTTTACTAATTGCCATATTTAAGACATTAAGATAAGGTCATAAATGAATCTCTTTGTTCTCGTATCATGTATTTTGTATTCTGTGTAATATTGCAAAAAAAAATATCAAACCCAAAAACAAAGTACCGATAAAGAATTTAACGCATGTTATATGAGACGAGACTACAGGCAAACATACCAAACCGCCTAAATGACGAATTGCAAATTACACCCAAATGCGGTGTTAAACAAAGTGAAGGTAATAAATTTTATGCCACAAAATGTAGTTTGAAACGTTGCAACAACAACAACAAATAACCAACACTTACAGTTGCCTTTGAAAATTTTGACTTAATCATTTTTTTCTTGGTTGGACAAATATTATTTTGAAAATGCAAAAACAAAAAGAAACCACGTACTGTAAAGTTTTAAAAATACAAGTGGCAAAAGGTTTTGCAAATATTGTGACTTAAACACCTAAATGAAAGAAGACCTTTCTGGACAAAACAAAACTGCATCCTCCACCAAATAAATGCAGTGTATATTAGTTTAAGTTGAAGTATGTTTTTCTTTATAGTTGTTGGTTTCGCAAGATTAATTTATTTTTGTGAAAATTTGTTTTATGTGCAATCAAAGATGGAAAAGTTTCGATTACAAAAGTTAATTTTTTATAAAGATTTCTGTTGCTGCCAAATTAAAAAAAAAAAACATAACCAACTAAAAACCCTTCTTTCTTCTTTTCCTTATTTAAAACCATGTTGTCGTTGTCTTTTAACGTCATATAAATATTTAACAGCTGCAAACTTGCAGAAACTGCAACAACACCAGCCCTAGTGGAGCAAGAAGAAGAAGATATAAGTTAAGACACATATTTTTGCTAATGTTTGCCAATAATGCCAAATTTGGTCATAAAAACGATCTTAAGCAAGACAAGCAACATTTATAAAATATAAATAAATAAATATTAAAAAAAAAATCTCCAGAAAAAAGTGAGAAATTACACACACATTAATTTTCCTTCTGTTTACTTATGATTCCGGTATCTTTTCGTAAGAAGAAACAAAACCAAAAAAAAAAAATTATCAAACGTCCGTCTGTCTGGCCCTCCATTCATATTATTTTATGGGTGTTGTTTTGATACTGTTGCAACTTAAAACATTAAGTTTCATTATAAATTTTTCATACTTCTTTTCATGGCTTGCTATATACAATAAACCAAAAAGCGAACAGATATTTGTCTCAAAAAATCTGGCAACAGCAGCGAGCCATCATACCAAATAAATATTAAAAATGAATCCAACAAACCATCCAACCATAATGTTTCATATACTAAATATAACACCACACACACACACACAGCTACAACACATGGACGGATGTTTAAGAAAGATGTTCTCAATTAATAATGAAAATTTTTGTCATAATTTGATACGCCAGATTCCTGGCTAAATAAGAAAAACAGAAACACTGCCTGTGTATTTTAGTTTATTTAGTTTAAAGATGTGATTTTTTAAGGTAACAGTATTTATGGCAAAATTTCAAGTATTAAAAGTGTAAATTATGAAATTATGCGACTGTTAGCTACCCTATGGGGAATTATCCAGCTTTTAAAATCGATGCCTTGCGATCGGGATGATAGGCATAAGCCAGATAGATAGATAGATAGATAGATAGATAGATAGATAGATAGACAGACAGACAGACAGACAGATAGATAGATAGATAGATAGATAGATAGATAGATAGATAGATAGATAGATAGATAGATAGATAGATAGATAGATAGATAGATAGATAGATAGATTAGATAGAATAGATAGATAGATAGATAGATAGATAGATAGATAGATAGATAGATAGATAGATAGATAGATAGATAGATAGATAGATAGATAGATAGATAGATAGATAGATAGATAGATAGATAGATAGATAGATAGATAGATAGATAGATAGATAGATAGATAGATAGATAGATAGATAGATAGATAGATAGATAGATAGATGCCCCTGGGCTTGCAGACAGCACCATTTCCAATCGCATAATTTCCTGTATGCGAACGCATAGACTCTTGATGTATATTATAGTTACACATGTTTCTTTATCCCGCTGCTAAGGATCATGGAAGTTGCTTGTAGTAAACATTGTGTCCACTTCACTGAAGGAGTTTACAAACTATCTTATAACACAAGGAGAAAAAACTCCATTCAAAAGATAGTGAAAGTGAAGATCTCCATTTCAATTCTATAGGATAAAAAAATTACACTTATTACCCTACAGAATTAGAACTGAAGTCTATACTTTAAGGCAACTTTATACAGGTGGTGGAAATCATTGTGAGGCCTAAAGAACACTAACATTGTAACCGCCAAATTCGATTCGTAGGACCTGTAATTTGTTTCGTGAGAAACAAGAACCCTTCTCTTTCTTTAGAGTACGATAAGAATATATGGTAGGATAAATATCTTAATAATTAAAATGCTAGGTCAACCAATTTTTTAGCTGTTGCATACGTTATGATAAAACTAAAATAACTCACCTTTTTTGGTAATTACTTTAAAAACGTATCAAAGATGCATATGTAGGACTTTTATTTTAGTTCTTGGGAATGTAAATAAAACAGTTTCTTCTTCAAGTTTTTATTTTATTTTAAATTAAAGATTTTTCGATTCCGTTAAACGTTAAACTTTATTTTTTTATAATATAAGTTGGTTTTACTGGGCCGAGCATAGATAATGTTTAACAGACACGCCTAAAATTATACACGAAATTATTTAATAACATACTCTTACAAATATGCCTAAAATTTTTTGTTATTATTACAGAATTTGTGAAAGTGATCTTCTTTTGTTAATATTTAACACAGATTAATTGTTATAGAAATTAAATAAATTACAAAAAGTAATTTAATTGTAAGGAAGTTTAATTTAGATTTAGGGATTATTAAACAGCTGGGATGTGTTAAAAAAGGGGGCTTATTGAAATATTAAAACGAGAATGTTTTCAAACTTTAAACTAAAGGAATTTGGAATTTAAAGATGTGTTTTTATTTAAATTGACAATAATTGCTGTTACTGTTAAAATGTTTGTGATGATTTTTGTATCATTGTAAATGCGTTTTTCATTTACATGAAATATGCAAAAAATGTTTTTCAAATAACAATGACACTTCATCATCATTGTACATACATATTTCTTACGAAAGTGGAAAAATAGAGAAAAAATCCATCACAGTAATAAAAGTTCAATTTCTTTCTACTTGACAATTTTATGCAACAACAATGGCATATTTACGTATACAATAAAGTAATGTTGTTGTATATAAATACAGTACACATACTCATACATTACTGGTAACTGCATACATCATCAATGTTTCATAAAAACTAACATGCAGAAAATCTCAATCAAAATCCCATAACAATGTTACAATTTTCATCTGAATTTCAGAACGTAAAATTTTCTTTTTGCGTCTTTTGTCATTGTTGCGTTTAGAGTTATAAGCTATTCATGCATAAACTTGCACAAGCATGCATAAACAGAATATATGTAAGTTAAAAAGGAAACAAAAAACAAACATGCAGATAGATAGATGATGACAAACGAACGAACGAATGAACGACTGAATGAATGGAGGCAATAAGAGTTTGAGTATTTGATTCGCACGTGAGTTCAATGGTAACAATAGTCCATTATTCAAACTTATGTCCAAAAAAGAGTGACAAAGTGACAACTGACAAAAATTTGAATACAATGGTACAACGACAGCAAAAGGTAGCAATAGCAACAATAATAAAAAAAACAACCTACATACAATACTCAAAAATATACACACCATCAGTTAGTCTCATTTTTTGAGGCATTTCATCACAATAGATGCCACAATAACATCATCGTCATCAGTCGTCAAACAATTGCAATAATGCTTTAATGGCCTACATGTTCGTATTGTGTTTTTTTATTTTTTTTTCACCAACTTTATTTTGTTGTTCAAAAAACAATTTTTTTGGAAACAAAATTACATAAATTTAGCATAAAACATGTCACTTTATATATGAGAATGATGATGAACTTCCTTATGTTGCATTTATTATATCATTTTTGGACAAGAATTGACTGTTTCTTTAGAAGATGTTTCATTTAATGATTTGCAAACAAAACATTATTATTCAGGACATTGATCACACCATATCTTTCAATAAAACTCGCAGTAACATGTTGATTGTTAAATTTAAGTGATTTATTGAAATTTTTTTTTGTTTTCCAGTAGAAAATTATAAACAGGAATTTAAATAAAAAATGATTCGTTGGTTTTAACCATGGTTTGTGTTTTAAGAACAACGAATAATGTATTGCCAAAATCAGTTCCTTCTTGTAAATCATTGAAAAACAAACACTTCACTAGTTGGACTCCGATCTAAATATGTCGATTGATCTCTATTTGATTTCCAGATTCCATGATCTAGAACTGAACTAGAACTGAACTAGAACTGAACTAGAACTGAACTAGAACTGAACTAGAACTGAACTAGAACTGAACTAGAACTGAACTAGAACTGAACTAGAACTGAACTAGAACTGAACTAGAACTGAACTAGAACTGAACTAGAACTGAACTAGAACTGAACTAGAACTGAACTAGAACTGAACTAGAACTGAACTAGAACTGAACTAGAACTGAACTAGAACTGAACTAGAACTGAACTAGAACTGACTAGAACTGAACTAGAACTGAACTAGAACTGAACTAGAACTGAACTAGAACTGAACTAGAACTGAACTAGATAGAACTGAACTAGAACTGAACTAGAACTGAACTAGAACTGAACTAGAACTGAACTAGAACTGAACTAGAACTGAACTAGAACTGAACTAGAACTGAACTAGAACTGAACTAGAACTGAACTAGAAACTGAACTAGAACTGAACTAGAACTGAACTAGAACTGAACTAGAACTGAACTAGAACTGAACTAGAACTGAACTAGAACTGAACTAGAACTGAACTAGAACTGAACTAGAACTGAACTAGAACTGAACTAGAACTGAACTAGAACTGAACTAGAACTGAACTAGAACTGAACTAGAACTGAACTAGAACTGAACTAGAACTGAACTAGAACTGAACTAGAACTGAACTAGAACTGAACTAGAACTGAACTAGAACTGAACTAGAACTGAACTAGAACTGAACTAGAACTGAACTAGAACTGAACTAGAACTGAACTAGAACTGAACTAGAACTGAACTAGAACTGAACTAGAACTGAACTAGAACTGAACTAGAACTGAACTAGAACTGAACTAGAACTGAACTAGAACTGAACTAGAACTGAACTAGAACTGAACTAGAACTGAACTAGAACTGAACTAGAACTGAACTAGAACTGAACTAGAACTGAACTAGAACTGAACTAGAACTGAACTAGAACTGAACTAGAACTGAACTAGAACTGAACTAGAACTGAACTAGAACTGAACTAGAACTGAACTAGAACTGAACTAGAACTGAACTAGAACTGAACTAGAACTGAACTAGAACTGAACTAGAACTGAACTAGAACTGAACTAGAACTGAACTAGAACTGAACTAGAACTGAACTAGAACTGAACTAGAACTGAACTAGAACTGAACTAGAACTGAACTAGAACTGAACTAGAACTGAACTAGAACTGAACTAGAACTGAACTAGAACTGAACTAGAACTGAACTAGAACTGAACTAGAACTGAACTAGAACTGAACTAGAACTGAACTAGAACTGAACTAGAACTGAACTAGAACTGAACTAGAACTGAACTAGAACTGAACTAGAACTGAACTAGAACTGAACTAGAACTGAACTAGAACTGAACTAGAACTGAACTAGAACTGAACTAGAACTGAACTAGAACTGAACTAGAACTGAACTAGAACTGAACTAGAACTGAACTAGAACTGAACTAGAACTGAACTAGAACTGAACTAGAACTGAACTAGAACTGAACTAGAACGAAACTAGAACTTACTAGAACTGAACTAGAACTGAACTAGAACTGACTAGAACTGAACTAGAACTGAACTAGAACTGAACTAGAACTGAACTAGAACTGAACTAGACTGAAACTAGAACTGAACTAGAACTGAACTAGAACTGAACTAGAACTGAACTAGACTGAACTAGAACTGAACTAGAACTGAACTAGAACTGAACTAGAACTGAACTAGAACTGAACTAGAACTGAACTAGAACTGAACTAGAACTGAACTAGACCTGAACTGAACTAGAACTGAACTAGAACTGAACTAGAACTGAACTAGAACTGAACTAGAACTGAACTAGAACTGAACTAGAACTGACTAGACTGAACTAGAACTGAACTAGAACTGACTAGAACTGAACTAGAACTGAACTAGAACTGAACTAGAAGCTGACTAGAACTGAACTAGAACTGAACTAGAACTGAACTAGAACTGAACTGAACTGAACTAGAACTGAACTAGAACTGAACTAGAACTGAACTAGAACTGAACTAGAACTGAACTAGAACTGAACTAGAACTGAACTAGAACTGAACTAGAACTGAACTAGAACTGACTAGAATTGAACGAGAACTGAACTAGAACTGAACTAGAACTGAACTAGAACTGAACTAGAACTGAACTAGAACTGAACTAGAACTGAACTAGAACTGAACTAGAACTGAACTAGAACTGAACTAGAACTGAACTAGAACTTGACTAGAACTGAACTAGAACTGAACTAGAAACTGAACTAGAACTGAACTAGAACTGAACTAGAACTGAACTAGAACTGAACTAGAACTGAACTAGAACTGAACTAGAACTGACTAGAACTTGAACTAGACTGAACTAGAACTGAAGAACTAGAACTGAACTAACTGAACTAGAACTGAACTAGAACGAACTAGAACTGAACTAGAACTGAACTAGAACTGAACTAACTGAACTATAACTGAACAAGACTGAACTAGAACTGAACTAGAACTGAACTAGAACTGAACTAGAACTGAACTAGAACTGAACTAGAACTGAACTAGAACTGAACTAGAACTGAAACTAGAACTGAACTAGAACTGAACTAGAACTGAACTAGAACTGAACTAGAACTGAACTAGAACTGAACTAGAACTGAACTAGAACTGAACTGAACTAGAACTGAGAACTGACTAGAACTGAACTAGAACTGAACTAGAACTGAACTAGAACTAGAACTGAACTAGAACTGAACTAGAACTGAACTAGAACTGAACTAGAACTGAACTAGAACTGAACTAGAACTGAACTAGAACTGAACTAGAACTGAACTAGAACTGAAATAGAACTGAACTAGAACTGAAATAGAACTGAAATAGAACTGAACTAGAACTGAACTAGAACTGAACAAGAACTGAACTAGAACTGAACGAGAACTGAACTAGAACTAGAACTGAACTAGATCTTAACTAGAACTTAACTAAAAATTAATTAAAACTGAACTAGATCTAAACTATAAATTTTCACAGTTTTTTGAGTTGCTAATTTATAATTTTTCCAATTTATAACTTTTCTCTGCGCATTATGTATTCCGAAACTTCAAGCTATTTGCGAATTAAGAGGCCTATAAATGTAGGTTATTTGCCCTCTATAAAATTAAATACAATTCCTTTATATTCAAAAAACTCCTCAATCATACATATGTATATGATATTGCTGCTGATGAATATAAATAAAATTCAACAACACCCTGATTGACATTCTGCGTAAGTCGTGTGCGAAATGAATAAATATTTTTTTTGTTTTTTTTGTTGCTTACTTTCTTTCCGACAATAATGTCATGTTCATCAGCAACATTTTGTCATATTTATATTTGTACATTACAATTTTTCTTTCTTTAGTAGTACTATGTACTATCAAGTAAAAAAAATGTATCGAAAAGAATATGAGAAATAAAACAAGAAATCAAAACACTAGTATGAAGTTAAAGTTATGAATGACAAAATATGCAAAATCATGATTATTGAAGATGTCATCAATCACTCCGGAAAAAATATTATTTATAACAATGAAAAAAAATAATAATAACAAGAGAGAAAGATAAAGGAATGTAAGTAAACATTATAATGCAACAACGACGTTGAAAAAGAATGAACAACTACACAATATTTAAGATTTATGTAACAATAAGGGCTATAATATGTTATGTTGTCTGCTACTGGCAATTGATTTGTTAGGTAGTTTTGATTTGTTAGGTAGTTTAGACTTGGATTAAAATTTTCGACGAATTTCTCTTTTATAGAAAATTTTCGATGCATTTTCTTTTCAGAATATTTTTGATAAATTTTCTTTATATGAAAAATCCGCTAAAGGTTTCATCAAATTATAAGGAAATACTTATCAAACTACCATATCTCTAAAAAAATTTAATATCTAATAAAGGGTATTCAAAATTCTTTAATTTCTTTCTTTATAAACTTTAGAAACCATTTCATAACTAAACGGATAACTGTTGAAAATGATTGATCCTATTTAAACTTTAACTTAAACACAATTTCCGTTTTAGCGTTTCTTTTTGTAAACACAGATTTTCGATTTGTTAAACATTTTAAAGTTTTTGTTTTTTTGCCTTTACATGGGTGTATTCTACACACAATATTACCAAAAATTTACTTTGTCTAGACTATTTTCGAAAAGAATACACAAATATAACATAAGAAAACATTTTGTATTTGAAATGCATTTTGAATTTGTAAAAAGTTTTCGACAGATATAGACACCAAAATCCTTACATACGATAGTTCATCTCGTTTATTTTTGGTTATTTTTCTTTCATGTATTCTTTTTTCATGCATTCTTTTTTTTTATCTTTTAATTCTCTGCCGCAAAATACCTTTAGAATGATAGACGTGCCATAAGTGGTTTTATTATCCTTGATGTTCTTTTAACGAAGTTGTATTGTAAGAAAACTTTCTAGACGGTCAGAACATCATATTGTTTCCTTTCTATATACAGTAAACATCATATGTATGTTTGAGTACTTGTAAAAGTGTATCTGAGTGTATGCGTTTTGCAACTAAATTTGTATTTGTATTATTTTTCATCTAACTAATACAAAAATCCTTAATATAAACCGAAAAAATTGGTATACAAAACACAACTTTTCTTTATTGTTAAGCGAAGAAAACTAAAATTGGATAAAAGGAAACCAAAGATGTCTGCATGGAAATGTGTGTGTGTGTATGAGGTTGTGGAGGATGGATGGTTGTATGGAGTAGTTGCTTGTTATAAGAAATGCATAAAACGTTCGCATTAAATGTTCAGTACATGACCATGAAGTTGGGCATTATTTTTCTCTTTAATTTGTTTTCTTTTCTTCAACAAAAGGATGTCTTAAGGATTTTTATATATAAAATCAGGAGGGTGTATAATTTTGTCTGTTAGAATATTAAAAGTAAATCTTTAGATTTGTTTAAAAGTTTTCAATGGATGTTTTCATGTGTTGAAATTTAAAGTATTCGAATGAAATATGATAAAAGGATTAAAAAATGTTGTAGGTTAGAGAGCATTAAATCTGAAATTTTTCGATTAATTTTCTTTTTATAGAATATTTTTGATACATTTTCTTTTTGTAGAACATTTTTGATAAATATTCATTTAATAGAAAATTTTACATAATTTTTTTTAAAGAACATTTTTGATAAACTTTCTTTTTATAGAAATTTTTTTTCTTTTCATAAAAAATTCCCAAAAATTTTCTTTTTCTAGAAAATTTTCGTAAAATTTTTTTTTTATAGAAAATCTTCGTAAATTGTTCTTTTTATGGAAAATCTTCGTTAAATTTTCTTTTTATAGAAAATTTTCGTTAAATTTTCTTTTATAGAAAATGTTCGTTAAATTTTCTTTTTATAGAAAATTTTCGTTAAATTTTCTTTTAATAGAAAATTTTTGTTAAATTTTCTTTTTATAGAAAATTTTCGTTAAATTTTCTTTTTATAGAAAATTTTCGTTAAATTTTCTTTTTATTCTTTTATAACAAATTTTCGTTAAATTTTCTTTTTATAGAAAATTTTCGTTAAATTTTCTTTTTATAGAAAATTTTCGTTAAATTTTCTTTTTATAGAAAATTTTCGTTAAAATTTCTTTTTACAGAAAATTTTCGTTAAAATTCCTTTTTATAGAAAATTTACGTTAAATTTTCTTTTTGTAAAAAATTTTCGTTTAATTTTCTTTTTATAGAAAATTTCCGTTAAATTTTCTTTATGTAGAAAATTTTCGATAAATATTACTTTCATAGAAAATTTTCGTTAAATTTTCTTTTACAGAAAATTTTCGTTAAAATTTCTTATATTTTTGATAAGTTTGCTTTTGTAGAACATCTTCGATAACTGACTTTTTTTATAATTTTTTTTTTATATATTTTCGATAAATTTTCTTTTCATAAAATATTTTCGATAAATTTTCTTGTTATAAAAAATTTTTAGTAAATTTTCTCTTTATGGAAAATTTCTGATACATTAACTCTTTATAGATAAATTTGAATAGAAATTCTCTTTATCGAACATTCTTTCAACTTTTCTCTTAACATAAAATTCTCATTAAATGCTTTTTAGAAAAAATTTACCATAATTTTAAATTTTATAGAACATTTTCGTTAAATTTATTTATAATAGCAATCACTACCTTAGTTTATGATTGTATTTACCTCAAAGCAATTATTTTCTTAGTAAATTTTTATGCTTCTCCCAGACACAAACTAATGTTAATTCCCTAATTTCCTTTATAGCTCATTATTACGAGTTTAATTAAAATCATCTGCTATTCTTAATTCAAAACATTTTTATGAGATCTTTATAGAATAAAAAATTCCCTTTCAATTTTGTTTAACATTTCATACCAACGTATCAAAAAACGCTCCAGAAAGTAAAAGAATCACCTTCATGTTGATTTTCTGGTGGAACATTTAACATTAGTGTGTTCCAGGAATTTCATAATGAAAACATAAACTTATTGTGCCAATTAACGAAACAACATGAACCAGCCAAGAGTGGCAGACAAGGAAAGGAAATTGGCTGGTATTGAAGGCAAGATACGGCTCTTCAAATGTGGACAAAGAAATAATCAAAAAGTAGTCAGTGTTTGCTATTATTTTTATTCGTATTTCTAAACGTTTTATCGAGCCAAGAGCAACAACGAAATGAAGTCAAAATCAACAGCAGAAATTGAATTGAATTGGCTCGCTGCCGCTGCTTCACTGTGTGTTAGTATAATTTTTACTACATAAAAATTGTGTTCTTCTAAATGATACTCTCATAAACTTGTGAATAAAATTAGTTTACTACATATAAATTTTAAAATTAACAATATTCCAACAACTGCAAATAACAATAACTATAAGCAGACCGAAGAAACTTATTCCACTTGTAGCAATATGAAAAAAGGCTAAAAATTAAGAACTCCGGCTGTTGATTTGCTGTTTTTATTGCAACAAAATAGTGCAGGTGCATTATAAAAAAGGCCAAATAAACTGCGGAAAAAATACTAAAAAAACACAAAAATTATATGTCGGCTGCTGTTTTTTGCCCATGATGATGATGATGGTGGTGGTGCTGATGACGATAATGATGTTTACATTCATGTTGCTCTTTTTTTCCCTGCTGCAAACAATTCGGTGTTAACCAATAACAACAACTTTTGTGGTTTTATGATGACAGCTCGTTAGGTATGTCAGCGGTGACATGTATGACATGCATGCGTTTTAATGAGCTCTAATGAGTTTAGTTCATAAATTTATCAATTCTACTGCATAAATGCACTAGAAACTAAAAAGAAACTTAATAATCTTTGAGGTTTGTTATATAGTTCGTTAAAACAATGTTTGCTTTGAGGTGTTAATATTTTTGTGATTTTGTTGTTATTATTGTTGATTTTTCTATGTCTTTACGAATAAGTTGTGTCCGAAAGCTAGCTTTCTTGCTGACAATAAATGTCGGAAAATATTTTACTATAATATCAGCCAATTAAGGTTTTGTGTTAAAGAAATAAAATAATTTGCCAACTAAACTTTTGAATTGTGTTTACTGCAGCGTTGTAATTACAATAAACTTTTTATGCTGACAGTTTTGTTAAAGGTTTTATATTTATAGGTAATTTTTTGTTATTTTTTATAAATTAAGGAATGTTAGGGAATTTCTTAAAATTTTAGATAAATTTTATTTTTGTAGAAAATTTTTCTTCTTACGAAAAGAAAAAAAAAATTGCGATGAATTTTGTTTTTATAGAAAATTTTCAATATATTTTTTGTTTATAGAAAATTTTCTATAAAAAGGAAGAAGAACATTTTCCGTTTATAGACAATCTTCGATAAATTTACTTTTTATAGGAAATTTTCAATAAATTTTCTTATTATAAAAAATTTTCGACAAATTTTCTTTTTATAAGAAATTTTCGATAAATTTTAATTTTATAGAAAATTTATTTTTATATAAAATTTTCGATAAATTTTCTTTTTATAAGAAATTTTCGATAAATTTTCTTTTTATAGAAAATTTTCGATCAATTTTCTTTTTATAAGAAAATTTCGATAAATTTTAATTTTATAGAAAATAGTGAAATTTTCGAAATTTTTTTGAAATCAATTATAAATAATATATATTTCGAAATGCAACCAAAAATAGTAAAAATTTCAAATTACAACTATAAAACTGAAATTTTGGAAATTTGAACAAAAAGGTGAAATTTTTTAAATTCGACTAAAATTTTTCTATTCTATTTTAATAAATAATCTTTTATTAATAAATACTTAAAGTAATAACTTTTTGTACTATTTCATACAACACTAGTAAAATCGTTGAACAAGTAAACATATTATTATGGCATATGATAACGGTAGCCACCACTACCTAAACCCTGCACATGACCAGCACTGTAACTATCATGCCCGGTATAAGTTTCTGCTGGATTTGCAGTATTGACATCATTAGAATAATCATCCTTAGTATTGAAATCTTCATAAAGAGTATTTTGTTTTTGATACTCTTTATGGGGGACATTAAAATCTTGAGGTGTTTCGGAAGAAGGTAAATATTTCTCATAATCTGTAACATATTCATGTTGACTGTCATGTTGTGAATCCTCCTCATAATCGCTAGAATGTGTGGCATAATGATGGGAGGATTCTGGAACAGCGGATGGTGTGTGTGAATGTTGTGAATAATGATGATGACTGATGGGTTTTTCATATTCAATTTGATCTTCATCATGAACTTTAGGTGCTAGACTATAATGGTAATTTGTTGCTGGCACCTTTTGATAATGATGATGAGGCTTCGAGATTACTTCTCCTTTTGACTGTTGATAGCCATAGTGAGTTTTATACTGATTATTTTCATAATTGTGGTTTTTAGCTTTTTTAGTTTCGAAAATTTCTAGAGATTCTTCAATGATATCAGGCAGTAAATGATCTTCTAGATCATGGTTTTTATAATAACCTTTAGGAGCTGCGGGTTTTGTTTCAATAACTTCCTCTTCCTCCACGATCTCCTTAACCTGGGGTTCATGGACATAATGACTATGTATATACTTGGGGGCTTGTATTACTTTTATTACTTCTTCTTTTGGTGAATGATAATCATAATTAGCCGGCATTTCTTTGTGCTGATAATGATATTGCGGCTTTTCTTCTACAAACTTAACATGATGATCGTGATCTTCATGATAATGATGATCTTGAGCACTTTCTATTAATTTAATGGTTTCTATATGGTTGTGACCATATTCATGATGAGGTTGATTATGATGATGACCATGATCTTCATGATAATGATGATTTTGGTCACTTTCTATTAATTTAATAGTTTCTATATGATTTTGACCATATTCATGATGAGGTTGATGCTGCTGATGGTGATCATATTCCTCTACAACTTTAACAGTATTTATTTCTTTAACGGGTTTAATATGTTGATGTTGTTCTTTTATTACAAAGGTTTCCTCTATATGTTTAGGACCGTGATCATGTTGATATGAATGTTCATGATTGTGAGGTTTATCCAATTCAGCAAGATAATGATTTTCCAACAAAGGAGCCTTTTCCTTTACCACTACTGTTTTTACGGGTCTTTGGTGATAGTGATGTATAATTTTATGTTTGACATGATGTTTAGGAACATGATGTATCACTGGATGTTTAGATTTTAATATCCCTTTTCCACCTGAGTGTTCATGAGGTATATGGACCTTAATATGCACATGTTCACTACCAAATGTGGGTGAACTTAATACAAATTCCATTCCGAAAATGGTGCAAAAAGCACAGATCTATGACAAGCACAAAATTTTTAAACATTATTTAACGTTTTTATTCTTTTTCTTTTTTTTAAAACTTGTTATACTAACTGTTATAATTTTGCTTAAATCCATATTGTTGTTGTGGTACTGTTATAAATCCTTATTAGTAAAAAATTCCCGTTTTAAAAGATTACACTTTTTCACTTGCGGACGACACTTGATGTCAAGTTCATGTTAAAAATTTGTTTAAACCATACTTTAAGTTTGTTAATAATATATATAGTATCAGCGTTCTCTCTCTTTACAGCACTCCTAACTCATTTCTCTTTCATATGATTCCAGCTCTCCATTGAATTTTGTTTTGGCAATTTAAAACTGACCTACCAAAACATTTTTTTCATTTAGCCCTAATGCCAAATACTGCTTTAATCAGCGTGAGTATGGGCGAACAAGTGTAACGGTTAAATATTTTGCTCATTTAAATTTTTTTAGAAAATTTTCCATAAATTTTCTTTTTATAAGAAATTTTCGATAAATTTTCTTTTTATAGAAAATTTTCGATCAATTTTCTTTTTATAGAAAATTCTCGATAAATTTTCTTTTTATAGAAAATTCTCGATAAATTTTCTTTTTATAGAAAATTTTCGATAAATTTTCTTTTTATAGGAAATTTTCGATAAATTTTATAGGAAATTTTCGATAAATTTTTTAGGAAATTTTCGATAAATTTTTTAGGAAATTTTCGATAAATTTTTTGGGAAATTTTTGAGGAAATTTTAGATAAATTTTTTTATGAAATTTTCGATAAATTATTTAGGAAATTTTCGACACATTTTCTTTTTACAGGAAATTTTCGATACATTTTCTTTTGATAGGAAACTTTCGATACATTTTCCATAAATTTTCTTTTTATAGGAATTTTCGGTAAATTTTCTTTTTATAGAAAATTTTCGGTAAATTTTCTTTTTATAGGAAATTTTCGATTAATTTCCTATTAATAGAAAATTTTGATTAATTTTCCTCAAATTGAAAATTATCGAAAAGTTTTCTTTTTATAGGAAATTTTTCTATAAAAGGAACTTTTTGTAGGAAATATTCGATAAATTTTCTTTTTATAGGAAATTTTCGATAAGTTTTATTTTTATAGGAAATTTTCGATAAATGTTCTTTTTATGGGAAATTTTCGATAAATTTTCTTTTTATAGGAAATTTTCGATAAATTTTCTTTATAGGAAATTTTCGATAAATTTTCTTTTATACGAATTTTCGATAAGTTTTATTTTATAGGAATTTTCGATAAGTTTTATTTTATAGGAAATTTTCTTTTTATAGGAAATTTTTCATGAATTTTCATTTTATATGAAATTTTGATAAATTTCCTATTTATAAGAAATTTTTGTAAAATTTTCTTCTTAATAAATTTTTTCCATACATTTTGATTTTATAAAAAATTTTAGATAAATTTCCTTTTTACAAAAAAATTTTCAATAAATTTTCTTTCTATAAGAAATTTACAAAAAAAAAAAAAATGTTTGTATGAAATTTATATAAATTCTCTTTCTGTAAGTAAAATATGTAAAATCTCTTTACAATTACAAATTCTAATAATTTTTTTAAGAATGAAGAAAATTACGAAACAACGTCTTCTTTTGAAAACTTCTTTCAGGATTTTTTTTAGAAATTTTTCGATGAAAAAACTAAATTTTTCAATTCGAAAAACTTAAAAAATCTACAATCCTAAATAATATTTTTATAAATCTTCATCATCAGAGTTTTGTAACATAAAACCAAAAATGTAAAAATTTACATTTTCTCACCATCAGGTGCCGCAGAATGCGTTCATAAAATGTTTTTGATGTTTATGCTTTTTCACATTACTTTATCATCGTCTCTCTTTCATTCATTCATGTACAATATTTACTACACGTTTTATTTTTCTAGATGTTGGTGTCATTGTTTTTTGCCAAAGAAAAATATACAATAAAAAAAATCAAATTGTAAACGTTTTAAACGCAGCATTACATTTCAGTGCAACAAACCAACCTTTACAACATCGTCGTCATCATCCACATTGCCTTCATCAATTTTGAGTAGGTGTTGTTTGAGCAGCTCACTCCTTACTTCGTCATGTGTACTCGTGTTTTTTGTCCTTTTGTTTTTTGGTTATGTTGCAAGTACATAATCCATTGTTTTTGGCCACAAAACTACAAAAAAAATATCAAGTAAAAGACACCAACAATGAATTGTTGGTGTTTATGATGGTGTATCGAATTTCACGGTTATGAACGAGGCACATATAAAAAACATTCTCCAAATAAAATAAGAGTAAGAATAATAAACCATCTAACCATCCAAGCGAAAAAAATTTTAAATTTTTTTTTATATAATGCCAGTAGGTGACTGTCTGTTTACGCTTTCTGCTGTTGTTGTTGTCTTTAGTTTTGTTATAAATTGTCTGTTTATATATTCATGATCCCCAAAATCTTTTCATTCCAAATATGTACTAAAATGCATATGTCTGTATGTTGCTGTAGTTTTTAAGAAAGATGCTCGCGTGCGCAAATAACTTAAGGCTCGAGATTTGTATTCATTACAAGTCTTACCAACATTGCTCCAGTATACCTTCAAACTTATGACCGTTGTCGTTTTTGTGTCAAGTTGTTTTCATATAATTTTTAATAGCTGTAGCACCACACTCTTTTGAGCAGAATGTTTGGGCGCAGCAAGTGTTTTTAGTTGGTTATTAGATTAGGGAAATTTGAGATATTTCCTGTAATTTTTGCCCAATTTTAATTCAATTTTGGTTCAGTTCTAGTTAAGTTCTAATTTAGTACTAGTTCAATTCTAGTTCTGTTCTAATTCTGTTCTAGTTCAGTTCTAGTTGAGTTCTAGTTCTGTTCTAGTTCAGTTCTAGTTCAGTTCTAGTTCAGTTCTAGTTCAGTTCTAGTTCAGTTCTAGTTCAGTTCTAGTTCAGTTCTAGTTCAGTTCTAGTTCAGTTCTAGTTCAGTTCTAGTTCAGTTCTAGTTCAGTTCTAGTTCAGTTCTAGTTCAGTTCTAGTTCAGTTCTAGTTCAGTTCTAGTTCAGTTCTAGTTCAGTTTAGTTCAGTTTAGTTCAGTTCTAGTTCAGTTCTAGTTCAGTTCTAGTTCAGTTCTAGTTCAGTTCTAGTTCAGTTCCAGTTCAGTTCTAATTCAGTTCTAGTTCAGTTCTAGTTCAGTTCTAGTTCAGTTCTAGTTCAGTTCTAGTTCAGTTCTAATTCAGTTCTAGTTCAGATCTAGTTCAGTTCTAGTTCAGTTCTAGTTCAGTTCTAGTTCAGTTCTAGTCTAGTCTAGTTAGTCTAGTTCAGTAGTTCTAGTTATATTTCAGTTCAGTCAGTTCTAGTTCAGTTCTAGTTCAGTTCTAGTTCAGTTCTCAGTTCAGTTCTAGTTCAGTTCTAGTTCAGTTCTAGTTCAGTTCTAGTTCAGTTCTAGTTCAGTTCTAGTTCAGTTCTAGTTCAGTTCTAGTTCAGTTCTAGTTCAGTTCTAGTTCAGTTCTAGTTCAGTTTCTAGTTCAGTTCTAGTTCAGTTCTAGTTCAGTTCTAGTTCAGTTCTAGTTCAGTTCTAGTTCAGTTCTAGTTCAGTTCTAGTTCAGTTCTAGTCAGTTCTAGTTCAGTTCTAGTTCAGTTCTAGTTCAGTTCTAGTTCAGTTCTAGTTCAGTTCTAGTTCAGTTCTAGTTCAGTTCTAGTTCAGTTCTAGTTCAGTTCTAGTTCAGTTCTAGTTCAGTTCTAGTTCAGTTCTAGTTCAGTTCTAGTTCAGTTCTAGTTCAGTTCTAGTTCAGTTCTAGTTCAGTTCTAGTTCAGTTCTAGTTCAGTTCTAGTTCAGTTCTAGTTCAGTTCTAGTTCAGTTCTAGTTCAGTTCTAGTTCAGTTCTAGTTTCAGTTCTAGTTCAGTTCTAGTTCAGTTCTAGTTCAGTTCTAGTCAGTTCTAGTTCAGTTCTAGTTCAGTTCTAGTTTCAGTTCTAGTTCAGTTCTAGTTCAGTTCTAGTTCAGTTCTAGTTCAGTTCTAGTTCAGTTCTAGTTCAGTTCTAGTTCAGTTCTAGTTCAGTTCTAGTTCAGTTCTAGTTCAGTTCTAGTTCAGTTCTAGTTCAGTTCTAGTTCAGTTCTAGTTCAGTTCTAGTTCAGTTCTAGTTCAGTTCTAGTTCAGTTCTAGTTCAGTTCTAGTTCAGTTCTAGTTCAGTTCTAGTTCAGTTCTAGTTCAGTTCTAGTTCAGTTCTAGTTCAGTTCTAGTTCAGTTCTAGTTCAGTTCTAGTTCAGTTCTAGTTCAGTTCTAGTTCAGTTCTAGTTCAGTTCTAGTCAGTTCTAGTTCAGTTCTAGTTCAGTTCTAGTTCAGTTCTAGTTCAGTTCTAGTTCAGTTCTAGTTCAGTTCTAGTTCAGTTCTAGTTCAGTTCTAGTTCAGTTCTAGTTCAGTTCTAGTTCAGTTCTAGTTCAGTTCTAGTTCAGTTCTAGTTCAGTTCTAGTTCAGTTCTAGTTCAGTTCTAGTTCAGTTCTAGTTCAGTTCTAGTTCAGTTCTAGTTCAGTTCTAGTTCAGTTCTAGTTCAGTTCTAGTTCAGTTCTAGTTCTAGTTCAGTTCTAGTCAGTTCTAGTTCAGTTCTAGTTCAGTTCTAGTTCAGTTCTAGTTCAGTTCTAGTTCAGTTCTAGTTCAGTTCTAGTTCAGTTCTAGTTCAGTTCTAGTTCAGTTCTAGTTCAGTTCTAGTTCTAGTTGAGTTCTAGTTGAGTTCTAGTTGAGTTCTAGTTCAGTTCTAGTCCAGTTCTAGTTCAGTTCTAGTTCAGTTCTAGTTCAGTTCTAGTTCAGTTCTAGTTCAGTTCTAGTTCAGTTCTAGTTCAGTTCTAGTTCAGTTCTAGTTCAGTTCTAGTTCAGTTCTAGTTCAGTTCTAGTTCAGTTCTAGTTCAGTTCTAGTTCTGTTCTAGTTCTGTTGTAGTTCAGTTCTAGTTCAGTTCTAACTCAGTTTAGTTGTATAGTCTATTTTAAATTCAAATTTTACTACAGTATGTTTTAAATTCGTTTCAAACCCCACAAAAATGTGCAGTTGTTGTTTTTAAATGTGCCTCCTTTTATTGTTATTATGCATTCACTGTAAATCCATCTTGGAACTTAAACATATTACGTGTGTGGGTGTGCTTAAATTAAGCATCATACACTAAAGGACAATAAATTTTTTTGTTGCTCCATCTTCTCTATCTACCAACCGCTTGCCTCTTTCCGCTGTATCGTTCTGTTCCATCTATCTTTTGTCTGGACCAGGGTGTGTGTGTCTGGCTGTTGTATGATTGTGTCGTTTTGGTGCTTTTAAAATTGTTTGTCTTCTTTATCATTATAATGTTTTCCTTCTTTATACATATTTGCTGCTTTTAACGTACTTTTTGTTGTCCGCTCTCTCTCTGTCTTCTTCTTTTTGGCTAAAGTAATATGTTGTAACGTTTTGTTTAATTTGGTTTAAGTTCTAGAAGGAAAAAATTCGTTGCACATGAATGACCACAACAGATGCTGCTGCTGCCATCATCTCACTTCGTGTAATACAAACATTAACTGCAACAGCAACAACAACAACTACTACAACAATTTCAACTATGTGCCACACTACTGCCACTTTTACTCGTACAACTCCAACTACTACCACTTCTACTTGCATTACTTGAGATTGTGATAATTTTTGCAGAGGGACATTTAAGATTTGTATTATTCGTTGTTGCATTTATTTACTTTTTATTTTCAACTTGTTTTTTATATATTTAAGTTCCCTGTATTTAATTTGGTCCCTTCCTTCGGTTGATAGGGCTGGTGGTGGTCAACTACAAGCATATACATGGCCGCAAGATACAGATTTTTTACCACTTCTCTATTTGTGTTCTTTAAAACATGTAAAATGCATAAAATTATATTTTTGTTTTTCTTTTCTATCTGGTAAAAAGTCTGTTAAAAATTCTTTCATTTCCTTTTATTTTTTCAAGTTGTCTCCCTTTTTACTGAAAATTAAAAGAACACGTAACTTTAAGTTGTGTAAAACTTTAATTCGATTCATATAAGGAGCCTGCATTAGAGTACAAATATTTAAAGTAAATAAATTGAAATACATACATAGTTTTTACTAAAAAGTTATTTTCTGCCAAAAACTTCTATGTTTTAAAATTTAAGAAATTGTAATATTTTAAATGAAGATTTTACCCTTGTGCTGCAAAAGTTAGCGAAGCCCTTAAAAGTTTCTGTGTTTTAAAAACCTGTCATAATCTAAAATATATACAAAGATTTTATGATGCACAAAATACTATATTTTAGGGTAATTTTTGTTTTGTATTTAAACTGTTATAAATATGTATTTGTTTTTTTTTTTTGTTATGTAATAATGTAATATTTATATGGTTTTTATTTAACTAATTTTTCTTTTCTGTCTTTTTCAGGTATGTTTCGTAACTTAAATTACATAACTAATTGTAGGGGTAAGTCAGTTATCATAATTTTAGGAACATACATACATAATGTGTCAATGCACATACTTCAGTTTAGTTCTAGTTCAGTTCTAGTTCAGTTCTAGTTCAGTTCTAGTTCAGTTCTAGTTCAGTTCTAGTTCAGTTCTAGTTCAGTTCTAGTTCAGTTCTAGTTCAGTTCTAGTTCAGTTCTAGTTCAGTTCTAGTTCAGTTCTTGTTCAGTTCTAGTTCAGTTATAGTTCAGTTCTAGATATATTAGATATATTAGAATATTGTTATTTGTATTTAAATCAAATAAATATGCTTCAAGTTTGTGTTATTGACCAAAACTATAAATTCGTTTATTTTAAAATGGTCAATTTCTTATTTCTCCCAACATTAACTAAACTTTATAACCATATATGATCTTATAAAGTTGTATTGCTTCCCAAGGAGTATATCTATAACAAGAGATAATTAATTTTTATCTAGAGTGTTCCCCCGGAGTACGTACTGCGTACTGAAATGTTTCTGTTTTCGGTATTGCAAAAACATTATTTATTTTTAAAATGGTAAACGTTATAAGCGCTCAAATCTACTGTGGCAATTCTTGACAAAACTGCAAGCTGTGAAGCAATATACTCGAACATTGCATTAAAAAAACAAACAGCTCTGGTAACGTCCTTGATAGCGTTGATGATGTTATTGAAAATTATTTTAAATTTGTCCCGTAGTTTTAATAATAATAAAACTGGCTGGTAATTAGCCCGTTAGTGACTAAAGGGTCAATTGGAAATATTTTTAGAAAAGCTTTATCAAACTATATTTAAACAATGATTGTTTTTCGATGTTTTTATCCTAGTAATGTTTGAGTGACATAACACATACCCTTTTAGAATATAAAATTGACCGCAAGTTGTCTCTTCTCCACTTTACTCTAATTACTGTCCACAAAGAAAAATATTTTAAAAACTAAATAATTAATTTCAAGTAAAGTACTCAACAACTTCTAAACTAACATAAAGGGTTAATTGGCAAGTCGTGTGTTTAAATGTGTGATATGATTGTCATTCGAAGGAACCAAGATGAAGACGGACGGAAAAAACCTAAAGAAAGCATACAACTCGTATAAGAGCCAAGAATTATTACCACAGCTTTTTAATTTATGACTTTGTCACATTCTGTGCGTGTTTTTTCACATTCTTTTGCTTTTTTGAACAAATTAAATCTCATGGGATAATGATTCCACTGCTTTTAGTTTTCCAGGTTTTTTTCTTCTTTCTTTTTCGATGATTGTTGATTGTGATGATGAGGATGTTGAATAAATTGTTCATACAATATAATATTGTAGTTATTGTGTGAATACATATGTTTTATTATTATGGCTGTTAAATTACTAAAACTACAAATGTAACTGACTAACTAGGAGACAGACTAAATGAATGACTGAATTGACTGACTAAATGCGATGATACTCTTATGCGTAATTGTCTGGCCAGTTTTGCTTAGATCTTTATGGCATAAATAAAACTGCTGCTTTCCTATGTTGTAGATGTTGATGATGTGAGTATGACTCCTTAATATGTCTAAACATACATACATTTGTATTGATATACTCGTATGTATTTACTATATTTATATGATGTTCGATTACAACATTATTAATTTTATTTCGTTTTTTTCCATTTTTTCCATTTTTTTCGTATTTTGACATTTGCTGTTTCTACTCAATTGCTGGATAAATGTCTCAAGCAAAGAATACAATAGCAAATGAGTTGCAAAATTTGTCATGTCCTTTGCTGTGGCTATTTATTTATTCGTTTGTCTGTGTATCATATGTTTTTCTAAATCTCATAGCATCTTCTATATTATCATCAACATTGTTGTCTCTAACGCCATTGTCATGTGTGCCAGCAAAGCATCATCCATAAGCTTTAACTTCTTCATAGATAGTTCTAAATGTATGTGTGCATAGTTAAGAAGACCAATGTCAAGCATTTGATAAGACCTAGACAAGAAAATAAAATTAACTTCACTCTTTGGTAGATTTATAAAGTACAGAAATAGAAAATTTGTGATATATAATCAGTTGACACTTTATACATATTGTAATAAATACTTTTAAATAATTCAACTAACAAAAGACACATTTATGGAGACTTTGTAAGGATATGTATGTAAGTCTGTAGTCATTGTATTGAACTAATAAAATTAGGCTTATTTGAGAAATTCATAGAAGAATGGAAATAAATATTTTTTATAACAATTGGTTTTAATATTAAAAAACTTAAAGTAAAGTTCTAGTTCAGTTCTAGTTCAGTTCTAGTTCAGTTCTAGTTCAGTTCTAGTTCAGTTCTAGTTCAGTTCTAGTTCAGTTCTAGTTCAGTTCTAGTTCAGTTCTAGTTCAGTTCTAGTTCAGTTCTAGTTCAGTTCTAGTTCAGTTCTAGTTCAGTTCTAGTTCAGTTCTAGTTCTGTTCTAGTTCAGTTCTAGTTCAGTTCTAGTTCAGTTCTAGTTCAGTTCTAGTTCAGTTCTAGTTCAGTTCTAGTTCAGTTCTAGTTCAGTTCTAGTTCAGTTCTAGTTCAGTTATAGTTCAGTTCTAGTTCAGTTCTAGTTCAGTTCTAGTTCAGTTCTAGTTCAGTTCTAGTTCAGTTCTAGTTCAGTTCTAGTTCAGTTCTAGTTCAGTTCTAGTTCAGTTCTAGTTCAATTCTAGTTCAGTTCTAGTTCAGTTCTAGTTCAGTTCTAGTTCAGTTCTAGTTCAGTTCTAGTTCAGTTCTAGTTCAGTTCTAGTTCAGTTCTAGTTCAGTTCTAGTTCAGTTCTAGTTCAGTTCTAGTTCAGTTCTAGTTCAGTTCTAGTTCAATTCTAGTTCAGTTCTAGTTCAGTTCTAGTTCAGTTCTAGTTCAGTTCTAGTTCAGTTCTAGTTCTAGTTCAGTTCTAGTTCAGTTCTAGTTCAGTTCTAGTTCAGTTTTAGTTAAAATCTCTATTTTCGAAAGTTTTGATAAAATCTTTAATATTGGAAATTTTTTTTGTCAAATATATCTAAGAAGTCAAACACAATTGTATGAGTTAGTACAACGGGTGGTATAATTAATATATCACTATACATTAAAAAAAGCACGAAGAAATATATAATTTTTTTCAGGATATAAAAAAAAAATCTTCGAGCTTGTTCATGCAAGACCAATGTATTGCTTTCTTCTAGTTAAATTAAATCTTACAGGAAAACCATTTTAATATATAAATGTGTACTTACTGTATGTTGTTTCTGTTACTAATAAATGACCCAATTAGTTGTGTATTTCCTATTTGTTAAGATTTAGTTAAGATCTAGACAATTGTATTAGTACAAAGCTTTTGTTATTATTTCTTGTGGTTGCTCTTGATGTTATTTCGTTACAGTTGAAATTCTATTGTCAAAATCTAGATGTTGCGTTGTTATTGCTTACGAAATGTTGTTATTTGTCTATTTCTTTCTCGAACTATTAAAGCATTTATGTGATATAGAAGTAAAATTCACTTGATTCATTCAATAACAACCACAACATAAGTATTAACAAGAATACAACTACTGTCTGCCAGATGTATCTGTGTTATATTAAGTATACACATACATTTAAAGATTTTGGTATTATCGCAACAATATTATCGATTTTACTAAGATACAATAATCCACAATTAATTAAACATTAGATAGATAGACATACATTTACAGGCAAACAAACAAAGTAGTTTCACTCACTCCTACTTATATAAAGGACACATACATGTGTTACTGTTTCTGTCTGTAGTTGTATATTGTCAAGGTTTTCATTCACTTATGTACAAAATACTTGTGGTATGTAAACAATTTGTAAAAATGGAATAAAATGTGGCTTAATAAAATTCCACTGTCAGAGATAACAATATTTCCGGTATAGTAGTTTTCTTCATATTTATTTTATTTCTTTCGTTTGCTTTTGTCTTCCAAACTTAAATTAAGTAAAATAAAATACATTATCATTCATTACAATAGCAACACAGTTGTTGCTCTGCTTCTTTTACTTATTATTTTGGCATAATTAATGTATGGAGATTTTTAATAAATTAGTAAAAACGAAATACATATTGTTAAGGTTTATACACCTACTCATACCTATCATGCTGAGGAGTTTTTGTCTGATATAGTTCATTACGCTTACTTTAATAAATATTTATGGAAACAAAAACTATTTACAAAGACATACGATATGTATTTGTTGTTGTTGTTGTTTTCACATTAGAAATCTTAATCTCGAAGATATATGGACTCCTGAACACTTATTCAATAAACATACAGATGGACTTAAGAGATTAATCGACTCCACTATATATAAGGATTCAGAATATATTTATTTTATAGGGACGAAAAATTTTATTGTAGGAATTACAAACGAAATAACAAACTTATATGCTCTTCTCATGAAGGTGAAGGGTATAGAATTGAAATTTTTAAATATGGAATTAAAATTTGTTTTTTAAAAATAATATTTGTTTAATAAATTCTCTTCTTTAAAAATATCTTCAATTTAGAACATTTTTACAAATTTTTACCTTTTTTTATTTTTCAATAAATTCCTATTATTGCAAATTATTAACTTTCGAGAAATTTTCGACAAATTTTTTATATCGAAATTTTGATTGAATTTCCCATTTTTTAAGAATTATATATATGTATATTCAAAATTTTTATAAATTTTTCATTTGTCGACAAAATTCTTACTAATTAATTATTATAAAGAATAACAATCTCCATTTTCAAAATTTTGAAAAAAAATTTATTTACAAAAAAGTCGAAAAAAATTTCTTTTTTTATAAATTTTGAATTTTTTGAAACTCTAGATTTTTTTTACTAATTTCAAACTTTTTATTTTGTAATAAATTTGCTGCCTTATTCATAAACATTTATCAAAGGTTTATAGAACAAATTTTGTATGAAAATTTGATTTAAAAACTTTTGATAAAAGTTTATGAATAAAACCCTTAGCATTTTTCGAAATTATTAATTTCCGAAAATTTTGATTGAATTTTTCATTATTTGAAAATATTTTGTTTGTCTATTAAATTTTAATCTTATTACATATTTTATAAAATAAATTTTTACTACTTGAAAATTTGGAATAAATTCTATCTATTAATGTTTAAAAATTAAGATCAATTTCAAAATTTGAATTCTCTATTTTTTCGATTTTGGCGATTAATTGGAAAATTTTTCCCAGTTTTGTTAAACTTTTCACCAAATTTTCTATTTTTCGAAAGTTTATTTTTAGTCTCAGGTTTAAAAACGAACCACATTAATCGGATTTTTACTATGTTTAAAAAAATGGGGGAAAAACTGTATTTATATAAATATTTAAATTTAAACATAAACACAAAAACCTACATGAATAATCATCTCTGTTGGCATTGTAATTGTATGAGTGTGTGTACTAGATGTGATTTCCATTATTTCCATATTTTTAACATTGAAGTAGTTTCCTTGCTCCACATGATAGTAATCTCGACACACAAAAAGATTTTCAAACATCATACTACCCAAAAAATATCACAGTCACTCCTCATACACACACCGAAACGAACGACACACAACATCATGTGATAATCCATCATAATTAAAGTAACAAAATGTTTACAGAACAGCTTTAATAAAAAAAAAGAACTAAAACAGCAACAAAATCATCAACAGCAACATCATCGTCATTGCTATAGTAGTTGTTGTTATTTCTCTTGCTGTTATTGTCGTCATCATCAATGAGGCAATCGAAAATTAATTATACTGCATTACATTCTAAGTTTTAGTATTCAAATATGGACTTTTAAAATCTATATAGAGTTTCAAGGAATGTGTTTGATTGTGTGTTTTGGTAATTAAAGTAGTTTATGGTAAAATATTTTAAATAATTTATCAATATAGGGTGATGAATATGAAAGTAAACAACTTTTTTAAAATTATGAAATTTTCGTTACTAAAGAATTTTAAATATATTTGTCCAATTCACAATTGATGTCGTATCGTTGTGTCATAAAAAAATTTTCTAATTAAATATTTTGAAACAAAAACAAAACAATAATGAAAACATTACGACATACTACGATACAATCATATGACATCGATGGTGAATTGGACAATTGTTTTGTTTACATACAGTAAATTTATTTTGTTTTTGTTGATATTTTAATTTAATTGTATGAAATATTTCTCGTTATTGTTTCATTAATTTTATTAATTTATGTTTTTAACTTAGCCTAGTTAAGTTCTGTCTAATTTGTCAAAGGTTTACAGTGACTTTTCAAAAGTCTTCTTAATGTTCTTTAATTATAATTATTAAATATTCTAAATATTGTCTATAAAATACAATTAACAATAATAATAATAAATAATATTTTAAATTTACAACTAACAATAATAATAATAAATAATATTTTAAATTTAAGTTGAAAGGAGGCTTTAAAAAAATGTTTTAGGAAAATAATAGGTAATATTAGTAACAAATAATTTTGAATTTCAGAGAGAGCAAAATCCATTTTAGACATTCGTGGTACACTACACCAACTGTAAGTGATTTGAAATCAGTTTCGCAAGGCAGTATTAGAGACATAATCTACCCACTATTTAAAGTAGTAAGTTAGTTAGTTAGTTTGAAAGGAGAATGTATTATACATACATCAAATCCTAGCCATCTAACGGGCCTGTTGTTCGCTCATTTACCAGTACCACAGGTGGGAATCGTACCCAAAACTAGAACACTAACCACTAACCTAGCGGAGGCCAGTGAGCTAAATTATATTAAAATACCAAGATCAATTTGTCAAATGTTAAGAGACTTTTGTGTTCAAATAAAGAAATACACCCAGCAAGAACATGGATATGACTTGTACTTACTTTTCAATCTGCATTACTTAGAAGGTGTCTGGTAATGACTTACAAATAATATATTATGTATGTACTTACTTTAAAGCCTTGACAAATTGTCTTCGAACTTCCAACATATTTGGCTTTGATTTAGGCTTCTAGCAGTGACCAAAATGTATTCAGAGGTTCATTATCTTCTCTGCATGCTCTACATTAGTTTGGATCCTGTGGGTCCACTTAGGAAACACTTATACTCTCATACTAACCCTGGACTTGTCTAGTATAATAAGACTTTTAGTCCTCCTTTCATTAGATTCATCCCATACGATCTTTGTGGTTATACATTCGCTATTTCGTTGCCGATTATTCCCGAGTGGTCTGGTCGAAGTGCTTGACATAAATAACTGCATTGAAGGCTCACCTACAGGATGAGCTTTTTTGACGCCTCACAACCGCCCTTTCTGTATTTTACAAGCTGGTGGTATGACATATACATGGCTCTGCCGGTCCATGTACTGCTGAGCCGTTGCTTAACTTCTAAGATGAAAACATCACTTCCGTTTACAACCACGCAGATGGGATGGCCTCTGTTGAGTCGGCAACAGCACCTAGAGACGTAATCAGTAGAACAAAACACAAATTCATCAAATAAGTCGAGAAGTAAGCCCTGAGTCGAGAGTAAACCCTGAAACATACCCGGACAAGGAACGAAAATTCAATGGTATCACTTGTATAAGATACCTCACATCCATCACCATTCAACCCAATTCTTATTTATCCGACACAATCACTCTAGGTATACGGGTGAGTAAGGTCCGCATACGCCAATATCATATACACTTGACACCAACTCATTTCCAACGCTTAGTTCCATAGTTCCCGTTGTACATAATTACTTGGTTCTCTTTTTCGAGCCCATGTCATATAATTCCATTCCATTCCAATAATGCAAAGATGTCTTTTATCAGGGTAACATGCATGTTTATTTGGTCCATACGATCTTATATTACTCCTTATTATCTGATATTGACGTCTTCTGTTAGTCAGTAAAAATGTTTTCTTCCATTGATGTCATATTTCTTTCAATCCTGTTCATTGCATTGGCTTCTAACTGCAAGCTATTACTTCTGGATTTTCAATATTCTGTCTATAGTATGCGACAGGGGACGTCCGATGTTTGTCAATGTACGAAGTATGGATCGATAACGTGTACTAATACTGCCTTTGGTAAACTTGCCTAAAGATATATCGTTTGGCGTTAAATGCAACCATTATTCAGGGAGGAACATCAAAAAAGAATAAATTAACTTTTCTATCAGATCCAGGGTCTACTGTGAAGGTGGAAGCATGAGGATAATGATTTCAAAAAATATACTATTTTAAATCTGTCTTAAGAGAGATTTATGAAGGCTTGTTTGTGTGTTGTACAACAAATTTACAGAACATTACACGACATGCCTAAAACCAATTTTAGCTATTTTCAACACGGTTTCTTCTATCAACTGTGGTTCTGTCCATGTTAACCATAGACAGAGGAACAGGCTGAGGGACTCAGAATGTAATTCTGATTAAGGTGGGTGTAGGATAACAACAACATTACATTTTTCATGGCCTCAAAGACAATTATTTAAACATATGACATACAGTAGAAAGGTTCTTGCATTTGATTTTATTTCCTAGTTTGATATTAAAATGTCACTCGGCTATCACTTGATGTATTCTCCATTAAACTAGCGTGTGGTGCTGTTTCAACAACTACACACACACACACAGACCATGAACTTTATATCTTTCAGTTTTTTCCAAAACATTTTTAGGACGTTTCTGTAGCAAAATGCATGAAACATGTTGTCATTCAAGTCTCTGTTAAATTTGCAATAAAAAAATGCAACCATGTTTTCATTAAAGCAGCGGCAAGTTTTAACTTAAAAAAATCAACAGCAACAACAAAGAAAGAACATAAACGAATAAGTGAACGAACATTTAATAAAGGATGCCCCCTTTTTACGAGTTTTTTTAGCATTCATTTTTGGGTTTTAAACTGAATAACACAAAGTTCTCGGAACTACCCAAAATGAAATGCAAGGATTGTTTAAGCTCTTTGCACAGACAGACAGACGGACGGACATACACATTTTGCCATACAAAATGCAACAGAAAAACGTAACAAATGTAATTTACCATTTTGTGACGCTTATAAATTAACGCCAACAAACTTTGATGCTAAAGTTGTTTATTCTGTTTTTTTTTTCTTGCTGTTTTTGTTCTTTTCGAAGAAATCAAAAGAAGAGCTGGAAAAAAGGAAGAAAATATTGCAAACGTAAGTCCATATGTGAACAATAATAACAAGAACAAGAACGAACAGCAGCTACAAAAACCATCACTTAAACTAAGTTTTTTTTTTTTAAAGAAACTCTGCCACAACACAATATCAGGCAGAAGTAGCAATAGCAACTGCAACAAAAATATAACAATAATGAATTTTTTACGCACACATGCATTTCTCAGTACTGCCCTACAGTTTTCACTATAGAAACAAAAACGATAAAGAAAAAAAAAAGCAGCAAAAACAAGGAACGACAAAGTGTCAAGCAAAAGATGAATTTATTACCGACAAAAGTTGAATGAGAAACCCATAAGACAGGCTTGCAACTTACATACTCACACATGTTGGCAACACACATGCATTTATGCACTTCTAGTTAAGTCAGGCAATTTGGTAGCAAGGACAACATCAACATCAATTGCAACATATACACTTCTATTCACAAGTTACCACATACCCAGAGACATTTTGTCTTACACACATACGCATACACACATAGTGCAATTTATAGTTGCATAAAATTTTCCAACTGCATTAAAATGCACACAAAATTTCATTTTCTTGCAACAAGCAGAGAAAATAGTTTTGAAACTAAATTTTGTTGAGGATTTTTTGTGATCTATTTAGAACTAGGTTAAGTTTTTTTTGGTAGTAAAATTATTTATGAAATATGCCATAGATTGTTCAATTTATAATTTATTGTACCCTTAACTTAGAATGTATGAAAACAAAATAAAAATGTTAGAAAGGGAATAAGAATTATTATTGATGAAATATGTACTGATATTAACTTCAGAAATAGTTTTGGCATTTTTTTCGAAGTTGTGTGTATTTAGAACAAAAGTGTTAACACTTGAAAATGTGAGTTAAAGCAAAAATTTTAAAATTTAGCAAAAAATTCTTTATTTAAAATTTTGTTTAAAATATTAGAACTTATAGGACTTGAATAGAATAGTTTTTTACTTTGATACCATTAAAATGTGAAAATCGTTCAGACGATAGGAATTTGCTATTTCTAGGGAACCAATTATGGTATTGTCAAATTTCGAAACAATATCATTGTCGAAGTGCTTTACGTGAATAATTGCCGTATTGGCCTTATTTCACGGTGGTTGTTTTTCAATCATAGGGTAAGCAGATTAGACGACCCATTGTGGGAATTTTTGTACATAGTTCTGCCGGTACTCGAGCCCCGTTGCTTAACTCCGAGAAAACATTACTTCCGTTTATAATCACGCGGATGGGCTGGCTTCTGTGAAGTCGGTAGACCGAAACATGAATCCATCAAATAAGCCGAGGACTTGTTCTTACTCACAGAGAACACACCGTGATAAATCTGGTGTAAACATTCCTGGTAAAGGAAGAAAAATTGTATGGCATCACTTGCCTAAGATACCTTTCATTCACCACCATTCAACCCATCACACTTCTCATTCATTCGATACACTCATAGAGAACAATATCTGACACACTCACACTAGGTACCTATACGGGTGGGTAAGGTCCACATACCGCTATATCCATCCTGTATCATATGCACTTAGAACCAACTCAATTCCCACGTTTAGTCCCACAGTCACCTCCCTGTAGGTATCAATTGTCTCGGCAACATCACCGAACTTATTCAGAACTATAGACTTTACAGTTAGTCTTTTAACCAAAATTCTCTTCCTTCACGTGCACCCCGAAGGCACTTCTACAATAACCGGGACAAGACAAAGCCCGTAAATCTGTCCTGCGGGCTATCGGTTCTGATGGTACCAGATTGTATGGTTTTCTGGTTCGAATCCATGTCAAATCATTCCAATGAAAGTCCGAGGATACACAAAGGGAAAAAGAAATATACACGCCTGGTTCCAAATTGACACCAAAGAGTTTATAATTTTTCAATAACATCTGTTGTCAAAGTATATACATACGTATGACAACACTATAATGTTGACAACGCAATGTTATCAACATTGCAACAACTCGTTGTCGAAATCTAAATTTTATACACGTCCGTTGTCTAAATGTTAACAATGTTTGTGAATAGTGAGCTTACCACGTTTGTTAACATTTAGACAACGGATGTGTATAAAATTTAGATTTCGACAACGAATTGTTGCAATGTTGTCAACATTACATAGTGTTGTCGTACGTATGTATATACTTTGACAACGGATGTTATTGAAAAATTATAAACCGTTTGGTGTCAATTTGGTACCAGACCTTTTTCCCTCTGTGTATATTTGATAATCACCAATTTATAGTCCTGGCTACTAGTAGCATCTCTTCCCCGGAATTGCTATAACACCAAGTGACCCCCATCACTCATCAAGGCAACATGCCCCCTGAGGGTGTTGATTTTACAGCATTCAGAAATAATTGCTCTATATCCTGAACTGTATCAAATGGACTGATTATATTTCTAAGCCAGGCCACATCTATTTAAATAGTTCGCAGTTTTGCAAATAACTTGGTATGGACACTTTTTTTGATTCATAAAAAATTGCCTAGTCCTGCCAAAGTGATTGGATTTCACTATCACATCAACATACTCCACCAAACACATGCAAAGAAATACTAAACTAAACCGTACCTATCAGTTCTTGATTTGGTGACCCTTTTACTCCCACTCTTAACATAAAATGTTTGAAACCTTACATACAATTTTGGAATAGATCTTTTCTCGAGGAAGCTATATATTACATCAGCTCTTTATTATGTGCCTTGTTTATGCAAAATTGTTTAACATATTTCTTTCATGTTTGTGTGATAGGTAATTTTCCGTTCCCATAAAGTCTGTAAGTCTGAGGAAATAGCTATCTGAACTCCTTTAGATAATTTTTGCTAGGACCAATAGGTGAAAAGTTACACTCATTTCAATAAAACCCTGTATGTCCAAACTTGACCCCCTCTGACTTCGGCAGTTCTTGACCGATATAGCTGAAAATTTGTGTCTGGCTATAGTACTATACCATAGTACTAACCATCCGAATCGGAAGACACGAGTTTAAAAGTTGGGTCACTTGACATGAAATTCCTCATATACATAGATACAATATATGTCAAGTGACCCAACTTGAAACTGATATCTTCTGATCTCGATTAAAAAACCGATTTAGTGCATAGATAAAAGTTTAAAAAAATTGTCTTGAGTTAACACATTTATTTTGATAGACAGTTCCACACGCATCCCACTAAGTGATCAAAAAGCTTTCAAAAGTAAATGATCTAAGCTTTTGTTGAGCAACTTATACTAAATACTTTTTTTTTACAAAAATAACATCTCTAAAGATAACATTAAACTATTCCTGCAAGAACTAACAATTAATTTAACAATCACTTCATTTCAATCACAAAATTATTTTTTTATCCCATAAAATAATCTTGTCTAGAATCCTTTCAAGCATATCCATCAGATAAACTATAACTACATCAAAACCGTAACACACAACTGATTTTGTTTTATCAATATAAGAAAAAAAAACAAGAAGGTACTAAAAAAATATTGGCAAAGAAACAACAACTGAAATAGCTAACTGGCGCATTGCACTCTACTTACACTACTTATTGGAAAAAAGCTTGTAATTTGTTTTTTATATAAAAAAACTATCAATAGATAAAATAAATATCGTAATAGTAAAGATTTAGTAATTTCATTTTCAATACAAGTAATAAACTAACACAATTTGGCAACAGGATTTCGCACATACACTTAAAAATTGTATAGAAAAAAAATGAAAATTAATTTACTCTTATATAGAAATATCATTAGTATGTATTTGAATTGTTGAGTGTAGTATGTATTTAGTATGTACTTCATAGCTGCAATAAAGTAATCATTGAAATTAACATAAAAATAGAGCTGATGATAAGATTTTCGATTAAAATTGTTAAACACAAGGACATACCATAACCAGCCATGAAAAATCTCTTGGATCCATTTAACAATCCATAGAGGTTTGTTCCTTCATCGTTTTTTTTTATTTTTTCTTCATCTGTTGATGATGTCTGTGTAGAGTTTATGGTGCATCATTGAGTTAGTGTGTTTAACTTTAACATCATTGATGTGTTTTTGATAGATTTCCTTGTAGTTTTTCTATACAGATAAGTTTTGAATTTGAGTTGTTTGCTTCATTTATGAAGATTTTAGTTACTGATAAACTGTAAATTTTGTGGTGGTAGTGTTTTTCTATATTTTCTTTCTTTCTGGATCATTTTCTTATCACTTGTTTTATGAGTAGATTGTAATGATGATGATAGTGTTGTAGTTTTTTTATATTTTGCAATGCAGCAATGTACTTATTCAATTCCATTGGCCAACGGTGTAGTGAACATTAACAGCATGTTGTAGCAGAGAGTATAAGAGAACACCCTGATGGCAACACAATTGAATTTTAATTCTTTCTTTTTCTTCTACTTTTGGCTTGGGGAAAAATTTAAATTATATTTAGAGTTGAAAAATTGTATGGTACTGTGGAGCAGAATGCTGTTTAATTTTAAAAAGTTTAAAAGTAAATATATTTTCGACTAAAAAATTTAGTTAAGAAAACATTTGAATTTAAACAAATTCCATTTAAAAAAGTTTTATTTATTAAAATGTTCTTTTTTTAATAAAAAGGCTTTTCTTTGCATTATAAAGCTTTTCATAAAGCTATCTACTAAAAAACTTCTTGTTTAAAGGTGTTGTATCTGAAAGCTTTAGTACTAAAGAGCTTTTTTGGAAAACTTTTTTATTAATTATTTTGAAAATTTTATAACAAAAATAATTAAGCTTTAAAAGAAAAAAAACAGCGAAGCTTTTCTAGGCAAAAGCTTTTAAATAAAAACTCTTTGTTTTCAATAAATAAGCTTTTTGTATTAAATAGTTTATGTCTTAAAAATTACTAAAATGTTTTATATAAAAACTTTTAATAAAATTTCATTCGTAATACTTTTTTGTTCAATTTTAATTTTCCTATAAAAAGCTTTAATATTCCCCATAAAAAGCTTTAGTATTCTTTCTTAAAAGATTTTAACAAAAAGCTTTTAAAAGTTTTTTAACTTTTAACTTTTTTTAAGCTTTATTTACAAAAAAGTTTTAGACAAAAAGTTTTTTGTAAGAAGAAAAAGCATTCGCTTCCTTTATTCTTAGAACTTATTTGAAATCAAATAAGTAATAGCAGATTTCCTTCATCCTTTATAAAAACTTTTAATAAAATTTCATTCATAACACCTTTTTTGTTCAATTTTAATTTCCCTATAAAAAGCTTTAATATTCTCCATAGAAAGCTTTAGTATTCTTTTTTTAAAAGATTTTAACAAAAAGCTTTTACAAGTTTTTAACTTTTAACTTTTTTAAGCTTTATTTACAAAAAAGTTTTAGACAAAAAGTTTTTTGTAAGAAGAAAAAGCTTTCGCTTCCTTTAATCATAGAACTTATTCTAAATCAAATAAGTAATAGCAGATTTCCTTCATCCTTTATAAAAACTTTTAATAAAATTTCATTCATAATACTTTTTTGTTCAATTTTAATTTCCCTATAAAAAGCTTTCAAATTCCCCATAAAAAGCTTTAGTATTCTTTTTTAAAAGATTTTAACAAAAAACTTTTAAAAGTTTTTTAACTTTTAACTTTTTTAAGCTTTATTTACAAAAAGTTTTAGACAAAAAGTTTTTTGTAAGAAGAAAAAGCTTTCGCTTCCTTTAATCTTAGAAGTTATTCTAAATCAAATAAGTAATAGCAGATTTCCTTCATCCTTTATAAAAACTTTTAATAAAATTTCTTTCATAATACCCTTTTGTTCAATTTTAATTTCCCTCTAAAAAGCTTTAATATTCCCCATAAAAAGCTTTAGTATTCTTTTTTAAAAGATTTTAACAAAAAACTTTTAAAAGTTTTTTAACTTTTAACTTTTTTTAAGCTTTATTTACAAAAAAGTTTTAGACAAAAAGTTTTTTGTAAGAAAAAAAAGCTTTCGCGTACTTTATTCTTAGAACTTATTTTAAATCAAATAAGTAATAGCAGATTTCCTCCATCCTTTATAAAAACTTTTAATAAAATTTCATTCATAATACTTTTTTGTTCAATTTTAATTTCCCTATAAAGATCTTTAAAATTCCCCATAAAAAGCTTTAGTATTCTTTTTTAATAATTTTAACAAAAAGCTTTTAAAAGTTTTTTAACTTTTAACATTTTTAAGCTTTATTTAAAAAAAGTTTTAGACAAAAAGTTTTTTGTAAGAAGAAAAAGCTTTCGCTTCCTTTATTCTTAGAATTTATTTTAAATCAAATAAGTAATAGCAGATTTCCTCCATCCTTTCTAAAAACTTTAAATAAAATTGCATTCATATTACTTTTTTGTTCAATTTTAATTTTCCTATAAAAAGCTTTAATATTCCCCATAAAAAGCTTTAGTATTCTTTTTTAAAAGATTTTAACAAAAAATTTTTAAAGTTTTTTAACTTTTAACTTTTTTAAGCTTTATTTACAAAAAAGTTTTAAATAAAAAGTTTTTTGTAAGAATAAAAGGCTTTCGCTTTGATAGCAGATTTCCTTCATCCTTTCATACCACTGTAAAATGCATACATACTACTGTTATTTTAGCATATAATACTTCAGAGTTATAGTCAATACATAAGTGGACTTTGTGCAACATCGTTTATTATAACAAAAAATACAACACAACAACGAAACAGAAAGAATTGCAACATAAGCAGCAACACTTAAACAATTGACAATGAAAATGATGTTAAGAATCTTACAATTGCTGCCACCACAACAACAACTACTAACTCTAGTTGCTGCTGCTACTACACAACAACATCACTCAATAGCTGAAGAATATGACGAGATTACTGTTACTCATGATGATGATGATGATGCTACCGATGATACGGTTGCTGCAACTATTGTTAATAATGATGAGATGTTACTTTTTGCTATTGAGGATTTCTGTTTTTTTTTTATTTTATTATTTTTACAATTTATACAACAACAATAAGTGTATAATACAAATTGTATTTACAAGTATTCTACGGTACTTGCACTGTCAATCAATTGTTAGTTTAGTTTCGAGTACTATTACTTACTATAGTGCACTCTAAACAAAATTGTTGTTGCATGCAGCATATGGCCACAACAGTGCAAACAATAATGGTCCATTTATTTAAATTTAATGCTTTTCATCATCATGACTCAATTATCGAGTCAATAGTTAGATAAACTGGTCAAGTGATTTGTATTTTTTACAATTGTATAAAATTCAACACAAGAAAACCATTTACTGATTGCCAGCAAACATTATTTTGCATAATTTTTCTTTAAGAAAGAAAATTTTAATTGAAACCATAATTGAATAACTAAACCAATTATGCTGGCAATTGTTCTGCATATAATTCAAGTGTGTATGCTTTTTGAAATGTTACTTACAAATTAAAAAAAAAAAAAAAAAAAAAACTGCTTCTATGGTATCAAAAACAGCATGGTTTACAAAGAAAACTAAACAATTTCCATTTGGAAAAACTTAGTTAGTTTATTTATATGAATGCGTGGCCTGTTTCAATGAATTAGGTAAGAAATTAAAAGAAACGGTAGTAGCTGTAGTTTTCCAATAACCATTCAAATAATAATTTTAATTTGAATTTCTAAAGTATAGTTTGTAATAAAAACTTGGTACTGCACTATGGGGAGAATAGTGAGTATGTGTGAATTAACAGAAAGTTTACTGCAGGTTTTCTACTATTTATATCATCTCATGTGTTAGTTAACTACTAGTAGTGTGCCGCTTTAAATATTTAATATAAAAGCTTCATACTATAAAAGCTTATTGAAATAGTTGTTGTTTAAATAATTTTTTAGTAAAAATTGAATAAGCTTTTCTTAAAAAGAACATTTCACACTTAAAAGCTCTTTTACTGAAAAAGCTTTTACACTAAAAAACTCTTACTGAAAAATCTTTTACACTTAAAAGCTCTTTTACTGAAAAAGCTTTTACACTAAAAAGCTCTTTTACTTAAAAAGCTTTTACACTAGAAAGCTCTTTTAATGAAAGAGTTTTTACACATAAAAGGTATTTTACTGAAAAAGCTTTTACACTAAAATTATTTAACTCTTTTACTGAAAAAGCTTTTACACTAAAAAGCTATTTTACTAAAAACATTTGATTCACAAACATGTTTTCTAAGTAATATTATACCTATTTTATTAAATAATGTTTTACCTGAAAAAATTAACACTGAAAAGCTCTTTCACTAAAACAGCTTTTGCAGTAAAAATAATTTAGAATGAATAACCAATTGACTAAAAAAAACTATTTTACTAAATAAATACTTTTACTCTAAAATAAATTTTAGTTAAAAGCTTTGTCCTTTAAAAGCTTTTTTATTAAGAAATAGTTTTTACACTTAAAAGCTAATTTAGTAAAGAGATTTTATACAAAAAAGTTTACACTGAATATCTGTGTTACCAAAAAGCTTTTACAATGAAAACAATTTTACTGAGAAATCATTTACACTTAAAAGCTATTTTATACAAAAGTTTTATTAAATAGCATATACATATTTTATACTAAAGTACATGAAAAAATACTAAAGCTTTTGCATTGAAAAGCTATTAGTTTTTTTTATTTAAAAGCTCTTTAACTTTAAAGTTTACACTGTATAGTTCTTCTATTTAAAAAAAATGTTTACACTAAAAAGCTCTCTACCGAATTTCTATACATTTCTTCCCATAGTGCACTTATTCGAAATACCAAACAATTATTTAAAAAAAAACAAACTGTGTTTTCCCTGGTTAAAATGTGGCGCCTAAATTGCCAACAATATTTAACAGCTTTTGTTAAGTTTTGTTAAAGCTGCGGGTGCTGCTGGTAAAAAATAAGAATCCAATACTTTTTATACTTTTAACTGCCTTCATGTTTACTGCAATGATCAATATTTTTTGCTGTTCATTGTGGCAAAGCAACATATACATACGATGCAATTTATTGATAATCCTACTGAAAACAAAAGAAAACTTAAGGAAAAAATAAACAAAAATATATTTGTAAATTAACCCTAAAAACTGTTTGTAATTTATCTGAATATATTATGCAATAAATAAATTGAAAAATATTTTACATAATAAAAATTACTTAATTTATAAAATAATTTTTATATTTACCGTTTTTATAACAAATCTAAGAAAATATAAATGCTCTCCTTTATCAATTATTGTATGACCCACTTGAATGTCTCGTTTTGACCCCTTCTGAGCTAAAAAGTTTAAATATCTAAAGCCAATATTTTGAATTTTATTAGCGCATAAATGTTAGAGGTTCCGGAACAACAGCAGAAAAAAACTATATATATAAATTTTGATATCTTCCTTAAACAATCTCACGTTTTATTTCTCATATTGCGCTTCAATGCTCCTTCTTTTATGGTTTATTCCTTTTGCAGTTTGGTTTCTCTTTCCATGAAGACCCACCATATGTTTGAGGTATTGCACGTAAATTCATATGATGCAATATGCGGAATATTAGCATTTTATTACATAACTACTGATAATGCAGTGTTATGTTTGGTCCACAATATTTAACATTTCAACATTTTTTGTTTTTGCAATTGTTATTTTTGGCCACTACCTACCTACCACTATGTTGTGGGCCTTTACGTATTGATTTTCAATGGCTTTTGGCTTTATGAAAAGAAATATTGTGTGTGGCGATATATATTTTTGAAAGAACAAGTGTTTTGGATGATTTTTTGGTGTAATAATTAGAAACGTTTATGATGATGAAATAATCATAATAGAATAGTTCAAAGACCTCCGCAGTTATCTAATAATCCCCTACACCATATCCATAAGTGGATGAATGTTAAGCAATCCTTAGAGAACCGGCCTATAGACCAGACTAGATTAGATTAGACTATAGACTAGACTATAGACTAGACTATAGACTAGACTATAGACTAGACTATAGACTAGACTATAGACTAGCCTATAGACTAGACTAGAGACTAGACTATAGACTAGACTATAGACTAGACTATAGACTAGACTATAGACTAGACTATAGACTAGACTATAGACTAGACTATAGACTAGGACTACTAGGCTATAGACTAGACTATAGACTAGACTATAGACTAGACTATAGACTAGACTATAGACTAGACTATAGACTAGGCTATAGACTAGACTATAGACTAGACTAGACTAGACTATAGACTAGACTATAGACTAGACTATAGACTAGACTATAGACTAGACTATAGACTAGACTATAGACTAGACTATAGACTAGACTATACTAGACTATAGACTAGACTATAGACTAGACTATAGACTAGACTATAGACTAGACTATAGACTAGACTATAGACTACTATAGACTAGACTATAGACTAGACTATAGACTAGACTATAGACTATATAGACTAGACTATAGACTAGACTATAGACTACACTATAGACTAGACTATAGACTAGACTATAGACTAGACTATAGACTAGACTATAGACTAGACTATAGACTAGACTATAGACTAGACTATAGACTAGACTATAGACTAGACTATAGACTAGACTATAGACTAGACTATAGACTAGACTAGACTAGACTATAGACTAGACTATAGACTAGACTATAGACTAGACTATAGACTAGACTATAGACTAGACTATAGACTAGACTATAGACTAGACTATAGACTAGACTATAGACTAGACTATAGACTAGACTATAGACTAGACTATAGACTAGACTATAGACTAGACTATAGACTAGACTATAGACTAGACTATAGACTAGACTATAGACTAGACTATAGACTAGACTATAGACTAGACTATAGACTAGACTATAGACTAGACTATAGACTAGACTATAGACTAGACTATAGACTAGACTATAGACTAGACTATAGACTAGACTATAGACTAGACTATAGACTAGACTATAGACTAGACTATAGACTAGACTATAGACTAGACTATAGACTAGACTATAGACTAGACTATAGACTAGACTATAGACTAGACTATAGACTAGACTATAGACTAGACTATAGACTAGACTATAGACTAGACTATAGACTAGACTATAGACTAGACTATAGACTAGACTATAGACTAGACTATAGACTAGACTATAGACTAGACTATAGACTAGACTATAGACTAGACTATAGACTAGACTATAGACTAGACTATAGACTAGACTATAGACTAGACTATAGACTAGACTATAGACTAGACTATAGACTAGACTATAGACTAGACTATAGACTAGACTATAGACTAGACTATAGACTAGACTATAGACTAGACTATAGACTAGACTATAGACTAGACTATAGACTAGACTATAGACTAGACTATAGACTAGACTATAGACTAGACTATAGACTAGATATAGACTAGATCTATAGACTAGACTATAGACTAGATTATAGACTAGACTATAGACTAGACTATAGACTAGACTATAGACTAGACTATAGACTAGACTATAGACTAGACTATAGACTAGACTATAGACTAGATTATAGACTAGACTATAGACTAGATTATAGACTAGACTATAGACTAGAATATAGACTAGACTATAGACTAGACTATAGACTAGACTATAGACTAGACTATAGACTAGACTATAGACTAGACTAGACTAGACTAGACTAGACTAGACTATAGACTAGACTATAGACTAGACTATAGACTATAGACTAGACTATAGACTAGACTATAGACTAGACTATAGACTAGACTAGACTAGACTAGACTAGACTATAGACTAGACTATAGTCTAGACTATAGACTAGACTATAGTCTAGACTATAGACTACACTATAGATTACACTATAGCCTATACTAAGTCAAGTTATGGATCTTACTATTTAAGTATCCAGCTTATGTATATACATAAGTGTATTAAATATTAATAATTTCTTTTTCGATATTTTTATCTCGTTAACACATTTTTAGGTCATAAAATTTTTTTATAAATTTTTGTTTTTATTTCTTATTACTGCCTTAAATTACAAGTTTTGTGTATATTTAAATGTAACAGGTTGTTGTTTTTCTCTATCTTTTATACTAATTGTTTATAAGTTCTTTTTTTATTTTCGTATGAATAAATTTTCTTTTAATACTTACTTTAGTTTATTATAACAACAATCATTTTGTTTTGTGAATATTCAAAGGCTATTGTTTATGCCATTCACTTTTCACAAAGAAAAATTGTACATTTTGTTTGTATAAATTGTACATTTTACTTGCATTTAACAATTTATTATTTTATAACATTTTTCTTGTGATCTCAAGTAAAATTACTATTTGAGAAAAAATATCAAGAAAATATATAAACAAATCGTTAAACATATTTACAGGTACTTTTATGTAGATTATTTAAACTAAACTCTTACAAACTCTATAGTAGTTATAACCATAGTTTCAATGTGAAAAATATTTAAAAATCTGACTTTCAGCTAGAAGTTTAGAGTGCCAACAGCCAACCCATTTATACAACTGAACAAAATAAAGTGAAAAACAACAATTGCAACAAAATTTTTAAATGCTAACAAGTTGAAGAATTCATAATAAAAAGAAGTAGAAGAAGAGCCTTTAATATTGCAACCAAATGAAGTATTTTTGTAACAAAAGCCACTGCTGCTACTTCTTCCTGTAGACAAATCTACAAAAAAGCTACTTTGCTAGAAGCGCTTTTTTTGCAATCTATTTGAAATTATGAATTTTAAAGAAACAGTACGTTCTATACATAAACTAAAGAACAAATGATAAAGATGAAAAAAATAATATTTTTTTATACAAGGAAAAAAACAGTACAGAACTTACAAAAAATATCAATGTTCCTTAAGAATTTCAATAAAACAATAGTAACAATTTTAAATGAAACTTTTTCATCATTTGCAACGTTCTTCAACTTCTTGCCCATCACCATCGACAACATCTATTTTAGTTGTTGTTAACTTACAACAAGCAACAAAATATTCTCATTTTCATCATCTTGTAGTTATTAGTATGCAAATTAATCTTTCAGATTGTTGGGTTTTTTCTTTTGTTTTTTCTACAGTTACTTGTTGTAGTTGTAATAATAAAAACAATTGTTATATTTTTTTCACTTCATGTTGAAATTTATTACAATTTTGCATAACTAATTGCAATTTATTGATCTTTGTAAAAATAAAAATAGAATTTTAATATTAAATGCACAATTTAATTATCCAATGAAAATTCTAGTCTGTAGCCTAGTCTATAGTCTAAAGACTAGTATATAGTCTATAGACTAGTCTATAGTCTAGTCTATGGAGTAGTCTATAGTGTAGAATATAGTGTGGTCTATAGTCTAGTCTAGTCTATAGTCTAGTCTATAGTCTAGTCTATAGTCTAGTCTATAGTCTAGTCTATCGTCTAGTCTATAGTCTAGTCTATAGTCTAGTCTATAGTCTAGTCTATAGTCTAGTCTATAGTCTAGTCTATAGCTAGTCTATAGTCTAGTCTATAGTCTAGTCTATAGTCTAGTCTATAGTCTAGTCTATAGTCTAGTCTATAGTCTAGTCTATAGTCTAGTCTATAGTCTAGTCTATAGTCTAGTCTATAGTCTAGTCTATAGTCTAGTCTATAGTCTAGTCTATAGTCTAGTCTAGTCTATAGTCTAGTCTATAGTCTAGTCTATAGTCTAGTCTATAGTCTAGTCTATAGTCTAGTCTATAGTCTAGTCTATAGTCTAGTCTATAGTCTAGTCTATAGTCTAGTCTATAGTCTAGTCTATAGTCTAGTCTGTAGTCTAGTCTATAATCTAGTCTATAGTCTAGTCTATAGTCTAGTCTATAGTCTAGTCTATAGTCTAGTCTATAGTCTAGTCTATAGTCTAGTCTATAGTCTAGTCTATAGTCTAGTCTATAGTCTAGTCTATAGTCTAGTCTATAGTCTAGTCTATAGTCTAGTCTATAGTCTAGTCTATAGTCTAGTCTATAGTCTAGTCTATAGTCTAGTCTATAGTCTAGTCTATAGTCTAGTCTATAGTCTAGTCTATAGTCTAGTCTATAGTCTAGTCTATAGTCTAGTCTATAGTCTAGTCTATAGTCTAGTCTATAGTCTAGTCTATAGTCTAGTCTATAGTCTAGTCTATAGTCTAGTCTATAGTCTAGTCTATAGTCTAGTCTATAGTCTAGTCTATAGTCTAGTCTATAGTCTAGTCTATAGTCTAGTCTATAGTCTAGTCTATAGTCTAGTCTATAGTCTAGTCTATAGTCTAGTCTATAGTCTAGTCTATAGTCTAGTCTATAGTCTAGTCTATAGTCTAGTCTATAGTCTAGTCTAGTCTAGTCTATAGTCTAGTCTATAGTCTAGTATAGTCTAGTCTATAGTCTAGTCTATAGTCTAGTCTATAGTCTAGTCTATAGTCTAGTCTATAGTCTAGTCTATAGTCTAGTCTATAGTCTAGTCTATAGTCTAGTCCTATAGTCTAGTCTATAGTCTAGTCTATAGTCTAGTCTATAGTCTAGTCTATAGTCTAGTCTATAGTCTAGTCTATAGTCTAGTCTATAGTCTAGTCTATAGTCTAGTCTATAGTCTAGTCTATAGTCTAGTCTATAGTCTAGTCTATAGTCTAGTCTATAGTCTAGTCTATAGTCTAGTCTATAGTCTAGTCTATAGTCTAGTCTATAGTCTAGTCTATAGTCTAGTCTATAGTCTATTCTATAGATACAAATTTAATCCAAAATTACTAGCCATTAAAAATCTTAATACTACAAAATGCAGTTACTTACTAGGTATTCAATTAATATAGCTCGTATTTAAATTCTGACTGACTTCATAACAATCATAAGTTCATTCATGCAACAACTAGACTCGCGTCAAGTGTATTTCATTTATCACTCACTGACTGCAACCGAGCTTTTAGAGTTCAAACGCAATCAGTTGTCATAGTTGTAATCTCAGCTCCAAACACTTAAAAATTTAGCATACTTTTTGTTTACTTTTAAACGCGTATTAAATAAATAAAAAAAAACCATCATATTTATTTATGTGCTCGTATGTAAATTGAATCTATCTAGTGAATAAATGCATGCACACACACAGACACTTTTATATGCAATTTATGATTTATTTATTTTATTTATATTTGAATTTTTTTATTTTGTTTTATTATTGTGCCACTACAAATGTGTGTGGAGGTACAAAAAAAAAAAAAACAATAATAATATACACAAACTTTTTTGTAAATATTTTATTTATATTGTTTATTTGCGACACTTTAAAAATCATCAGTTAGGAAAAACTATGGGGGTCACTACTCTTTTACGTGCAGCCTCTTGTTTAAGTCAATTTTCAGTGTTGAGTGTGTTGCAATCATCATAAATGATGATGGTTTAACTCAGTTGGGTAGTTGTTGCAGCCTGAAAAAAATTATACAATATTTATATATTTATCTAGAAATTAATTTAATAATATGAATTAATTTGTATTTGTTTTGATTATTTTTATGGCTTAATATTTACCTAGACAATAGAGTAAATAGCGTGTTCAAAAGTTAAGCCAGTTTAATAAAAATGGATTTAACACTTTATTGTTTAAATAAATTAATGAAATGAAGATTAGATACAATTTGATTTATTTACTTTTTTTTGCTGTAACAAATGCAGTTAAAGCGAGTTGAAGATCATAATGAATTGGTTGATAGTTTTGCAAACACCGTAATGGTATTGATATATAAGAGTTTGTCATTTTATTAGATACAACTCCAAACTTCAATAGAATAGGTAATAGACTTTGTAGTTATTAAATTACTCATTGGTTTCATAGACTAGTCTTTTATCTAGTCCTTGAATTAGTTTACTTACTTGTGATCTTATCTAAGTATTGACATGATTGAGGACGAGTCCACTGAGAGAAATCTACGGATCAATCTCTGAATATTCCATTGACTAGTCTTTTGACTAATTTGGTAACTGGTCCATGAAGTAACCTACTGACTTGTGTAAGCGATATTCTATGAAATAGCCATGGACTATTCAAAAAACTAATCTTATGATTAGTCTGCTGATTAATCTATTGACTAGTATGTTGACTTAACTATTTACAATGGAGTGGTCTATTTTGTGAACTATTCTTTTATCAAGCCTATAGCCTATTGTATGTGTTAGTCAATTAGATTAGGGACTCTAGTCATAGTGTAGTCATAGTCTAGTCATAGTCTAGTCATAGTCTAGTCATAGTCTAGTCATAGTCTAGTCATAGTCTAGTCATAGTCTAGTCATAGTCTAGTCATAGTCTAGTCATAGTCTAGTCATAGTCTAGTCATAGTCTAGTCATAGTCTAGTCATAGTCTAGTCATAGTCTAGTCATAGTCTAGTCATAGTCTAGTCATAGTCTAGTCATAGTCTAGTCATAGTCTAGTCATAGTCTAGTCATAGTCTAGTCATAGTCTAGTCATAGTCTAGTCATAGTCTAGTCATAGTCTAGTCATAGTCTAGTCATAGTCTAGTCATAGTCTAGTCATAGTCTAGTCATAGTCTAGTCATAGTCTAGTCATAGTCTAGTCATAGTCTAGTCATAGTCTAGTCATAGTCTAGTCATAGTCTAGTCATAGTCTAGTCATAGTCTAGTCATAGTCTAGTCATAGTCTAGTCATAGTCTAGTCATAGTCTAGTCATAGTCTAGTCATAGTCTAGTCATAGTCTAGTCATAGTCTAGTCATAGTCTAGTCATAGTCTAGTCATAGTCTAGTCATAGTCTAGTCATAGTCTAGTCATAGTCTAGTCATAGTCTAGTCATAAAATAGTCATAGTCTAGTCATAGTCTAGTCATAGTCTAGTCATAGTCTAGTCATAGTCTAGTCATAGTCTAGTCATAGTCTAGTCATAGTCTAGTCATAGTCTAGTCATAGTCTAGTCATAGTCTAGTCATAGTCTAGTCATAGTCTAGTCATAGTCTAGTTATAGTCTAGTCATAGTCTAGTCATAGTCTAGTCATAGTCTAGTCATAGTCTAGTCATAGTCTAGTCATAATCTAGTCATAGTCTAGTCATAGTCTAGTCATAGTCTAGTCATAGTCTAGTCATAGTCTAGTCATAGTCTAGTCATAGTCTAGTCATAGTCTAGTCATAGTCTAGTCATAGTCTAGTCATAGTCTAGTCATAGTCTAGTCATAGTCTAGTCATAGTCTAGTCTACAGGCTAATTACTTTTCAGCCTATTTACTAGTCTACTGACTATTCAGTTGACAAATCTGTAGACTTATCTATTAACATGTCTATCTATAGGTCTATGGACTAATCTGCAGTACGTATGTATATGGTCTGGTCTATGTAATAGAATTTTGACTCGTCTAGTGATCAGTCTATGGACTAAGGTGTGGCGTGATCTTTGGTCTATTCTCTGTACAATTCTACTTTTTGGGCTACTGTTTTTTGTGATCACAAACGACTATTGTCGTCCAGATAATTGAACATCAGACTCTACAACACATATCTCTATTCTCATTATCATCCAATTTTTGCATAATTATTTTAAACATGGTCATTTTTTGCTTCTGTCTATGCAAATCTATGGATGATCAAATATTTACTTTTGTTGTTCCCAATGTTTATTTGACAATAATATTGTTTCATTTCGAATAGTTTATGATTCTTTTTTTTTTTTTTTATTTAATACATATTTTTTGCTCCACTACTTTTATTATTAATATATTTTTTTAATAAGCTGTTAAGTATTGGTAAACATGAAAAAAAGTGAATAAATATTTAAACAACAGATATAAATTTTTTGTTTGTTTGCGCTTATGCATATTCCATTATTTAACGCATATTATTAATAAAAATACTCGAAAAAAATGCCATCACAGAATTATGATGATGACAATGATGATGAATAATGAATGTATGAACGAATGCATAAAACCATTCGGCAAAATGCTGTAATTATTGAGGAAAAATTTATAATAACATTGAATAAAATCCAAGTAAAGGGGAGAATTTGATATACTTTTTTCAGCATACAAACACTGCTTAAAACCTGCACACATTCATGTAACAAATTTTAAAGTATTAATTTAGAGTTGGTGTGTATGTTTTTTTGTTACAAGCGGAAATGAACATAAAATTTTATACAATATTTTTAAATTAAAGAACTTCCGTTATTAAAAGTACTCCAATGTTCATATAAATACATACGAATTCATAAATAAACAAGTTATATGATTAAAAAATGTTTTCAACAAAAAAAATTTTAATACATTTATAATTATGTTCGTTAAATCCACCTACTATATGCCGTTGCTGCAGCATTCAATACTTACTAACTTACCCCAGCTGCATTTAACGTTTATTCTTTTTTTTAATTTTCTACTTTTTTATTAAATTTCAAACAAATATTTAGTTTAGTTTATAAAAATAATTATTAAAATTATATTTTAGTTTATTTAGAACACAATTGACTTTGCTTTTTGGCATATTAATAATAAAGGCATTTGTTTGGTAGTATATTTAAAACTAATTTAAACTAAAACTATATACAAAGTTCTATTATGTATTTATAAATATGTATTTTAAAAATAATACTAATTGCGAAAAAAAAATTATTTGTGGTAGCATTTAGCATAATTTAGCTATTTACATTGCAATGTGAAAAATGATCACGTTTCCATTCTGTAAAGAAAAATATAAATTTTAAATAAATTACCATTAAATAAAATTCAAAAAAATATTATATTCAAATTAATAATAACAAATAATAATAGCAAAAAAATATAAGGTTATTTATTGTTAAGTAAATTATACAGTGGGAGAAGATTTCAGTAAAAATTTAACAGTTTCTTCTCGTAGACATTTTCCTCTTAATTTTCCTTTTATAAAAAAAATTCATTTTACGGAAATTTTTATAGAAAATTTTCATTAAATATTATTTTTTTAGAAATTGTTGATAAAAACATTCTTTTTATAGAAAACTAGCTTACCCAGTGTGCTTCGTTACACTAAAAAACAATTGGTTATACAATTCTACGACTTTTAGCATTCATTTTATATGTAGGGAGCCACGCCCACTATTTCTAGTTGACTTACTCTTAAACTAACTGTGTCATATTGATACTAAAGTACAACAGTTGAGACCTCCTACCTTTTGTAGTTCACATGGCTGTCAAAGTTGTTCTTGAAAAATTTGAGGATTATAGCTCTAATAGATTCTCAAATATAGTTTTGTACATAATTCATATACGGGGACAGGCCCTTTATTGCTAATCTGCCAATTTATTACACTAATGTTCACATGGATGTCATAGTTGATCTTGGAAAATTTAAGGATTCTAGCTTTAATAGTTTCTCAGATATACGATTTATTTTTATTTAAAGGGGTATGTGGTGCCGTGTTGCTAGTTCACCCATTTTCGTCTACTGCTAATACGCCAATTTATTACAGTAATATTCACACGGATGTCAAAGTTATTCTTGCAAAATTTGAGGATTATAACTCATTCATATGGGGGTATCTGGCCATATGTTGCTAGTCCGCACATTTTTAACAGAAATATTCATATTATTACTAAAGTGGCTCTCACGAAATTTTTGGACTCTAACTTATATAATTTGTCAGAAATACATACTTATTAAATATTTTCTATATATGGGAAGTGCCACTCTCACTATACCCAGTCTGCCCATTTCGCTCACAATTATATAACAAATATTATTGTTAAATCTAGCTGTAGCAGTTTCTAAAATAATCTACTTTTAATACTTACTTTGCCTGTGAGCGTGGCACTTTTTTAACTTTAAAAATCTCAATTTTTTTCTATAGAAAAATTTTCACTACATTTTCTTTTTTTAACAGAAAATTTTCTATAAATTTTTTTAATCTAGAAAATTTTCGATAAATTTTCTTTTTATAGAAAATTTTCGATAAATGTTCTTGTTATAGAAATTTTCGATAAATTTTATTTTTATAGAAAATTTTCGATAAATTTTCTTTCTCTACAAAATTTCGATAATTTTTCTTTCTCTAGAAATTTGTTGATCAATTTTCTTTCTCTAGAAATTTTTCGATAAATTTTCTTTTTCTAGAAAATTTTCGATAAGTTTTCTTTTTTTAGGAAATTTTCGATAAATTTTCTTTTTATAGGAAATTTTCGATAAATTTTCTTTTTATAGGAAATTTTCGATAAATTTTCTTTTTATAGGAAATTTTCGATAAATTTTCTTTTTTTAGGAAATTTTCGATAAATTTTCTTTTTATAGGAAATTTTCGATAAATTTTCTTTTTATAGGAAATTTTCGATAAATTTTCTTTTTATAGGAAATTTTCGATAAATTTTCTTTTTATAGGAAATTTTCGATAAATTTTCTTTTATAGGAAATTTTCGATAAATTTTCTTTTTATAGGAAATTTTCGATAAATTTTCTTTTTATAGGAAATTTTCGATAAATTTTCTTTTTTTAGGAAATTTTCGATAAATTTTCTTTTTATAGGAAATTTTCGATAAATTTTCTTTTTATAGGAAATTTTCGATAAATTTTCTTTTTATAGGAAATTTTCGATAAATTTTCTTTTTTCGATAAATTTTCTTTTTATAGGAAATTTTCGATAAATTTTCTTTTTATAGGAAATTTGCGATAAAATTTCTTTTTATAGGAAATTTTCGATAAATTTTATTTTATAGAAAACTACCGATAAATTTTCCTTCTATGGAAAACTACCGATAAATTTTCCTTCTATGGAAAACTACCGATAAATTTTCTTTTTATAGAAAATTTTCGATAAATATTCTTTTTATAGAAAATTTTTGATAAATTTTAATTTTTTTGCGATAAATTTTCTTTTTGTAGGAAATTTTCGATAAATTTTCTTATTACAGGAAATTTTCGATATATATTCTTTTTACAGGAAATTTTCGATTAATATTCTTTTTAAAGAAAATTTTTGATAAATTTTAATTTTTTTGCGATAAATTTTCGTTTCATAGGAAATTTTCGATAAATTTTCTTTTTATAGGAAATATTCGATACATTTTCTTTTTATAGGAAATTTTCGATAAATTTTCTTTTTATGGGAAATTTTCGATAAATTTTATTTTTATAGTAAATTTTCTATAAATTTTCTTTTTATAGGAAATTTTCCATAAATTTTCTTTTTATAGGAAATTTTTCGATAAATTTACTTTTTATAGGAAATTTTCGATAAATTTACTTTTTATAGGAAATTTTCGATAAATTTACTTTTTATAGGAAATTTTCGATGAATTTACTTTTTATAGGAAATTTTCGATAAATTTTCTTTTTATAGGAAATTTCCGATAAATTTTCTTTTTATAGGAAATTTTCGATAAATTTTCTTTTTATAGGAAATTTTCGATAAATTTTCTCTTTATAGGAAATTTTCGATATTTTTTTTTTTTTTTTATAGGAAATTTTCTTTTTATAGGAAATTTTCGATAAATTTTCTTTTTATAGAAAATTTTCGATTAATTTCCTTTTTAGAGAAAATTTTTGATAAATTTCCTTTTATAGATAATATTCGATAAAATTTTCTTTTTAAAGAATATGTTCGATAAATTTCCTTTTTATAGAAAATTTTCGATATATTCCCATTTTATAAAAAATTTTCGTTTTTCAAATATAAATCAAAATGTTATTTGAATAGCGATTATTTGATTAAAAATCGTTTATTAAACGTTGTAGAAATTAACCCATGTGTAAATGACTCATTATCACTCATTTTAATTTTATAAAGTTATGACGTTTCAAAATCTGGCGCGTCAAGTTTAGAGATATTGCAATGGGTTAACATTGTTTGTTGTATTATGCTAAATTTATTTATTGAATGTGAATTTTAATTTATTTTTTGTATAAATTATTTGTACGTGCTTAAGTAAAATCAATTTGTAATAAATTAAAATTCAAATAAATCCAAATGACTAATATATTAGAATTCTTCAAATTATGCCAATTAGTTTCTTGAAATACTAAACTATATTTGTTGAAATTTTACTTTAATACTTCTCTAACCCATTCAAACATATTAAGAACATTTCATATTTAACACATTTTCCATTTTATTTTATTATTATTTTTTTCTTTGCGTACTTAAAGTAAATTTCATTTAAGCACCTAATAATTCACATTATTATGTGATTAAATCTCAGTAAATAAATTGCTAGAAAATACTAAATAAACAGCAAAGAACATTTTACGAAAAGAAAAAACAACAAAATCATTCACTATTCATTAGATTTTACAAGCACTTACTTGTTCCGGTCATGCAATTTTCTCGTACCATATCACACTGGCTATAAAAGAATTGATGTTCATATTTATTTGTGGCACAAACGGGCTTAAATGAATCGCAATTTCTTAGAGCGGCACATGAACTCCCGGTAACTACAATCACCACAACTACCAACAGCAACAGAATGGTAATAGAAACTGCTAGCAGTATGGAGAATTTCTTCGACATGCTTTGAGTAACAAACATGAGCTTAAACTAGAGCAACGTCATGAGTTTTGAAATTTACGGTACTAGAATTTTTTTTTAGTATTTAAAAAGCTTGGCTTGAAACAGCCATAAAAACAAACTTTATATTTATTTTAGTATTTTTTTTTTTTTTATTTAAAAATTAACACTTGTTCATTGTTAAATATATTGACACATTTTTAGCAAGTACTACTCTTACTAGTACTGGTAGTTGTTTGTAGCCCACTAAATGAAAACAACATTTATTTTTGTTATTATAAAAAAAACCCAAAATATTAATACTGCGTTTAATTTTACAAAGTTATTTTAATTTTTTTTTTTAACTAAAAACTGGTGAATGAACTGCACACTTTAAGGTATTGTTTTGAAATGTTTTGCCGGCTTTTTGTAAACAATATGTATGACGAATATTTTGAAATTCGTCATCAGTAAAATTTATATAAAATTGTTATAAATAAAAGAATATTTACTATGTTCGTGAAATGGTTAGCGTGCACTCAACCACCAACGAATCTGACCGTTAAACACTTGTTTATTTTGAATGGAAGTAATATTTGAAATAATGTTTTCAAACTGTTCAACAAGTCTCTCAGTCTGTCATAGATGCGATAGTAACCCACCCATTTTAATTTCATTTAATTCCATCCAAACATTCTCGTACTCTCTAGTCTGTCGCGTGATTCTGATTTAGTAGAGTAATCAAATAAAACAACTAACAGCCTACGCTGCATTCGCAGCGGCAGATGTAATGTTGAGTGGCAAAATTTAATAGAATTTCTGTATGACGTTAGAATTTTTGTTGCTACTTAATTCACAAACTGCGTAATGAATGCCAAACATGCATTCAATCTCTTTGTAATTCTCGGTTTTAATAAAAAAAATCTATTCCATTCATTGAAATGATTTTAAATTGTTTTTATTTTATTAGCTCAATTGTTGTTGTTTTTGTAAAGCGCTGCTCACTTACACGGAACATTGCATTCCAGATTCTCTGTCAGTTTTAAAAGCGTACAACTCAGTGAATTTTATCCATAACTTTATTCGGTTACCTAACAGTGCTTCAATAATATCAATGAGTAGCTTTACTTCCGGCTTTAGAACATTGCACAGTTTGGGGCTTTAGTTCGGTTAACAATTACATATTATGTTTACCGATCGCTATTTGTATAAAACGAGAGTCAATACATATGGTTTGAGAAGCAACTAGTATAAACAAGTATTTATATATCAAATGCCTTGTCGTCTGCATATAATCCTTATAATAAATGTTTTTAAGAAATTTACAATTATATAGACGTTTTCATTGAAAATTTGGCATCACGAATCCCTCAATTTGCAAAAAAGTTTTGAAAAATCTCAAAAATAGGATTTATTAGTTTCTTGGCCATAATATCCATACAAAGGTTTATCGAAGCCCAGAATAATTAAGAATATATTAGGTCATCTAAAATGGGCTAATATTTTATTTTCAATAAATTTCAACAATTTTCAAAATTTTATCAATTTTATCTTGAAAACTACGACTGGAGCGTGTGTAGAAGGTTTACACGGAGCTACGAAAATCTGCTTGTGCCGATTTTGGGAAAGATAGTGGTATATTTGACTTAGTTATGGGTCCAAATCGGAAGGTCCGGTTGTATGGGGGCTAGGGCAAAAATTGGGCCGATCCTTATAAAATTTATTGGCAGGATTTATGTTTATATAAAAGATATTTATGCCGAATTTCATCATGATACTAGTGTTCATTAGTGAATTGTGATTATTGAAGTCATTTTCTGAAGAAGACTTTGTATGGGGGCTAGGATCAAATGAGGCCTGATCATTACGAAAATCGTCAGTATTATTAAGACTGCTGTAAAAATAAGTTTTGCCAAGTTTTGTAGAGATAATATAACATTTAACATAATTATGAGGTCAAAAGCCCTATTCGGGGGTCCGGTTTTATGGGGATGAAATAATGGACTGATTTCGACCTTTTTTAATAGCGTTAGTCTTTGGACCAAAAGTCGCTTATGTGCCAAATTTCATCATTATCTTAAAAAATTGCGACCTGTAGCGTGCGCACAAGTTTTACATGGACACACAGACGAACAGACGCATGGACGGACGGAGAGACGGACAGAAAGCGATTCTGAGCCGACGGTATACTTTAAGGAGGGTTTAGGATCAATATTTTTTGGGTGTTACAAACATCAGCTGACTGCGCCACTGGTTGGACCATGATATCCAAATTCTAAACTTAAACTCGAAAACAATTCTTCTTAACGCGTATGAAATTTGTTTAAAATCGGTCAAAGGGTTTAGAAGATCCAGAGTATTTCCATTCTTTATATTTTTATACGTGTCAAGTTGCCCAACTCAAGAAATCGATTTGGATTAAATTTGCACCAAGATTAGTACTATTGGATAGTGGGCCAGTAGGGTTGGACATCCGAAATATAAATAACAATTAATTTGACACTATTAGTGGCATTATAGTAACCGCTTTTAGAAACCTGTGAATACCCTTAATATAAAAAGCCTACAAAGTAAATAAAAATACAACTTACAAACAACATGTTATACGAGATGCTTTGTTGTAAATACTATTATTGTTACAGTTGATTGTTGTCTATCTAACCAAACAACCACTCGTTTGTTCATTCGTTGGTTTGTCTGTTCATTCATCCATCCGTACGTTTTTGTAACATCGCAATTCTCTTTGGCTTTTGTTGCTTATGAATGCCTCTCTTTTAAGTATTTTTTTTATTTATTTAGGCCCTCATCAGCTTCTTTTGTAAATTTCAATTTATCATTTTGTTTAATTAAGATATCAAATATACTACAGACATATAATACAACAACAACTAAAAGTAACATGTTTATTTTAGCTCGAGCTCTAATAAATATTACTGTAATAAATAGTAAATATCTACAAGTAGCTTTTAGTAAATTACTAGATGTAGTAGTTTTAGCATTTTCAAGATAACAAACAGGCAATTAAGTCAATTAGCAAAAATTTAAATGTTTGTTAGTCATAACTAAATATATATTTAATTACCTTAAGGCCTTAAGTAGTGTAGTGTATTTATATAGTAATTTAAAGAATGTAACAAACGATATATATAATCAGACATGAAGGTCAAGTGTAATTTGGGGTTAAACGAAAATATAGATTTTGGGAAAAATATTTATATTTTGTGTTTAAGATTTTAGTTGATATTGTGGTGGTATAGTAGTTTTGGTTTAGACAGCAAATAGTTTAGTTAAAACTAGTACACAGAAAAATGTTTCAGCATAAATATTAAAATTGTTTCCATCCCTGATTTCAGCCATTAACTGTGACAAATCTTGAGTATAGTAAAAGGTTGTTTCGGAAATTTGGTAATATCTCTGTTATTTATGGGCCAATTTTGTTAATTATACCCTACACCACTTTAGTGGAAAGGGTATATTGGGTTTGTGCTGATGTTTGTAACGCACAATAATATTGGTCCTATACCCACCTAGGTATACCCAAAATATACCAATCGGCTTAGAATCATTTTCTGAGTCGATTTAGCTATGTCCGTCCGTCCGTCCAAGTAAACCTTGTAATCAAACTATAGGTCGCAATTTTGAAGATAATACAATGAAATTTGGTACATGAGCTTCTATTGTCCCAGGGACGAAGCCTATTGAAAATGGTTAACATCGGTCCATTATTTCACCTAGCCCCCATACAACATAACTGGACGAATAGAGCTTTTAAGTTCATAATTATGTTTAATATACTCATATCCGACAAAAAGCTGCAAGTTCTATACTATCCTTGATGACCCTCATGAATTTTATAATTATAGGGTCTCATTTGACCATACCCCTATTCAAAGTCCCCTTCAAAATTTGACTTAAATGTCCACAATTTTATTGAACAATAAATGTCTTAAGTATATCTGAGGCAAGGTACAATTCAACTTAAATGCTTTATTATGAAACTAAATCACATTTTTTTTGTAACAGGTGTAGGGTATTATATGGTCGATCCCGCCAGACTATAATTTCTTACGTGTTTTAAATAGGAAACTTCTCGAAACAAGTTTCATAGAATTGTTGGATCCCAAAATATCAGGTGCTCTTTAGAAAATTGCTTTTATTAGCAGACAGACAGATGGTCAATATTTTCAAAGGTATATGTCCATTGATTATGAGCTTGATTTTGTTAATTTTAAATAGTATACTTCTCGAAACATACATATCTCATATAATTGTCGGATCCCGAAAATATCAGACAAACAGATGGTCAAACAGACGGACATAGCTTAATATACTCCGCTATCTTTATTCAAACCCTTCACTAGATTCAGTTCCAAAGAAGCAGTTAAGGGAAAGGTTCGGTATGAAGTATTATAAAAGTATTTTTAAATCTTGATGTCAATTAAAAGTAAAAAAATTCACAACTACTTGTAAAAGTTAACATTCAAATACTATTGAAATATTATCCTAAGGATACAATTATAACTGGTGAAATTCTACACATAATCATCACACACACAATAAACCTTAAACAAAAACTGTTAATAATTGCAATCATGATCTTATGTCCATCTAAAATACCTCAAGGGGTGTCTGATGTAGTATCTTATCTTCTCCCTTAACTTTGCCTCCGGTAGGTTAGTGGTTAGTGTTCTAGACTGGTACACCGGAGGTGGTGGGTTCGATTCCCACCTGAGGCACTGGTTAAGGAGCGCACAACAGGCCCGATAGAGGCCTAGGTGTATTTCTTCGGATTTGATGTATATACATCCTCCTTTCAAACTAACTAACTAACTAACTAACTAACTTTGCACACATTTTCAAGTTTTCGTTAGTGTGATAACTTTGCACATATGTATAATAAACTTTATATTAAAAGAAAAGAAAAAAAAATACACTTTGCATATCGTATATATAAATCTCATAAACTGATTTGCCTTAACATTCATTGCACTTTAACTGATTGTGGATATCTTTTTTTTGTTCATAATCAAGACATCAATACATATTTATTTTGACATTTATAAGTGGCAAAATGTCAGGCAAAAGACTTAAAATCCATTAAAAGGGAATTTTGTGTGAATAAGTTCAAATAACACCAACAACAGCACATCAACACAATGGGCATAAAAATAAAGAGCAAAACAAAAAAATAATAATACTTAAATCAAAAAGAATCTTTTTTTCCACTAACAGCTTAACTTGGCCAATAAACTGCTGCTTAGTTGCAACGAAAAGTGAATGCAAGTGTTTATAATACGAAAAATATTCAAAGCTGTCACATATCTAGAGAAACAAGTAATTGCTTAATATACATATCCATACGTGTTTGCCGTGGCCATAGTTTTGCTGTGAAGTGTGTTTTAAAGTAAACTTGTAGCCACAGATCCTTTTTGAAATTTCATTGTGTATGATTTAACACTTTAACAAGATTGCCGCCTTTTTGCAGCCTATCAATGGTATTTAATCTACTATAAGTTTAAGTTATTTTTTTCTGCTAAAGCATTATTGTTGCTATAGCAGCAGTATTTTAAACTAAAATCCAACAATTATGTTGTAGTGTTAGTAGTTTTTTCTTTCTTAACCCAAACATTCATACAGTCATCTAAACGTATCAGTGTATGGCAATCATTAATGCAATAATATTATCGCATATTGTAGATGTAACGTCCTCCAACAACAACAACAATTTGGCTGAAAAATAATCAGTGGCCAAAACTGTTAAAATGTCTGCCAGCCAGGCAGTCATTCAGTCTGTTAGCCGGCCGGCTGGCCAATGGACCAACCAAGTGTTCTCTACAGTTCCAATACTATACTCTTGTTTTGAATTTTAATATTGCAATTTAATTTTCAAAAGTATTTTACAGTTCATAAAATACGCATTTTTACGTGGGGCGTTTTAAAAGTACATAAAAAAGTTACTTGAACTTTCCATTTATTGAAATGTCTGAATTTTTTTACCGATCTGCCCATATTAACCCTGCAAAATTTAAATCATACCAAAAACTACTCCATTGCAAATGTCATTGACCATTATAGTGGGGAGGGTATTATATGTTTGTGCTGATGTTTGTAACACCCAAAAGTATTGGTCCTACACCTTAAAGTATACCAATCGGCTCAGATTCATTTCCTGAGTCGATTAAACTATGTCCGTCTGTGTGTCCATGTAAACCTTGTGCTTACTCTACAGATCGATAATAATTTGATGAAATTTGGAATGTGCGCTTCTTTTGGTCCAAGGACGAACGCTATTGAAAATATTAGAAATCGGTCCATTATTTCACCTAGCCCCCATACAACCGGACCCCCGAATATCTACTATATCTACAAAAATTGGCAAAACTTGGTTTTATATAAGTCTTAATAACTGTAGCGATTTTCGTCAAGATCAGGCACTATTTGACCCTAGCCCTCATACAAAGTCCCCTGCAGAAAATGACTTGAATGTCCACAATTTACTTATAAACACTAGTATCACGATAAAATTTGGCACAAATAGGTTTTATATAAACATAAATCCCGACAATAAATTTTATAAGGATCGGTCCAAGATTTGCCCTTGCCCCAATATAACCGGACCTTCCGATTTGGTCCTTTTAGATCATACCTACGTCATCTTTCCATACTACTACTACTACAATCTTTCCAAAAATCAGTATAATTAAGTTTGATATAATAATAACTAACACCGTCGATTTTCGTAATTATCGGGACTCATTAGAAAGTCCCCTTCTGAAAATTATATAAGGATGGGCCCAATTTCTGCTCTAGCCCCCATACAACCGGACCTTCCGATTTGGCCCTTTTATCTTTAAACTACATCTAATATACTACTATCTATCCAAAAATCTGCATAATTAAGTTTGATATAATTATAAAAACCACAGTCGATTTTTGTAACAATCGGGCCTCATATAACCCTAGACCCTGTACAAAGTCCCCTTCACACACATGTCCATAGTATAACGATGAAATTTGGCACAAATAAGTTTTATATAAACATAATTCACAACAATAAATTTTATAAGGATCGGATTTCTGCCCTAGCTCCCATGCAACCGGACCTCCGATTTGGGACTTTTATCTCTTAACGAAGTCTAATATACTACTATCTATCCAAAAATCGGCACAATATGCTGATGTTCTAGCACTCAAAAATATTTGTCCTTAAGTATACCAGTCGGTTCAGAATCACTCTCTGATTCGATTAAGCTATGTCCATCTTTGTGACCTTGTAAACCATGTGTGCACGCTACAGCTCACAATTTCTAGTACAATTTGTTAAAATTTGCGTATGGAAAATTTTTCTTCAGTTTCATTTGAAACACAAGTTTTAAAAACTATTTTAAAAAAGTAATTATAAAACTATCCACGTATATTTTTTTTATTAATATAATATATAGTATTTTGTATGCCCGTGTGTGAGGTGTATATGAGTTTAAGCGTTCCTGATGTTTGCTTTAAGCTTAGCGGCACTTATTAAATCACGAAATGTGTCTGCATATGTGGCTATGGCCGTGGCTGCTGCTTCACAATGTGGCAGCAACAGGCGGTAAATGATATCGCAACTGCAACCGTGAAACTGATAAGAAAACTTGTTTCGTTTTAACATTCCACATTGCCTCAAATTGATTCTAAAGGTTGGACTTTTGTAATTTGCATTGCTTGACCAGAATAACAAATAACTGAACTGAAGAGAAAAATAAACCGACAAGATTTTGTTTTACGAAAATAAAAACATCAAGGCATTTATTTATTTATTTATTTATTTGGCGAGAAAATGATGTCATGATCTTTAACAACACGTTGTCTGCAGCTGCAAAATGAATCTGTCTGATACGGAACGAACGAACACAATCTTATCTTAAGCGACATTCAAATAACGATTACTGTCCATGTAACTATTGTGTATGAAGATTATAAAATGAAGAAAACAAAATTTTTCAAGATGTGCTAAAATTTTAAACAAATAAATGAAAAAAAAACTAAAGACAAATTAATTATTTTTAACAGAGAAAAGGAAAAAGTGAATGGATTTGTTGTTTTTTTAAGGGTTAAATTGAAATCTTTGATAAAATAAATAAGTATTGAAATTTGAAACCATTTCAAAAGCAGCCCCACCAACATTGTTTGCCAAAATTGAAATCTTATGTTTTTTTATATCGTAATACCAACCCAATATTGGTTTGGAAAAAAAATGTTGCGCAAACAAAAACTAAACACAAAGTAACTACAACGTGATCATTTATTTGGTGGAAATGTTGTTGGTTTAGTGTTGTTCCATAAATTCTCAGAATGGTTGTTTAATAACCTAACAATCTTATGGCACAAACACAAATCTCTTGGTATAATAAACATTTATACGACCAACAACCAACCACCAACAAGCGACAAACAAACACATGGTGGGGAAATGTTTTTTTTAAGAAATATATTTGTTGTATGCCTCCCATTGAGTTGCAAAAAAAATCACAAAAATAAGAAAAACGAATCTTAAAGTCGCAGCAACAAAACAACATGTGTCTTGTCTTTTTACCAGCCAGCCATTCAGCCAAAAACTCAAGTCAACTGAACTAAATGCAACCAACGCAACAACGCAACTCTGTTAGTCAAACAACATTGAAGTCGTCGTCATCGTCATCGTCATCATCATCGTCGTCGTCGTTTTCATTTAAAAGTCGAATGGAGCCCATATTTAAGATCACAGCAGGTAATATTGACAGGTGATCGCGAAAATTTCATTTCATTAAATCTTTACAAATGTTAATCGTTTCTTGCACATCGAAATGCCAACCAACTAAACAACAAACACGAAACAGTCAGCCAGCTATCTAGCAATGGGTTGATCATCATCGTCGTCCCCATCATCATCATCTTTGGATTCATACGTTTATTCATTTGTTTTTCTTTTTTTTTTTTGTACTGGTGTCTTGCTTTATTTAACTCTCCCAGTGCAGATTCCAACAGCTGGACAGACCTCTTGGACAGACAGATAAAGAACAAAAACGAAAAAGTTGAAATATTCATACACTTTTTTCCATACCACGCATGTTGCCACAAAAACAAAAAGAAGGCGTTGATACTGCTTGTAACATTTGTGTTCAGAATTTCAATTTTGCAAAACGGTCCTCTTTATGTTCATCCCCCCCTTTGCACTCATCTCAAACCTCTTCCTTTTTTTCCCAAAACTTTTGTATATCGGTTTGTGCGATCATATCACTGCTGCTTGCATAGGTTGCATATATGTTTTTCTTGCAGTTGTTGTGTTCGTTGTTGTATTTAAATCTTAATGTTTTCCGTTTGCAGATATTTCTGATTTTTTCGGTTGCCAGCAGAGAAAATTTAAATTATTGCAATTTGCAAATTATTACCATTTAATGAATTTTTGATTTCGTACATTTTTATGTTGTTATGTTGCATGTTGTTCGTATTTTCATTTGGTCTCTCACTTTTTATTTTATTCGTTTATTATTGCTGTCATTATTTTTACAACGAAATGCTGTTGCGTTTAGTTTGCAGATTTCTGCAATGTGTGTGTATTTGTTTATGCGTAAAGATTCGAAATTGGTTTTGAAGTTGGACGATAGTTGTTGTATTTGTTTGAACACGATCTTGGGCATGGGAATGTGAAGGAATTAATTTAGTTTTTTAATGTGGGGTAAATTAATTTCTAGTGCTCGATGGTTTACATCTACCATCAAGCCGACTTTTCTTGGCTGGTCGTGGTAGTAGTCTAAAGCCCGCATAAAAGGTTGATTTATGGACCGATTTGCAAGAAATTTTGTAGAGAGTTTTAGGTTATAAAATGAGTCGATATATAATGGTTAGTTTTAGGAATACGGCTTTAATTTTAAAAATGTGGTGGAGAGGGAATTATGCGTTTGTACTGATGTTAGTAACACCCGAAAATATTGGTCTTATACCCACCTTACTTGTATTTTTAAACCAATTAGTCCATTTTAAGAAGAGGATCGTATTTGAGGGTTAGTTTTAGGAATAAGGATTAAGTTATAGTTATATTTATAGTGGAGAGGGAATTATGCGTTTATGCTGATGTTTCTAACACCCAAATATGTTGATCATACACCCACGTTAAAGTATACCAATCGATTTAGAATAACTTTCTAAGTCAAATTAGCTAAATCCGTCCGTCTGTCTGTGTGCCATTGTAAACTTTGTGCGCACGCTACAGGTCGCAATTTTAATGATGATTTGATGAAATTTGACGCATACTCTTCTCTTGACTCAAGGATGAAGCTTTTGGTAAATGGTAAAGATTCTGGAGATCACAATTAAAATCCACATGCAAAATATCAACTAAATCTGACAACTGCAGTAGTCAACAACAAAATCCTGAAAATTGAATAACATATGAAAAAAATACCAAAAAAAAAAATCATTAACTTATTTAAAATGGTCTATTAATGTAAATTTTTTTATTCAATACTGTGAACAATTTTAGATTGAAAATTCATTTTTATGAGTTTAAAATATGAACAACAAACGAAACTCTGTAAAGGGAAAAAGAAAACAAAACGAGTCTTATGACAACGGGATACAAAGTTCTGTATTAAAAAAGAAGACAAAGGAAAAAAGAGTGGTTTTATTATCAACCTCATCATGTCACTTGAATGCACTATGGTTTGAAAAATAATTTCTCATTTAAATGAAGGTAAAAAAAAGATTTTTAAATTATTTATAAAGAAACGTTTCTGCTTCCTAGATAAATCGATATAAATATCCTTTTTATGCCCTACACTACTTTAGTGGGGAGGGTATATTGGGTTTGTGCTGATGTTTGTAACGCACAATAACATTGGTCCTATGTCCGTTCGTCTGTCTGTCTATGTCCGTCCGTCCATGTAAACCTTGTAATCAAAGTACAGGTCTCATGTACCATAATTCAATGAAATTTGGTACATGTTCTTCTATTGTCTCAGTGACGAAGGCTATTGAAAGTGGTTATGATCGGTCCATTATTTCACTTATACAACTGAACCCCCGAAAAGGGCTTGTAAACCTTTTAATCAAAGTACAGGTCGCAAATTTGATAATAATTCAATGAAATTTTGCACATGATCTTCTATACAAGAGACAAATTTTATTGAAAATGGGTAACATTTGTCCAATATTTGACCTAGCCCCCATAGGGCTTTTAAGTTCATAACTATGTTCAATATACTCATGTTCTATAGGTACTAGCCTTCATGACCCTGATTAATTTTTGTTGATAGGTCCTCATTATACCCTGACACCTATACAAAGTCCCCTTCGAAATATGTCTTAAATGTTCAACTTAAATGCTTTATTATGAACACTAAATCACATTTTATTTTTATAACTGTTGTAGGGTATTATATGGTCGGCCTCGCCCGACTATAACTTTTTACTTGTTATATAATTATTCTTTTTCCTGCAACTGAACCCATTGTGCATTATCACTTCTTTCGAAGAATATTAAATAGTAGCAACATCACCATCGTCATCATCAGGTTGCTGTTACTTTATGAAGCTCTCTTCTTGTTGCTGATGTTTCTGAAGTTGTTGTTGGTGGTGTTTTCCTGTTGCCATTGCTGTTACAGTTGGTGTTTTTCCGTAAGGTTGGAGCTGGATTTCAATTGAATTTTTTGTACATTTTTTCTGTAATTTTCAAAAACTTTATTGTCTTTGTTTTTCTTTATTTTCGAAATTCAAACAAACGAACTTAAATTGTGAAATAAAATTAAAACAACTTGAGGCGAATCCAATCGAATTGAAAAATAATATGACAAAACAAACAAAAAAAAAAATATTGTATATAGAAATAAAAAAAACGAATATAGCAGCAGCAGCAGTATGGAATTCAGCGGATGAAACACCATTTGAGAGTGTAAAAAACATAGTAAATGATTCTCATATTCCTTGGTTTCATCCTGTGGCTATTACGAAGTTTTATATTGGTGGCACAAGGTATTGGCAACAGTGTTTTTTTGGATTTCATTTTTAGGTTTTATTATACATATTGTGTGTTCGATATTTTTTGCATTCTTTTTCAATTCTACCATTTTTATGCTTTGGCAACAAATAACAAACCAAACAACAACAACAAAATTTCATTTTGATATTGAAATTGAATTTTGTGTTCAATAAAATTGGCTGTATCCGCACACATAGATACACAACTCTGCTCTTTGTTTTCATCACCACTTTGTGGCAATCTCGTGTAGGGTCTTTTTGGCTGCCACTTGATAAGTGTGTGTGTGTGTTGTAGAAAGTTTATGTGTTGCTGTTATATGTTCTCCCTCAGTTTTGTGTTTGTTTTCAAATTGTGTAATTATGGCCAAATGTTATAAAGTATATAGTTTATGGTTGCAACATAATCATAAATAATATCTCCTCTCTTAAAAGTCCTTTAAGTTTTTTTCTTTCGTTTATATTGCTTTGTTTGTTTCTAGTATCATTTGGCTCTGGATTTTTCAATTTCGTAATTTAATGCTGAAACCAGGCAAATCGACGGGGCAATCACGACAGGAACTTTGGAAGATTACTATTATAATTAGAAGTTATAAAATTGTTACAAATGAAGCATAGATTTGTCAATAAATTATGGTCAGAAACCTCATACTCTCTTTGTTGAAGTTAGTGCGAAAGTATTAAAAAGTAAGGTGACTTTATGAACAAGGTATTTATTATGCACCTACTTTAATCAACAATATATCTAATGACCGTTCAGAAAAATAGTGTTCCCCAAACACTATTTTTTAATAAAACGATATAAATAACATTATTTCGTGAATCACAGTCAAGTGTTTCGAATTCAACGGTGCCTCGCATCAAGTGTAAAACTAACGGTCTGCAGAACGTTAAATTTTGACACTCTACCGATATTTTGATTTTGCATCAGTTCAGCAAAGAAATCATTATATAATTTTGATTTTCCAATCTGTATTCTAAGTAGTCCTGAATTTTCCGTGGAGAGTTCTTACCGTTTTAGAATCACAGTCCAGGTATGGAAAATTGTAATTTTGAAATAGTACTAAACTATGACAAAAATAGTTCTAGACTATAGACTAGACTATAGACTAGACTATAGACTAGACTATATACTAGACTATAGACTAGACTATAGACTAGACTATAGACTAGACTATAGACTAGACTATAGACTAGACTATAGACTAGACTATAGACTAGACTATAGACTAGACTAGACTATAGACTAGACTATAGACTAGACTATAGACTAGACTATAGACTAGACTATAGACTAGACTATAGACTAGACTATAGACTAGACTATAGACTAGACTATAGACTAGACTATAGACTAGACTATAGACTAGACTATAGACTAGACTATAGACTAGACTATAGACTAGACTATAGACTAGACTATAGACTAGACTATAGACTAGACTATAGACTAGACTATAGACTAGACTATAGACTAGACTATAGACTAGACTATAGACTAGACTATAGACTAGACTATAGACTAGACTATAGACTAGACTATAGACTAGACTATAGACTAGACTATAGACTAGACTATAGACTAGACTATAGACTAGACTATAGACTAGACTATAGACTAGACTATAGACTAGACTATAGACTAGACTATAGACTAGACTATAGACTAGACTATAGACTAGACTATAGACTAGACTATAGACTAGACTATAGACTAGACTATAGACTAGACTATAGACTAGACTATAGACTAGACTATAGACTAGACTATAGACTAGACTATAGACTAGACTATAGACTAGACTATAGACTAGACTATAGACTAGACTAGTAGACTAGACTGTAGACTAGACTATAGACTAGACTATAGACTAGACTATAGACTAGACTATAGACTAGACTATAGACTAGACTATAGACTAGACTATAGACTAGACTATAGACTAGACTATAGACTATAGACTAGACTATAGACTAGACTAGACTATAGACTAGACTAGACTATAGACTAGACTAGACTATAGACTAGACTATAGACTAGACTAGACTATAGACTAGACTAGACTATAGACTAGACTATAGACTAGACTATAGACTAGACTATAGACTAGACTATAGACTAGACTATAGACTAGACTATAGACTAGACTATAGACTAGACTATAGACTAGACTATAGACTAGACTATAGACTAGACTATAGACTAGACTATAGACTAGACTATAGACTAGACTATAGACTAGACCATAGACTAGACTATAGACTAGACTATAGACTAGACTATAGACTAGACTATAGACTAGACTATAGACTAGACTATAGACTAGACCATAGACTAGACTATAGACTAGACTATAGACTAGACTATAGACTAGACTAGACTAGACTATAGACTAGACTATAGACTAGACTATAGACTAGACTATAGACTAGACCTATAGACTAGACTATAGACTAGACTATAGACTAGACTATAGACTAGACTAGACTAGACTAGACTAGACTATAGACTAGACTATAGACTAGACTATAGACTAGACTATAGACTAGACTATAGACTAGACTATAGACTAGACTATAGGACTAGACTATAGACTAGACTATAGACTAGACTATAGACTAGACTATAGACTAGACTATAGACTAGACTATAGACTAGACTATAGACTAGACTATAGACTAGCTATAGACTAGACTATAGACTAGACTATAGACTAGACTATAGACTAGACTATAGACTAGACTATAGACTAGACTATAGACTAGACTATAGACTAGACTATAGACTAGACTATAGACTAGACTATAGACTAGACTATAGACTAGACTATAGACTAGACTATAGACTAGACTATAGACTAGACTATAGACTAGACTATAGACTAGACTATAGACTAGACTATAGACTAGACTATAGACTAGACTATAGACTAGACTATAGACTAGACTATAGACTAGACTATAGACTAGACTATAGACTAGACTATAGACTAGACTATAGACTAGACTATAGACTAGACTATAGACTAGACTATAGACTAGACTATAGACTAGACTATAGACTAGACTATAGACTAGATTATAGGCTAACTATAGACTAGACTATAGACTAGACTATAGACTAGACTATTGTCTATTTTTTATTAGTAAAAGATATTTTTCTCTGTGGTTTCATGCTATTCACCGTTTAAGTATTCTAATTATTTATAAGAAAGTTTAAATTCCTCTTTTTTATCTCAAACCCAAAATAGTAATAGAATATTTTTCAAAAATATTCCATTATTCTCCCTTTTATATTTCAACCGATTATGAGCTAAAACTTCAGCTGTCTTCTTAAAACAACAAAAAATAATCAAAATAATTACAATTAATTTTCCATTAATGATCTGCAAGCATTGAATGGCGCATTGAATGTTAAAATCAGCTTTTATTTACCTCTTCTCACCACATTTCCCTCTTCCGGGCATTTCACATTGTACAGTCGAGCGAGGTCTTAAAGGACGCTTGTCATGTGTCAACAAATGTCATTTTAATTGTTTGTATCAAACGCATACTTATTGACAGCCTTAAGAATTTGCCGCCTATAATATTGAACACCAAAAGGAGTTTACCAGTTTTTTCTTTTTTTTTACTTTTCATATTCTTATTATTATTATTTTGTTTTGTCCCACTCCGCAACAAACACTTTTATTTATAAAACTCAACACCAGCAAATAAAATATCTAAAAGATATTTATGGTTCAGAACCAGCGAAAAAAAAAAACAAGAAATCAAATAAAACTGAAAACACATTATTTAAACATACAACTGCTTAAAAATTATAGTCTTCTGTTTATTGTCTTCGTTTTTTTTTTTTTTTGGTTGACTGTTTTCCGATATTATGGTGGTTTTCATTCTTGTTGTTGTATGGATTTTTTAAGCAAAAATCTGGTTTATTTTTATATAGTGATATGTTGTTCTAACTGTCAAACCTGTCAACTTGTAAGAACAGAGTCTTCAGTGTATAAAAATGCTGTAATAAGCTTTTGCCGGCTTTGAATTGGGAAATTGTAAAAAAAAAGAACTAAAAAGAAAAGTTGCTACGAATAAAAAAAGTTGTTGGTTTTAGATTATGTTTATTCTGTTGAATGTGTGGCTGGCTGACTGGTCTTATTGTTTTATGTGCGTAATTCACTATTTTTACAAAACCCTGTGACCAAAATCATTTTGCCGTGACAGATCTCTACATTTTCAATAGACGCTGATTTCTACTGTTGCTTTTCACCGCTGTTGTTATCATTGTTCTTGTAGTTGTTGCTAAAGAAGATTCTGTCACTAATGCCCTACAACAGCAAAGGTGGAGAAATCTGATCTAAGAAATGGGTATTTTGGGTTATACAGCAGTAGTTTAATTGATGATATTTGGCCTTGTACTATTCTGGTATATTTTCAAGAATTCTCCTTAGACATGCTGGGAAATAAATTTTGAATCAATTGGTGGAACATTTTTCGAGAATTTTTAAAAATACTAATGCTGGAATGGTGCAGGGCATATTTCTCTCGATCATGATCATTATTAATTTTATAACACATTATCTTAATGTTTGTGTGTCTGTGATAGCTAACGAAGAGAGACAGACACCAACATCCTTTTGGAAAAATCAATTGATATTCAATAACTGCTGCATCTTTTTGAGTTGCAGACAACAACAAGCCGTTTAAATCCCTCTAGGGACAGCTAATCTAAAAAGATTGGATTGAACTACGACGACTGCATAAAACAATGTACAATAGTTAGAGAAGTACGAGACGAGTATTACATTTGAAGTCGGTACTTTTTGTTGTGAGCACAAGTAAATGTGATTGGTCTGCACCTCTGTTCAGTTTTTTTTTTTTTTGTTTTATATTGAACCCATTTACGATGAAGTGCTGCGGTATTTTATAGAGTTACATTGAGTTTTGTGACTTTATAATTTTAAAAAGACTAAATCCATTTATTGTTACAATGTATGCTGGAATTTAAAATGGTAACAGCAAACTATATTAGTTTTTTGCATTTAATATTTAGTTATAGAAATTACAGTTATAATACATTGAAGTGTAATTTCTAAAACTATGTTATACATAGTCTACAGAAGTTGTTAAAATAATTGTTTTATTTAGAGATCTTTCTGCGATATGCTGCAATTGTTTATGCAGAAAAATGCGGACATTTCTTCTTGGAAATGTGTGAATCTTGAGCTTGTTAAAAAAATATTTTAATAAAAATGTTGAGTTTTTCTCTCTCTTTTGATTTATATCTTAAAATATGTATTATATCGTCATCGAAACCCGATGTCGATCAATAATTACATTATCTTCTCGTAGTTTTAATCCTTTATAAAACGAAGATGATCGAAATATCTTTTAGTGACAAATTCTTGATCTCTCAATGCCAATAACAGGATAGAATAAAAACTTTGGATTTGATCAAGGAAATCGTTCTTTCGCGGTCATAACAAGAAGATAACCAAAAACTCAGTACAGAATTAATGCTCTAATTAATTGTATTTAAACAATTTCAGTTTAAAATGCAGAGAACTTCATACTCTATATAATTTGACTGGAGTCAACTATTCCACTTAATTGATTTTCTTATGCATACAACTTCACCTGCTTAATCTTTTTATTGAAAACCACAATAATTTCATTATTTTTATGTTTCTGCTTATTGATCAAATACGAAGAGAAAAAAGTTGAAACTCAATCTGTAGTGAATTTTCAATACCCTAAATATTTTACAAATTATCATGTTTTATATAAATTTAAAAGTAATGACTTAACAATGACTATAGACTGTACTATAGCAATGATTATAGACTAGACTATAGCCATGACTATAGAATGGACTATAGCCATGACTTATAGTAATGTCTATAGTCCAGTCTATAGTTCTGATTGTAGTCCAGTCTATAGTCCTTATGATAGTCCAGTCTATAGTCAAGACTGTAGTTCAGTCTGTAGTCAAGTCCATTGTCCAATCTGTTGTCCAGTCTATAGTCAAAAGTATGCTCCATTATATAGTCACGACTTTAGTCCAGTTTATATAGTCATGACTGTAGTCTTGTATATAGTCATTACTATCGTCCAGTAAATAGGCTTGTTTATAGTCTAGTCTATAGTCAAGACTATAGTTCAGTCTGTAGTCAAGTCCACAGCCCAATCTGTTGTCCAGTCTATAATCAAGAGTATGCTCCATTCTATAGTCACGACTGTAGTCCAGTTTATATAGTCATGACTGTAGACTTTACTATAGACTGGACTATAGTAATAACTATATACTGGACTATAGTAAAGTCTATAATCATGACTGTATAAACTGGACTACAGTCGTGACTATAGAATGGAGCATACTTTTGACTATAGACTGGACAACAGATGGGACTATGGACTTGACTACAGACTGAACTATAGTCTTGACTATAGAATGGACTACATCATTACTATAGAATGGAACCTATTTTTGACTACAGGCTGGACAATGGACTTCACTATAGTCTTGACTATAGACTGGACTATAGTCAGGACTATTAACTGGACTTTATTCAGAACTATAGATTGTTGTATTGACTTAAGACTGGACTATTGCCTTTAATATAGAATGAACTATAGTCTTTACCTGTAGTATAATCTTGACTATAGACTGGAGTATAGTATTGACTTAGACTACATTAAAGACTGGACAATAACTGACCCAATCCCCTAAATCACCCTGATGTTTCCATTAACATCGACATACATAGATATAATACAATTTTGCTAAGTAATAAATGACGAAATACCTATGTTTTTATGGATCGGCCGCTTTGACCTAGACCATTGTTATAGACAAGTGAATCGATATACTTTTTAACCTAATGAAGGGCACAAACAACAGTCAGTTGTTTAATTTAAAAAATGTATTTAAAATAAAGACAATAATGATCTCAAAATGAAAAACACAACATTTGCATTTGAGACTTAAAACCAAAGAATGTGACAAAAAAATATACCAGTTTACAGTTTTTGTTTTTAAATTTAGTTAATTCCCAAAATATGCACAAAAACAGCATAAAAATAATTCACATGATTCACACACAAATGAAGTGAAACAATAGAATGCGACAAAAAAATATATTGGTGTTGTCATTGCTGTGGCTGCTGCGGCGGCTGTAACTCTGTGGCAGTTGCCGCTTCGTTTCGTTACATTTGTTGTTTGTTTTATATTGAAATGTAATTTAATATTATCATTATTGTATTGTTATATGATATTTAGTGACAATCTACCACAAATTGACAGCATTTGACTAAATTGTCATTGTTTCACAGTTTGCAAAATAAAAAGCAACATTTTTCTGTGTCTTTTTAGTTCCTTATATTAGTTACACAGCCGGTATGTGTATGTGGCAATAACAGACGAAATAACAACTTCAAAATAATAAAGCAGGAGAAAACAATAAATACTCAAATTCCACAAAAAGAAAACAAAAACAAAATTACTAACTGAACCATCTGATTCATACGCTTACACTTGCTACAGTTACATATCCTACCCTCCTCTTTTACACCCAGATTTTGTTATTGTCGGATTTAAATGGAATCAAGCATACTTTTTCCTTATTTATCTTCTTATTGTAGCACTTGTTTTTTATGTTTTTTTCTCTTTGAATACATTTCAACAAATTGTGGCATATTCAAAAACCTCATAATGATGCTGCTGTTGCTTTTTGTATTCTTTTTATTTTTGGGAGGCTATTGAAATATTTCGCATTTCCTTTTCATTATCCTTTCAATATTTATTCAAAAATAGATACACAATAAACCAGGAAACAATTTACTTGGTAATATTGCTAACTGTCTAGGTTTTTGTCTGTCTCTAACTCCTTTTGTCTCCATTAATACATTTACTGTCTGTTGCCTGTAAGTTGATGATTGTTATTTTTCTAAAAATATTTTTTATTTTTTTTTATAGATTTTAAGTCTTCTTTATGGTTTTAATGGTTATAAGATGTTTTACCTCCTCCACTTTTTTGCTCTCTACGGAAGAGCATTAGGTCCAATAGTATTGAATTTGTTTTTTGTATTTATTTTTATAACAGATTGTTATTTAGTTGAAGTATTTTGTTAAGGGATTCATAAAGGATATTTATTTTTTTGGCACTTGCACTTGGTAGCGACACTGAAAAAATATTTTTAAAAATATTAAAAATTTTCATAAAAAATCTATTGAAAGCTCTAAAAATGTTTCCACCTTTCACCGAATTAATAATTTCTTTGCACCCTTGATCATCCTAGCAAAAACATGGTAATGACTTGTACTTACTCAACAAATTACTTTTCAATAATATATACCATCTGCATTACTTAGAAGGTGTTTGGTAATGACTTACAAGTAATATATTATGTAAGTACTTACTTTTTAACCTTGACGTATTGATTTGGAACTTTGTTAATAATAGACGCCGTTGGACATGTCCTTGTATGCAATTTTTTTTCTCAGATCAAAACTACTTACTTAACTCCTTATTCGCAGGCGATCGTAATAAGTACTTAACTCCCTATTTGTAAGCGATCGTTCTAGTGCTTGCCTCAAATGTCATCTCCGTTTCAAAATAATGACTTAAAATGCTATTTTGTAATACATTTTACGACTTTCCTGGAATTTTAGTCAAAAGTCCTGTCATAAAAGATAAATGTCAATTAGTTCAATATGACCTAATGACTCAGAATTAAGTAATTGCTAACATCCCAACATCATTGATGATTACTTTTAATTTACAGTTCAGCAAAAAATGGGTAATGGCTTTCAATTGTAAATACTTACCTAACAGTATACTTTTCAATGACTACTACATATCGTCTGGATTACATAGAAATAGTCTAATAATGTCTTACATGTCTAATAATGTCTTATATAAATACTTTCTAATTCATTAGTCATCTTGCCAGTAAAGATATAGAAGCTGTATATGTTTCTTCATGCGTTTTACAATGACTATTTTTTCGAATTACTTGTAATCGTTTGTGGTGAGTACTTGCCTCCAATGACATCACCGTGTTAAAATAATGACTTAAAATGCTATTTTGTAAGTAAGTTTTAGCATTTGAACCCCCTACATGGTAATGAAATTTTCTACTGGCAGTAACTCCTGATCAACTGAAATCTTAATCCATATTCTGGAACAGGTCTAGTAACCTGTTATCTGCCTTATAAAGATTCTCAGACTGACCTAAATATTTTTCTTATAATTGGCACTTTGTAGTTCGTCCTTCTGTTATAGAATTAAAGTCGAGTCCAAAACTCAGATCGTGATTAATTATTCCCATATCTGTGCAGTCGAACTTTGGGCAAATAGTCATCGATACCTTGAATTATATCGTATTGGTCTCGTATTAACACTCAGCTTTTCGATATCTCTCAGACATTAGTTAACATTAGTTATGAATCGGAAGTTTTAACCCCACTCACAGCTGAATAAGCCAAGCTGTAACCACGATATAATAATTCGGTGCTAAATCGTTCCTTGATAGGTTTATGAGTATAATTTTTATCGGAAATCGTTTGACTAGAGTATCTCTCGAAAGAGCCCTTTTCATATATTTTGATTCCAAACTTTTACCGGTTCTTATTAATTGGAAATAGTTTATTATAAATACAGCTTTCTGGATATTTCTGGTCAATTTCAGTTATCAAGTTCTCTTCGTTTGGTCCACCTACTGATTTTAGAGACTCTTTTATCATTTCATTTTCTCTAGGTCCTATTGCTCCGTCAACCAGCAGACAGATGTAAGAACAGAGCTAGATATCCTTAGAAATTTGAAGGAGACACTTCGATGAATTCAAATTAGATACAGACTTTCGAAGTGATCGGAGACTTCTGATATAAACAGAAAAAAATTTTCATATATTTTTAATTCATTCGTAATTTTTTTAACGCAATCTCAGTGTAAATATTTTATAAATTATTATTTAGACCATTATAATGCCGATAATAATATTGTTCATATTTTCTTAAGAGATTTTTCGTTTTACCATAACAATACATTGTTATAGTCTCATGTACGTAATTCAATTCCTATCTAACATTACACAGCAAAAAGGATTTTTTCCAGTGAACTTAGAAACAGTGGAACATTGCAATATTAAGACAAGATAATTCTTAGAAATACCTCAAACAAAATTGCTGTTCGATTGCAAAAGCCCCCGATCATGGAGGATAATTTTCTTGAAGAATGCTTACTAACTGTTCTCCGGTAGGTCAGTGGTTAGTATTCTAGTGTGGTAGACCGGAGGTTGTGAGTTCGATTCCCACCTAAGGCACATAATAGGTCCGGTAGAGGCCTAGATGTATTTCTTCGGTTTTGATGTATATATGAGTCATTTCCTGTCAAGTGATCCAACTTTAAAAGTCGATGTCTTCCGATTTTGATGAAATTCAGCGCTATCAGTCCAGAACTGCCGGACACAGAGGGGGGCAAAGTTGTACATTTTGGTCATTCAGGGTTTTATTTAAATTAGTGTAACTTTCACCTATTGGTCCTAGCAAAATATGTCCAAAGATGTACAGAGAGCTATTTCCGCATTGTTTCCAAACAAATTTTAAAACCTTGGTTAAAAATTGATATTTTGAGTTGGGTCACCTGATATGAAATTGCCCATATATACATCCTCCTTTCAAACTAATTAACTAACTAAAATAATTAACAACTCTGATAGGACATAAAAATTATGCGATTATATAGCAGCGCCTTATTATTGTTCAATTTTGGTATCAAAAGGTTTATGCGAAATTATTCATTAGATTCATTAAACTAGATTTTTGTTGCTGCAATTGGAAAACAGCTTAAAGAATAACTATTGACTATGTTGCATACATTTGGTCTTTACGTCTGTGTCAAAAATTGACAACGAAACATCTTTATATTTGTGATAACAATTTCGGATCACTCTCTTAATATGTATACATATACACTTGAAAGTGTTGTGGTCGAACTTATCTTTTTTTTTATTGCAACAGAAGTGAAAATGGAAAAAATTTAAAGAAACTAGAAACTAGAATCATATAGCTTTTTCACAGACAATACAAAATAAGAACATTCTAATAAACATCATTTGTTGCACTTTGCTAAAGAATTTTACACAAAACCGATAACAACAGTAACAATAACAATAACAGACACATGTATGCATTTAAGGAGAACTATTAAGTGTTGCATTTAAGTGTAGTTGTTGCTGTTGTTGTACATATTACAAAATTCAACACATTTCCGTTTCTAATATCAAACACTTCACGTACACATTTCAAAAATATTTTTTTTTCATATTGCTTTTGCAACTTTATATCGGCAATTTTCATCTTTAAACAATTCGAATTCTAGAGTTTTTTCACTCTAGTTTTTTTTTTTTTAATTCAAAACTTGAATAAAGGCAAGAGAAGAAGCAAAAAACTAAACCAACACACAGGCACACACACACATACACATCTTTGTAAGTATTGTAATGCAAAAAACAAGGATTCCTGTGGTCAATAGAAAGTATGAACTAAAGCTAAAAATGTGGCAAGTATCTGACATTTATGGATAAATATGAGTTTGTTTAGGTATTAGTTTAAGTGAGTGTGTGTATGATGAGAGTTTCTTGCTAGATTTTTTCCGATTTTTTTATTATGACTTTTTTTTGGGGGAAAAAACATTGTTCCCTCTTAGAAAACCACTAAAACAACAAAATGATGATTTTTGAAAATGCAACTACTACAACATTGTTAAATTTGCAACATTGTTTCTTGTTTCTGTTGCTGTTTTTGTAGGAGGATATGAGGAAGAACACTGCCGGATGTGTAATATGTACGTTTTTCTCTATAGTTTAGTACGAGTAGTAGTAGCATTTAGTGAACTTTAAAATTTTCCAAATAACGCTTAAATGCATGTGAGTGAATGAATGAGTGTGTGTTTTCTTATTTAAGGATGTTGTATGTCTGTTTGTGTATATCAGCTCATGTGTATTTGAGGTTTTTGGAATTTTATAAGAGTTTTGTTGCAGTTTTTATTGTATTTCATTTTAGTTTTTGCCTTTTTTTGCCTTTCTGCATGACTTAAATAACATTGTTACGAAGTTATTTAAGTTACAGCCTCAAATTTCGTATGTTCTCTTTTTCCATCCATACTTTTTTGGAGTTTGCCTTGTTTTTTTTTTGGTAATTTTGCATGCAGCATTTTAACAGGATATAAAGGAAGTTTGTTTTTATATAATATACACAGTTAGAATAAACATATTTTTTATGTATTACATATAAAATTGCCACATTTAGTAGTTTTTTGCTTTTGGTTTTATATGGATACTTAAGTAGCAATTGCTTTCTGTAGTATAATTAAATTTAAATATTTTAGAAATATTTAAAAAAGTGTTGATATTATCTTAAGGAGATACATTTTACGGCTTCAATGGCTTTCAACAGAAATTAGAGTTGACAATATATGGTTAGGGATTGATAAAGTAAATTTTGATAAACAAGTAGACTTTAGGGGTATTGATTACATAAAGTAATTCATTACATGGTCAATTACTAATTGTAAATGAAAGTAAATTGTTCATACCAACATTTTTCCAAATTATCGATTGCTCTAATATTAACCAAAGTCAATGCCGAAACCCTTGATTCCTTACAAATCATAATTTGGGTTTAAAATTCCTGTTTTTCTCATCTTTGCAAGACGCTAGACATTGTATATAAGAGAGATTGAAAGTTCTTATACTGATGTATTCCAGATATATTCTTACAACATATTACCTGATGGATTTAAGGTTTCCAACATTTTATGTTTCCTGTTTTACACATCTGTATGAGTCCGTAAGAAAGCACATGATTTACCATCTGTCCAAACTTTCTCCTTGAGTTATTTTTCCATTGGATCTAAAAGAATGGGAGATTTTTAAGGACCTCAATATTCGCCGCAACATAGGAATTGTTATCGATAGTCAAGCGGCACTTCTCTCTCTAAATTATTATACTACCACTTCCCTATTAGTCAAACAATGCAAGAAGGATCAGTCATTACCCTTGTTGAGGTCGCTGCGAATAGGGACTATTATGGTAATGAACGGGCAGATGATCTTGCCAGAACGGTATCTGCCGTTTCAGTAGCAACTCCGTTAGGTTTTATCAAGAGTAGTATCTTCAGATTCCTTCTTCAGAAGTCTGAAAATGGGTGGAATAATCTGGACATATGTAAAGGGGACAAGTTCCTCCTTCAATGAAAACGCACTGGACTCCTAATAAACCGGAGTAGATGGTATATATCGAGGTTGATAGCTGTAATAACAGGACACTGCGTGCTAGGCAGACATGAAAGTCGGCTTGGGCTCCCCTTCAATGAATACTGTCGCAGTTGCAAAGACAGGGAAATGGAAGAAATGGTCTTATATCTTCTCTGCGAATGCCCTGATCTAGCTGTTATGAGAAAACGCTTTCTTGGCAACTACTTCATATCTAATCTTGATGAGATATCTAGATTCAAGCTTAATGACATCCTGAGATTTCTGGTGGAGTGGTCAGTTTAAAACGGAGTCTCTTGGACTCTACTTGACTGAGAGTCCAAGAGACTCCGTGCAGCGTGCAGTGAGCTACCACGTTAACCAACCAATCAAAACAAATTTTAATAAAAAATTATTTTCTCCGAAATCCTCAACATTCAAATCGCAGGTACCGTTAATATGTGAGAGATATGGATCTAATTTCAACACTATTTTATACAAATTACACAATTACTATTTTATAAAATTACACAATTTGGTATTTGGAACTCAAGTATACAGTCAAAAGGACTGAAAGATGAAAATGTGGAAAAACGTCTCATGGTATAAAACACTTTTAAAAGAACTCCGAAAATCTACCATTAAGACTGAAATTCTATCTCAAACAAGATCATTTTCATCACATAAATTTCCCAAAAAAATCATATTTCACATTAAAATCATAATTTAATATCAACTAAAAAATAAAAGCATACTTTAACATTCTACTAAATTTTTCAATTTAAACCTTTCAATTTCCATCATCTTTTATCCTAATGTTGCATACAGCAGCAGCAACATCAGCAGCAGTTGTAGTTTGAACTTGTAAATTTTCCACCCAAAAACTTTAAAAATTTATTTTTATGTCTACCAAGTGTAAATTTACCACTCTAAAGACTAGTGAGTGGGTGGTAACTAACACAGACATATGGCAAAGTTAAGTGAAACTTCATGTGTGGCAGACTAACGCTAAGTTTAACAAATTGGCAAAAAGTAACTCGCAAAAAATAAAGAAAAACACAACAACAGCAGCAATAAGTAAAAAATAAAATTAATATTTGAAAAGTTTATATAAAGCAACAACAGCAGATGTATAAAGATTTTTCTTCAACTAAAAGTAACATACAGAAGCTAAAGAAAATTTTCAAAGACTGACATCAACAGTAACAAGAAGTATAACTGCAGCATGTGTTCGTTAAGGCAGTTAAGTACCAAGTGGCAGGAGCTAGATGGAACACAACAATAAGTAAATAACGCCTTATACCGAAAACTGCCAAGAAAGTAGAAGACGAAAAATGAAGAAAGTCTATTTAAGGATGCATTTGCCTGGCTTTTACTTGCTACTCTAAATTTTTAATGTTTCCACATACATATACATACGTACACAAATTCTCTGAAATTGCTGCAACAATGAGTTTATGCACAGTGCTTTGTATATATAGGGAACACTTCAAAATGTAGCTGGTGTTGAAAGCTTACCTTCGTCATCTGTTCTTATGCTTTCTTCCAACGTTAACTTTGTTATGGCATATTAGTTCGTTTAAAACATCGGCACTAACGCCAACCTACAAACCAACCCTCTCTCATGCTCCCACAATTAGTTGCAAAAAAAGCCCAGATTTACCCTACACTATACAAACACCTTAGTAAGTTTTTTCTTCTTATTATTGTTGGAAATATCTTCTTCCATGTTAAGAGCTGAAGTCTTTCTTGATGCTACAAATTTTCCCAACAATATACTATATTGGGGGATTCCATCCAATAATATACCTTTTTTCCTTGTAGTCTGCTTCTCAAGGAAAAGAAAATGAATATAGTGTCAAGTGTTAGGAATGTCTCTTAAGAAAGTCATAGCAGCAAATTTTGTTTGTTTTCCTCTAGTGCTTATTTTTACTACTATTTTTTTTACTACTATTATTATTATATTTTATTATTCAATGATACCTTTAAGATGATTGCCAAAGAATAGAATGCTAAATCTAAAATATCTACTACCTCTTAACATAATTTTCCATTTTGGCACCCTAATAAACTTCCGTTACTTCCAGCTAGTTTTCTGTATACACCATCATCTTCTCACAATGATTTTGTGTTTGTGGGGGTCTTGTCTACTTAGTGTGGCAATCATCAACATAAAAACTTTATAGGTGCCTTTATTGCACAGTGGTTTATATTTTGGAATATATAAGTTTAAATGAAAAAGGAAAAGAAATTCAGAAAGAGCTAGTTCCTTATACTAAGGGCTTTGTTAACATTAAAATTTTTAGAATTTTCAAATCCGATCTGTAATGTTTGAATAAAAAGTAGAAAGTAAAGAGTTTCCCAACAGGGATGGGTCGATGCGTTGACCTTTGGAGGTCGACTCTCTAATGTTTGTTTGCCAATTTTGATACGATCATACATTAATGAAACGCCAGAACATCTAACAAATCTTACACCTTACAAAGTTTACCACTGGGTTTGGCTTGAAGTCATAGTTAATCAATTATGAAAATGCTATGCTGGATCACCAACTTGGCGATGACTAAAGTTTATATCGGCAGTAGTAGGCAGCTGGAAGTAGAAGAACCCGCGAATGATTGTTGCTTTGTATGGAACTTCAGATATTGATATACTATACCCATTAAAGTGAAGAGTGTAAGCACTTATCTACGCTTCTATTCCCCATTATTAATAATTTGTCATCCGAAAGTCAAGAAATGTTTCTTTTATATATCGGATTGCATCCACATCTGTTGTATACCATAAGCCATTTAACAGTCGAAGACCATGTCAAGAACTAAGTAGAAAACTCAGCAACATACAATGTCCTACCCAGAATCACTTGTAGCGTCAACTATTAACATATACTGAGAAAGTTTTGCATCTCTGAAGGTAGTAACGTAAAAACTTCGAACTATTCACGGTTCCAAATCAGAAGGTCTTTTATTTCACAAAAAGTCATACTGCATGATTAGATGTCAGCTAGAACAACTTTTTTCTGTGACTGGCCCGCTTATTTGTGAGAAGTACTGCTTAGTAATCTCGCGGAATAGAGTGTTCTAGATAAAATACTGTCGTATCATAAAACATAAGTTATTTTTACAACTATGAACCCAATCGTATCAATAAGTCAAAATGAGATTTTGAAAATATGACTAAAACCGAAGTTATGTCCGCACAAGGTCCTAACTCAAAACTCGAACTTTGTGAAACAACCAGAAAAGCAATCAATAACGAAAGTGTATTTTATAAACTTTAGACATATTCCGTTGAGAAAATTGACCTCTTGATTGAAGTGCTTTACGTGCCTTGAAGTCGGTGGTCTTTTTCATCTACAACTTCGCAGATCAGTTTCTTAACTTCTGAAATGCAAAAGCTTCACTTCCGTTTACAACCACGCAGATTGGATGGCCTCTGTTGAGTCGGCAACAGCACCTAAAGACGTAATCGGTAGACCCAAACACTAATCCATCAAATAAGCCGAAGACTTGTACTTACTCACAAAGAACACCTTGTGGTAAATCTGGAATACGAGTGGGTAAGATCCGCACACAACTACATTCATCCCTTATAATATACACTTAAAACCAACACATGTCCATCACGTAGTCCCACAGTCACACCACTGGGGGGTATCTGTTGTCTCGGCAACAGTATCGAACTTATGCAGAATTATAGATTGTGCAACAGTCTTCTAAACAACATTCTCTTAACCGCGAATTTAGGTTAAAACCATTGCCACCACGTGCACCCAGAAGGGACCTCTCCAATAACCGGACAATACCAAGTCCGATACTCGGCCTTGTGGACTAACGGTTTCTGTGGTACTAGATTATGTGGTTTTCTGGTTCGACTCCATGTGAAATCGTTCTTGCAATGATCGTGAGTAAATCTGATCATCACCATTTTATAATCCGGCAGACTAGATGTTCTAACACCTCTTGTGGGTCCTCTTAAGGATGTACGTGTATATATAATCCTGTAAACCACTGTACATTTTCCACATATCAGTGAATATTTTCAATTGTACTATATCTGTATGTTAATAAACAAATAAACTCACATACATCTCTATCTGTAGACAGACATGCATAAAATGAATGATGAATGTTTAAAGTTCAGATCCAATGACACGCTCCATTGATAATTTTCTTTAGCGAAACAAGCAATTTACCTTTTGTGTTGAAGATGACACAACAAGAAGGATGTTAAATCATATTGAAATATTTACCTTGAACCGCAATTTATATACAAGTAACAACAAAATCCTTAACAAGGTGAAGAAGAAAAATAAATGTAGAGAAAAAAAAATAAGTCAAACCAAAACACAACCATCATTATCAACACAGGTGGTATAAACGACAACCTTATTTATGTTGGGCCATGCCTGGCAAATCAACACCCCACCCACCCTTCATTCGAGATCCTTTAGATTTTGCATTTTCTATACCTTTTGTGTGAGGTGTGTGTTTCTATCGATTTTACTGTTGTTGCCACACTTCTATTTAAAACAGTTTAATAATATTGTCATTTGTGTTGCTTGTGTTATTGTTTACAAGCAACATCAGCCACATCTATGTATCTATTGGGAAAAATAGCAAAATTTGACACATTAGTTAAAATGACACCCTTAAGGTGTCACCTGCTTAGTTCTTCTTTATCCAACACAACAGCCACTTGTATAAAGTCTATGACACCGATTGTTTTGCAATGTTACTCATGGTTTAATAGTAGACGGAGAGAGTGAGTGAAAGTGTGCGTTATTTTAAGGCGTGTTCCTAACAATTGTCAAAAATTGCCACTGACAGTTTTTGGCACAATCTAATTGTCAAAAATATTTCTAGCTTGTCTCTTCTCCTTTGTGTCAATTTCTTTGTCATCTCCCATCTGCCTGCTTGAATGCCTCCCCTGCAGCAGTCGCTTAATTTTAATGAACCACCTCGAATTCTTAAGTTTGAAAAATTATACTTTTCTTCTGCCAAAGTTTTCTTCAAAGTCGTCTTCGTCTACTAGATAATGTTGTATGTATGTTGATTGTGTGTGTATGTCTGTCCGTCCGTCAGTCAGTGTCGTAGTTGACAAATGTTTTTAAATGGATGTCAGTCAGTATTGTTGTAGGTATGAATGTAGGTCTATCTAACAGCCGGGCCGGGCTGCTGTATGTCATCATTGTCTTCATCTCCGGTGTCACATTGTGTAATTGCTGGTTCGTTTGCTTCAATGAGAGAGAAAGTGTAAATGTGGCTGATTGTGGTAAATCAATCAGCTCCATCACCTTCCCTTTACGTTTGCAAAATGGTAAGAAAAGAAAAAGGCCAGACTCGTGCAACAAGAAAAATGTCTTTTGCCTCCTTCAGTTACGTTTAGTTTCGAATCTTTATGTTGAAGGCCATTGTTAGGTTATGTTTTGTTAGAGTGCTTATTAAGTTAATTGGGGTTTTTTTGGGTTGTTATTCTTTTTTTTCTATTTTATTTTTTTTATCTGTATACTTTATTGTCCTACATCCCTGATTGCCTCTTGGCCTGTGATTAATTACAAAGTATTTTTGACGAAGGCTAATATTCTCAAATGATTTTTCTTCAATCTTTTTTTTAGTAAATTTTCTGTAGTTGGAACATTGTTGTGGTTTTCATTTTTGGCAAAATCTTGTTAGAGGATTAAATAAATTTGTTTTTAAGGTTTGTTAAAAGGAGAACAGAAAAAAAATCATATTTTAATTGTGGTTAAGGTAACATGGGTCATAAAGATTTATTAAATTTTCCAAAAAGAAAAAAAGAACAACATTAATGAAAAACCAAAAACGTAAAGAAATTTAAGGGTCCTTTTGAATCCTATTAACATTTTAAATAATCGAAAAGAATTGTTTAAGAAATTAAGAGAATTACTTTAATATCATGAGCTATAAACACAAATCGAATTTCGCGTGATAAAGTGGAACTCTTCTATAGAAGAAAATTTTCTATAAAAATAAAAATTATCAAAAATTTTCGATAAAAAGAAACTTTATCAAAAATTTTATATAAAAAGAAACTTTATCGAAAATTTTATATAAAAAGAAACTTTATCGAAAATTTTATATAAAAAGAAAATTTATCGAAAATTTTCTATAAAATTAAAATTTACCGAGAATTTTCTATAAAAAGAAAATTTATCGACAATTTTCTATAAAAAGAAAATTTTTCGAGAATTTTCTATAAAAAGAAAATTTATCGAGAATTTTCTATAAAAGGAAAATTTATCGAAAATGTTCTATAAAAAGAAAATTTATCGAAAATGTTCTATAAAAAGAAAATTTATCGAAAATGTTCTATAAAAAGAAAATTTATCGAAAATGTTCTATAAAAAGAAAATTTATCGAAAATTTTCTATAAAAAGAAAATTTATCGAAAATTTTCTATAAAAAGAAAATTTATCGAAAATGTTCTATAAAAAGAAAATTTATCGAAAATGTTCTATAAAAAGAAAATTTATCGAAAATGTTCTATAAAAAGAAAATTTATCGAAAATGTTCTATAAAAAGAAAATTTATCGAAAATGTTCTATAAAAAGAAAATTTATCGAAAATGTTCTATAAAAAGAAAATTTATCGGAAATGTTATATAAAAAGAAAATTTATCGAAAATTTTCTATAAAAAGAAAATTTATCGAAAATGTTCTATAAAAAGAAAATTTATCGAAAATTTTCTATAAAAAGAAAAAAATTTTTTCTTTTCAATTAAGTTCCAAAGGCAACCCCAATATAACCTTACCCTATTTAGTGCGTTCCTCTCAATTGGATGGTAACTCTTAAATCTTAAGCCTTACATTCAGTTTTCTTTATTTTCTGATTTGTATAACACGGTTGCCGTTGAAGTCCGTCGCAATTTTATCAAATAAAAGTGTAAGAGTGTTTAAATTAATTCCAAAATATTAGTAATAATATAATTGTTGTTCAATAATTAATAAGTGAATAAAGAAAGTTAATTAAAAGTGTGAAATTTTAATAAAATTGCTTGCAAAATAATATTCTGCTTTTTATTAAACATAGTTGTTGTTTAAAGTTGTTCTCTAGTGTTTAATTTTTTTATTTTATTCCTTTTTTTTTTTTTTTTCATCTCTTTCTTAATCTCACACTAACAAGTGGTTAGTAAAATATTCCTAAAGTAAGTTGTTGCTGTTATTATTATTGTTTGTTTTCTATTTTGAATTTTGTTGTGCAGAAACATGCAAATAATTGAAAATAGTAAAAGTGAGTAGGAGTGTGTTAAGTTCTAAAACTGAAAGAGAAGCAATAATAAAAAATTCAAAATAACTCTCACTATTGTTGTTGTAAAGCAATTAAGACAAAAGTGATGTTTTTTGAGTTGTTTTTTGTGATTTTCTTTTTTATGAGAACACAATTAATTGATGAATGAGTGAGAAATGAAGAAGTATGAGAGAAAAAAAACAAAGTTTTTTGTTTTTTTAATACAAAATTAAAGTAAATAATAAAAATATATGTAATTGAGCATAGTTTAGTGTTGTGAAATTTTATTTAATCGGTAATCGGTTCGCGCGTTAAATTTTTGTAAGTACATATGTATACATATGTATGTATATCCTGAAAGAAGTTATGTATCCGGATAAATGTTAAGGTAACTTATATAAAAAATAATTATAGTGATGTTTACATGCCAAAACCGCCAATATATTTACATACGTATGCATATGTATTTATGTATGTATGTAAATAATTATTATCCTAAATCATAGTATATATCATCTTAAATAATTATAGCAGAAGGTCAATTTCGTTAGACCTATAATTTTTACAAAATGTTAGTCGGACATTTTCTTTCAGCTGAAGTTACTTTTTATACCCTTCACCTTTATGAGAAGGTACCTTTTCCTTCTTCAGAAAGTACTTTTTGAATTTTCTATAAAATTTTACATAGAAACAAGAAATTATGCATAATTGACAACCTATAAAAGTGGACTTTTTGGTACTTTTTGCTTCTTTGAAGGATATTTTTATTTTAATTTTCTTTAATATTGAACGTGGAAACATAAAATTAAGCATTTAGAGCCCGGAGTAAGTGAGCACCTAAAAAAGTACACCTTTTGGTATTTTTATACCCACCATCAAAAAACATGGGGGTATATTGATTTTGTCATTCCGTTTGTAACACATCAAAATATTCGTCATAGACCCACAAAAGTATGTATATTCTGGGGCCTTATAAAATTCCAAGACGATCTAGCCATGTCCGTCTGTCTGTCTGTAGAGTCCGAAAGGAATGAGCTAGAGGGTTGAAATATTCTCTATAGGTAAGGTTTGTTTGGTCCACGTTTCGGATAGCCCCCATACAAGTGGACCCCCGAAAAACAGCCTTAACGGGCATATATGTTTTAAAAGTGTAACTATAGCGATGAAATTCAACATAAATAAGTTTTATATGAGTCAAAAATTCCCTGCCAAATTTTATAAGGATCGGTCCATAATTGACCCTACCCCCCATATAAGGTCCCCTGCATTAAATTACTTTAACGCTCATTACTGGCTTAAAAAATCGAGTATAGCGATGAAATTTGATATCAGCAAATCTCTTATGAACTAAAATCGCTGCACCGAATTTTATGTGGATAGGTCCATACCATAGGACGCTACCCCCCATAAAGGTCCTTTTAGAAAATGAGTTTATAAAATACAAGTATATCTTTGAAATTTGACAAAAGTAAGTGTCTTACTATCAAAAATCTTTCTACCACATTTTATGTGGATCGGTCCATAATTGACCCTACCCCCATATAAGATCCCCATCATTCAATAGCGATGAAATTTGACATAAGTAAGTTACTTTCAAACCAAAACCTCTCTATCAAATTGAATGTGAATCAGTTCTTAATTGACCCTACCCCCCATATAAGGTCCGCTTCAGAAAATTAGTTTAACGCTCATTATTGGCTTAAAAATACGAGTACAGCGATGAAATTTGACATAGGCAAATCTCTTATAAACCAAAATCTCTCCTCCGAATTTTATGTGGATCGGTGCATAATTGACCCTACCCCCCATAAAGGTTCCTTCAGAATATTACTCTAACGTTCATTACTGGCTTAAAAGTACGAGTATTGAGATGAAATTCGACATAAATAGGTTTCTTATGAGCCAAAACCTCTCTACTGACTTTTATGGGAATCGGCGTATGATTGATCCCCATATAAGCTCCCCTTCAGAAAATGACATTAAAGTTCATTATTGGCTTAAAAATGCGAGTAAAGCGATGAAATTCAATACACATAAATTTTATACGAGTTAAGATATCTCTACCAAATTTGATGCGGATCGGTCCACAATTGACCCTACCCCCACATAAGGTCCCCTTCAGAAAATTACTTTAACTAAAAATGTTATGAAAAACGATCAGTTACGATTTGATGAGTGATCATGATGTTAGGGGAGCATTCCTTTTATGGCATACGGTTTGATGGTGGGTATATGAGATTCGGCACAGCCGAATATAACACTCTTACTTGTTGTTCTTCAAAAAGTAATCTTTGAATTTTATATAATATTGAATCCAGAAACATACACAGGTAGAGCCTGACACTTTTTGAATTTTCTATAATATTGAACCTAGTATATAGAGTACGTGGAGAGTATGTGGACCAAGCTTTTCCGAATTAAAAATTAATTTTTGATTTATTTACCGATTAAGAAGTGTTATATGGGTGGTATGGTTAGTTGTGGTCCCATCCTCCAAAAATTTGGTGAAGAGATATCAGCAAAAAAGCTACAAAACTTGTTTATGTTTAACTTCATGATTATTTTGCTATTTTTAAGCAAGTAAGGACTGAATTGCGGTAGCCACTTAGATGAAATCCTGAACCGATTTGCGTTACCGAACAAACTTTATTAATAGATAGATGGTGGGTATTAAATATAAGAGTCCATGACACTTAGACTTTGTAATCCCGGTGTTGTAAAATAACAACCTAAAATTTAAATTTCTTCCTTGCAACTTTTGTTGCAAATTAAAACACTGTAAACTTTTTGATTTTAAATTGTATTTAAATTTTTATTTTTTCCTTCATTTAATTTTGTTTTGTTTTATTTTTTTTTTTTTTCATGTTTTAGTTATAATTAGGTAATTAATTTAATAATTTTTGTTGTTGTTTTCTTTTATTTATTTTGTTGTTGTTGTGGTAATTTTAATAAATTAGAATAGTTTATCTTAAATGTAGTTGTTTATTTTACAATTAAATGTTTTAAATTTTGTTGTTGTTTGTTTTGTGTTTTTTTTCAGTATGTAGTGACTGCAACATATTTTTTTTGTCTTGTATTTTAATAATTATTTAATATCATCTTTTTAATTTAATAATATTTATAATTTTTTTAATATTTTTTGTTTTATTTTTAGCATTTTCATAGCAATTATAATTTGCATAATTTGATTTCTTTGCCTATTTGTTTTATGGTTTAAAAAAAAATATATTTTAATTTAAAGGTTTTTTTGTAGTTGTTTTAATTTAATGACCAATATGAAGTTGCAATATGTTTTACTCTGCTTTTTTTTATTATTCAATATTTAAATATTATTTTTTATAATTTTAATTAAACAAACATCATTATAGATGATTTAATGCATGATTTATGACAATTTTGTTACGAATTATTATTGTTATTATTATTAATCAGATAATTTACAAAATATTATAATAAACTATTTTGTTTTTTTTTTTTTTTTTTTGTTTTGTATTTTTCACTTACAAGTTTGTTTTTTTCCATTTTTTAGCAACTATCTTAGTTAATAAAATTTATAATAATTATTAATAATTACAACTAACCTATTTTAATATGTAGATGATTAATTTTATGATTTTATGTCTTAATGTTTCTTTTAAAAACAAAAGTATTTATGATATTTATTTAAAAAAATACAAGAGCTGAATGAATAGTTGTTTAAGGAAGTTTATTAAGCGGTTTTTAAAAAAATTAAGCAATTAGTAGGTTTTTTTCCCTTTGTGGCATTTTATTTCTAAGCTGTTTTTTTTTTGTTATTTAGTTTAAAAAATTTTATTTTTTTTTTTATAATAAAAAAGTTTTGGTTTTTAAAGGTTTAAAAAATGCTGGTTTTTAAAGAAGTCTTTTGTAAAAAAAATGTTTAGGTTATTTAATTTCTTTTTAAATAATATTTACAATTTTTTTTTTTTAATTTTTTTATAATACTTAATAATTAAGCTTTTTTTAGTTAAAGTGTTTTTTTAGTTTTATTTTATAGTTTAGTTTTACACTTACAAACTCCTTAAAATTTACATAGTTTAACTATTACTAAGCTTAGGTATCATATCGTAGTTTTACACAACTTTTCATTTTATTCAATTATTTCTGTTTTTAATTAATGTATTTATGTATGAGTTTTGCTTTAATCTTTTTTAAGAGATGCATTGCTTTTTCATTACAAGTTGATTGAAAAGGTTTTATTTAGTAAAGTTTGTTTTGAGGGTAAGGGGTTTAGGTTCGTTTTATTAAAGTTTATTGTTATTGAAATTATACAAATCGTGTCTTAGGAATATATTGAAGTGGATAAGAGATAAATATAAAAGTATATCGTATAATGTTTAATGAAAACTGCAGTTTTTTCATTGTTTATTTCCATTTTTGTTAAATTTAATCAGAATTTTTTACAAGATGGAACTAACAAAGTCTTCTTACGATCAAATAATAGATCCCAAAATAACATCAATTATTTTTAAAAATGATGAGCAAAATAATCTTCAATTGTTTTGAACATGATATCTTGAACAAAATGGATATTAACTGCCAACAATGTGTTGTAGCGTATGAATATATTCAAGACCTAAGATCAACAGATCGTAATTAGTGGGGAAACTTTTTTAAATTTATTAAGGAGAATAGCAAATAATATTGAGTTTAAGAATGTTATCGAGTTAATCATTTTCTACACAGAGGGAAAAAAGAAATATAGACGCCTGGTACCAAGTTGACACAACATCCGTTGTCAAAGTATATACTTAATGAACCATTCCTCGATCGAAATTCATCACACATTTTCCAATCGGTCGAATTCCATCACATACCGGACTATGTAATGTTGACAACGCAAGGTTGTCAATATTGCAACAATTTGTTGTCGAAATCTAAATTTTATATACATCCGTTGTCTAAATGTTAACAAACGTGGTAAGCTCACTATTGATTTTTTGTCAATAGTGAGCTAACCACGTTTGTTAACATTTAGACAACGGATGTGTATAAAATTTAGATTTCGACAAAGAATTGACAACGCAACGTTGTCAACATTACATAGTTTTGTCGTACGTATGTACTATATACTTTGACAACGGATGTTATTGAAAAATTATAAACAGTTTGGTGTCAATTTGGTACCAGGCGTGTATATTTCTTTTTCCCTCTGTGTAGAGATTGAAGAGATATCTGGGGCTAAGTACTTAACTTCAAATCCAATTCATACATTATGATGCTTTCGCTTGCTTTAAGTATACCTTTTAGGTTCGAAGGATTATTTTTGACTTCACTTAAACTCCATGATTGGACAGAAATATTACACAACAATAGCCAATAGAGATTGTTTTTTTAAACAGAAATCATCATATATAAAGACAATTTTTGTTGTTATTGTCTTTGTTAATCATTCAAAAGCTAATGTTAAGATGTCAGTTAAACTACAAGTGATTGGACAGAAATCTGTGACTTAGATCTTAGCGAAATGGATATCGTTCATATAACGACTTTCATTTATGAATTCAACCTTTTAGGTTCGAAGGACCATTTTAGATTTCAGTTAAACTTTAAGTGATTGGCCAAAAATGTGTGTAAAACAAGAGCCAATAGATATCCAGTTTTTTTTAACAAGATATTTGTAACTGATGTCCTTATTAATCATTCATGTGCTCATATTTGAATTCAGTTAAACTTCGAGTAATTGGACAGATATCTGGGACTTACATCCTAGCCAAGTGAATGTTATATGAAAATAGAACCGATGATGTTCAAAAAATGTCTTCTCGTAATTAAACTTTTGGAACTTATGACTCGGTGTAAGGTATCATATACTTTTTTAGCTATTCTTTTTAACTCCGTTATTTGTCAAAAAAAAACTATCAAAATTTTAGAACAACATTACAAAATTGGTCCATTGTAGAACCTAACAGTAAGTCTTTCGAAATTTCGTTTTTTTTTAGGCTCGAAAGACCAGTTAAACTTTAATTAAACAAAACATTTTAAAACTCTAAAATATTGGAAATAAATGTGAATTTTAACTTAAACGTTTATCGGTTCGAAGGACCATATTTTTCAATGCTGCAGAAATTACAATTTTGAATTGAAATGTTTTCTGAAAACTAAGTCTGTGGACGTTTTCAAATATATTAGAACCTTTAAATAATGAAACATTTTAATAGTATTTCAATACAAATTCAAAAATTAACGAAAATAAATTTAAAGGAAAAACCCTATGATCTTATCCACTTTTTAACTTCCTAAGCCATTCTAATATATTTTAATACAGATTTCCTTTCTATACTGATTTTTGTTCAATTTTCTTTCAATGTCAGATATGATACTAAATATTTTCTCTTTTTTTATTTTTCTAAATGACTTAATCTTTTGTTTTATATTAATTAAATTAAATTTTTGTTTCTATACAATTTAAGCTTTTTTTTTAAATTTATTTATACATTCAAAGGTTTAATTTTGTTAGATTTTCTTTAGGTATTTTAAAGTATTTTAAGCCAAACATATAAATATTAAGAGAATAAATTGAAATAAATTTAATATTTATAGATAAAATTTATATCTTTTTTCAAGTTTCAGGCAATAGATATAGAACAAGAAACTAAAACTTATGTTAAAAACCAAAAACAACAGAAAAATATTTGGAAGAAAATAAATAAAAACAATATAATGCTTTTTTCAATAAATTTTCTTAATTTTTTCTTATTTTTTTTTGTATTTTTTTGAAAAAACAATAAACAATTGCCATTTTTATGTATTTCCAAGCAATTGATTTTTATTAAAATTGTTTATTTAAGGAATATCGACGTGCTCATATAATATTTTTGTTGTTGTTTCAGATATTTGTTTTTGAAGCACAATTTAATAAATTAATTAATTTGTTTTTTTTTATCTTTGTAATTTAATTTATATTTGTAGCCTCAAATAACAGATACATACACTTAATTTGTTTTTGTTTACAAACATATTTTTTTGTTAATTTAGTTTTTTTTTTATCATTTACTATTTATATAAAAATTTTGAATTTTGATTAATTTATATTAAAATTTAATAATTTATATATATAATTTAGAGTTTTTTTTTTGGTTTTTTATTAAGTCCTAAACATGTAATGCCAAACATTTTTGTATAAAACAATTTTAATTTTTTTTTTATTTACTTTTTTTATTTAATATAGGCCAATTTTTTTTAGATTGTTTTGTGTGATTTTTTTTCAAATAAATTTTTGTAAAAAAATTTCCTATAATTTTGTATAATAATTTTGATTATGTTTGCTTTTAAAACGTTTCAATTGTTAAGTTCTTCTAAAAATTGTGTGTAAATGGATCTGTTTATTGTGGTTGTTATTGTTGTTTTTATTTTCTTCCTGTAAAATAGAGCATTGTTGTTGTTGTTTTTGTAACAAAAATAAACTTTTAAAACATATTGGTCCTGGAAATCTATACGAAATTTTTTATGTTATGGTGGCTTGTGCGTTATTATGTCGGAATATTTAGGGGGAGGCGGAAAGCGGTAGGGTTTTTATACCCACCATCAAAAAAGATGGGGGGTATATTGATTTTGTCATTCCGTTTGTAACACATAGAAATATTGGTCATAGACCCACAAAAGTATATATATTCTGGGTCCTCATTAAATTCTAAGACGATCTAGCCATGTCTGTCCGTCTGTCCGTCTGTCCGTCTGTCCGTCCGTCCGTCCGTCTGTCTGTCTGTCTGTCTGTTGAAAGCACGATAGAGTCCGAATGGAAAGAGCTAGAGGGTTGAAATTTCACATAAATATTTCTTATAGGTAAGGTTTGTTTGGTATTGAAAATGGGCAATATCGGTCCACGTTTTCGGATAGCCCCCATACAAGTAGCCCCTCGAAAAGCAGCTTTAACAGCCATAACTTGTTTAAAAATACGAATATAGCGATGAAATTCGACATAAGTAAGTTTCTTATGATCAAAAATCAATATGCGAAATTTTATGAGGATCGGTCCATAACTGACCCTACCCCCCATATAAGGTCCCCTTCAGAAAATGACTTTAACGCTCATTACTGGCTTAAAAATACTAGTATATAGATGAAATTCGACATAAGTAAGTTTCATACGAGTCAAAATCTATCTAAAAAATTTTATGAGGATCGGTCCATGATTGACCCTACCCCCCATATAAGGTCCCCTTCAGAAAATGACTGCAACGCTCATTAATGGTTTAAAAATACGAGTGTAGCGATGAAATTCGACACAAATAAATTTAATACGAACCAAATTCTATCTACCAAATTTTATGAGGATCGACCCATAATTGACCCTACCCCCTTATATATGGTCCCCTTCAGAAAATTACTTTAATGCTTATAACTGGCCTAAATATACGAGTATATAGATGAAATTCGACATAAGTAAGTTTCATTCGAGTCAAACGAGGTTTGATGGTGGGTATATAAGATTCGGCATAGCCGAATATAACACTCTTACTTGTTATTTTTGGGAAATTATAATTCAGGGTTATTGTACTTTTGTGGTACTTTTTTTGTTGATTTTGTTTTTGTTAGTTTTAAACAGACTTATTTTTTGCAAATTATATAATAATCTTTTTGTTTTGGGTGTTGTTGTTGTCTCTGAAAATATATTAAAAAGTAATAGACAACTTTCTTAAGGTCTGCATACTTTTCGACTAAAATTCAAAATTTAATTCGAGAAAAAATCTAACACTTAGCAATTTAATCCAGATTTTTAATCAAAAAAAAAAAAAAACACATTTACATTTAAATATAAGTTTCAATCTGGTTTCACAAATCTAAGCATTACCTAAACTTCTTTGCGAGATTAACATCCCTATATCAGAAGGTTATGAGCATGAGCTAAACTATGTATACCCAGTTGTCAAATCTTACAATTTTGTCAGAAAAATGTTCTGAAAATGCCCGGCAACAGTGAACTGGTAATTTTTGTTTTGCAGCATTGTCAGAAAATCATTGTCAGTATATTGTAAGTCAATAACATATGACACTCGTGTAAACACATTAACTTGATATTGACAGATCACTGTACGATAAGTGTCTGACAATTTTTATTGTGCCAATTTTATGCAACTGTTACCATGTTTTTGGTCTTTGTGGCCACTGAAATAAGTCTGGCTAATTATATATAGATCCGTGTTTCGGACTATCAATTACGTCCCCTAGTTGTTGTAATCAGAGGGAATACTTTTTTAAATTTATTATGGAGAAAAGCAACGCAACGTTGTCATCATTGCAACAATTCGTTGTCGAAATCTAAATACACATCCCTTGTCTAAATGTTTACCAAAAGTGGTAAGCTCACTATTGACAACGGACAATAGTGAGCTTACCAAACAATAGTCAATAGTGAGCTTACCACGTTTTTTAACATTTAGACAACTGATTTGTATAAAATTTAGATTTCGACAACGAATTGACAACGTAACGTTGTCAACATTACATAATGTTGTCGTACGTATGTATATAATTTGACAACTGATGTTATTGAAAAATTATAAACAGTTTCGTGTCAATTTGATACCAGGCGTGTATATTTCTTTTTCCCTCTGTGTAGAGGTTGGATAGATATCTGGGGCTAAATACTTAGCTTCAAACTCAATTCATACATTCTGATGCTCTGATGCAAATCAACAGAGCCATCCCAGTAGTGTGGTTGGGCGATATATAAGGTCAAGGAATGCACTGGGATGAGTCATAGATGATGAGAATGTTTGTGGGGACAACAACATTCCTCATGGCATCAATTAGATGTTTTCGCCTGATGTTGGGTCAGCCCCTTCTATCGACTCTAACCAGTGATTGCCTTTTCCTTTGCCGGGGTTAGATTGAGCTTGACTCATGACACCTGTCATTCCCCAACGTTACTACTATGGCAAGAGATTAGATAGCTCGACTACTTGAGCAATGTACACGTATACTGGACCAGAAATTCCATATACGTAAATTGCCACCTGCGTGTAAGAAGCACAATGGAGGCGGTGGTGAGTCGTTGCAAAAGCTCACCCAATTGAAAAAGACCACCTTGAAATAGGCTAACACGGCAGGTGTTCACGTAAAGCACTTCGACATTAATTTTCTGTAAATATTAATCATTGTCAGTACATTACCGTCAAATTGCCAGATCTGACAACCGTGTAAGAACTTCACAAATCGTACTTATAAAATCGGTATTAAAATTACTTCTTAACAGTGTATAGTATGTGATCAGATGTACCAAATCCAACTAAAAATGTGAGCTCTTTATTAATCAAAAATTGTCTCTTTGGAACAGAAATAAGCAAAGACATCTCCCTATTAATGGTTATTGCTCAAAAAGACTTTTTACTAGCAAATTGAATATACTGGGGATAGGTTAGCCTATAAATCCATTGGACAGAGTTAGCTAGGCAGCTGAATATATGGAGAGAGGGTCTTGAATACTCTGAGGACCCCGAGTTGTGCCACAACTACTGCTGGCTTACTTGAATGTACCCATGAATGCCGTTAAAAGTTTGGTTCAAATGGATACTGTTTATATCACTGTATATTCTCCTCCTCCAGCATTTTGAGGTTAAAGATTAGGTGACTTTTCGGATGAAATTATATTAGAAATTGTCTGTTTAACATGATGTTGTGATCCCTGACAGGGAAGATACTTTGTATCCTCGTGTAGGGCAATATGTTTGGTTTATCCCAGAGCCCCAGTTCTGCTACAAAAATTGGCTCATTATACCTTATAACAGTCTGAGAGCTTTCTCTGTAGATGCCTGCTTTAAAACTGAAAAACACTCATATGAAAGCAATATCTCATATGTCACTCTCTGTTTATATCGGCTTTAAAATAAACAAATTTATGCACTAGCGAAAGTATTTTCTAATAAAACATTAAAGAAAAAGTTTAACATTTCGCAAACATTATGAAATAGGAGACATACTTCACAACAACACCTTTTTAAAGAATATTAAAAAATTTAACAATCTGTTATTTTAAATTTAAAATTATGTCTTTTTTTCCTCTGCATTAATTATTACTTTTTTCAAAAATATTATAATTATGTCATTATATCATTAAATATATTTTATTTTTAATCTTTTTTTTAGAAGACGTTGACGTTTTAATTATTTAAGCAAATTTAAAAAATATAGAATATTTTAGTTACTAATTATATATAATTTTTATTAAAAAAAAATTAAATAAATTTACATAGTTTTCTTTATATCATTCATATTAAATCTATAAAATATAAAAAAAAAAGCTTACTCACATCACACAATTATAATTTTCATTAATTAATAAATGAAACAATTCATATGGAAAGGAAACAAAGAAGGGAAATGAAAAAGTAAATAAATCTTATAATTATAAATAAGCAACTAAAAGTTGTCATCTCACTCATACATTTTAGTGACTTTTTTCGAAGGAAAAAAAGTCTATTTAACTTTTAACTAACACTACCTTGCACTCATTCTAAGAAATCCTCTTACACACACCATATAATTTAATTAAAATTTAATTACTTTTTATCATTAATAAATGGAATTACTATCATTAATGTTATAAAATAATGGGAAAATTACAAAAATAAACAGAAAATTAGCAGCAGAAAACAAAAAAAAAAAAATTAAATCAAATGAAAGGGATGTTTGATGAATAATTAATGAAATTCCTTAGGCAAATATTAATTATTTGTTATATTTATGTTTGTATATTTATAAGTATTTATTTGTATATATTTATGTTTTTTTATGCTTTTTTTACTCGTTTACTCTTAAAACTTATTTAGCTTATTGTTGTTGTTTGTATGTATGTATTACTATTTATGGATTTGCTTGATTTAATTAATGTATTTAGTTTGTTTTGTTGTATGTATGTAAGTTTTAATTGTAATCTTTTGTTAAATTTAAATTTAAAAAATAATTTCATTCATTTTGTTTTATGTTTTTAGTAATATTGTAGTTGTTCTGTTTAGTTTTAGTTAGTTTGTTTTGCTGGTGTTTGTTTTTTTCTATTTCAAATGACTTATGCACTTTATCCTCTTATAATTTCCCTTACAATGGACTTTAAAGCCCTTACACCCCCTTTTTTCCAACGTTTCGAATAGTTATTTAAACGTAGTTAACTTACACTCTCAAAGTATCTCTTGAGCACATGGCAGGTGATTTACATTCATGTTCGATTCTTTCGTTTCTTGTTGTCACTCCTATCGATCTTGACGCCGTCAAGGCCGGTGGTAATGTCAGACCGTGAGCATTTAAATCTTCAGCCATTAACATGGCCTTATCACTCGATAATCTGGGCTTTCTCAAAGGACATGCAAAGAACATGAGCAACAACATTAACAATGTAATGCCGGCTGTCATGCCAAACAATAGCGGTTTATGGATATTGGCCAGCACAGCTAGTATATCGTGTTCCGTCTTGTGCAACGGTTCAATGGCACTTATATCACTATTCTTCTTCATATGCCAATTGAAGATAAAGTTTGTATGTTGATTTATAGTCTCAGCCGATTGTTGATCATCATAAGGAACTACATTTGTATCAATGTCATCATCATCAGCGGCAACGGCAGCAGCTCTATTATCTACTGGGAATTGCTGTACTGGCGCTTGTTTAGCTGCTGAATATGTTATTGTGGGTAAAGTTGGTCTTGTGATTGCTGTTGTTGTTGTTGAGAGGGGTATGTTGGTGATGTACGATGCTATGGCTTGTTTACGTATGGTAGGTCTTAGTTGTGGTATTGTTGTGTCTATAGCTTTAACAGCCTCTGATGTATCGATAGTTAGGGGCAATGAACGTGACATAAAACCAGTAAGCTGAAAGTAGTGGTAGGAGAGATATGAAAGAAATTAGATTTTTGCTTGGAACATTTTGGGAATAACTTTAATATTTATTGTATTTTAAGGTTAAGTTATTTTATATTTTTATTGACAATTATATTTCCTAAACAATGGTCTAGGTACTTGACTAGTTTTTGCATTAATCTATTGACTAATCCGTGGATTATTGGCTATCCTGTGAACACGATTATTACCTAGTCTTTGGATCATTCTATAGACTAATTTATAGCCTAGTCCATAGACTAGTGATTATGTATTAGTCCATTGATTAGTTTATTTACTTTTCGCTGAGCTAGTCCGTTGACTAGTTTATAAACTAGTGAAGTAACTAGACTATTGATTAGTATATGGACTAATATATGGACTTCTCTGTAGTCTACTGACTACTCAGTGGAATAGTCTAGTAACAGGTCTATATACAAGACTATTGATTAATCTATTAATCTTCTTATTAGTCCGTGGGCAAATGACTATTCTATGGACTTTATTATTTGCAAGTCTTTGGACTAGTGATTAACTAGTTTATTGTTAAGACTATGGACTAGTTGGTTGTTTAATCTGTTGAATAGTATATCAACCAGTCTGAACTAAACATTTACTAGTCTAAGGACTAGTCTTAGACTCATCAATGGCTTAGTCCATTGGTTAGTTTATTTAATTTTCTTTGGACTGGGCTATTGACTAATTCTTAAAGTAATATATAGTGATTAGTCTATGGACTTCTCTGTTGGCTAGTATATTGAATACTCTATGGACTAGTCTATTGACAAGACTATAAAATAGACTATTGTTTATTCTATGGGCTACACTACTGACTACACTATGGATTATTCTAATGACTAGTATATTGACTACTCTATGCACTAGTCTATTGACTTCTCTATTGACTAGTTTATTGAGAAGTCTGTAGGTCTGGACTAGTAGGTGTACAGTCTATTGAATGTGTTTTCATATCTATTCAATTATTTAGTAACAAAAATTTAAAACAAAATCATTTTACTCACCTTATTTTTACAAGTCACCTGAACACGATACTTTGTATCTGGCCACAATGATAATTGAACATTAAATGATTCTGTCAATAAATTGCCCATTAAACCGCCACCCGATACCTCCCAGGTGACCAGACACTGGTAAGGTACGCTTAATTGTTCCCAAGCAACATCGACCAGCACTAAAGAATCTTGTTGAACCATTGAGACAGTGTGTAAAGACCACGTCTCACGTATGGTTTTACTTATTTTACCCGGTGGCGCCTTACTGCATTCTTCCCAACACTGCAAAGAGAGAAAAAAAGTTATAAGAAAAAAATATTCAGTTAAATACGAAAATACATATTAAACTAAATGATAGTTTTTGTTAGAGTTTTTTTCTTCATGTTTTAATACTCATATTGATTTTTAGAAAACATAAATCATTTTTCAAATATATATATACAGTCAGACAGTCATACGCTCTTACTCGTTTATATCCATAATGGTTTTAAAAGGTAGGGGAAATCTTTGCTATATCAAAAAAAAGTGGAACTTTTGTACAATTTTTGCTTTTGGCTCAGCATGGGGTATATAAACATTTATATTGATTTGTTCGTTCTTCGTTTTTTTTTAACAAGAGGAATTTTGTAAGCTAGATGATTTAGTTTTGGAGATTTTCGTTGTTTTGTTTCTTCTTCTTTCTATACGAAATTGCACTTCAAAATTAGTTTACGATAATTAATCACGTTCTGACAATAATGAGTCGAAATGAGTTGTGTTTTCAGTTTCTACTACGTTTTTGTTTTTTGCTTTTTTTTATTTGTTGGCTGCTTGTGTTTTTAATTTAATTTTAATCAATGGCAAATGAATGAAAGACAAATGTTGATATTTGCCTTCATTAAGTTAAATTATATCATTTTGGTTTTGTTTCCAAGTCTGGAAAATAATACAATATTGGGTGGATATATAAATTTTTGGTAATCGAGTTTGCCAATTTTTTTTTGCCAATTTATCAAAGTTTTTTTCCTGTCCCTGTCGCTAGAAATGTCATATGAACGTCAACTATGTTAAATTGAGGACAGATTTTCAATAGGTTTAAGACATTTCAAATCGGCCCAAAGACATTAGTAATCTAATATTGATATAACCCTCGAAATCGGCCATACATCACATAGTTGATTCACACATAATGTTCGATTTTTAATAGATTTTGTCATGGGAGCAAAAATGTAATTTTTCTTCAGACGGACACAGCTTAGTTGATTCAGAACGAAATTCTGACCCGATTCATAAATTTTTTGTGAAATTTCGGACTAATTTCAATGAACAACAATTCGTGTCAATAGACAGATAGTGCAGATTTAAAAAGAGAATATAAACCGACTCATATAATCTAAGGATCCAATTTTTAAAACTTTTTAGGAGTTCAGGGATTGATATGTATTGAATACAAAACTTTTAAATATTTCGTATTATTTACAACAAATTTTAATTATTTATAACGTTAATAAAATAACTACACAACCTTACTAAAAGTGTAGACTCCACCCCCTCCCTCCTTCATCCACTACGCTTAACTTGTAATAGCTGTAATATTTATCTACAAATAGATATATTACAAATACTTTGTCATAAATTTGGAATATATATTTTTTTTCTATTATCTTCGACATACAAATGCTTAAGCAGCTTTAGGCTCTTGGTAGTACATACATACAGACATACATACATAAGTAATAACTAAAGTAAAGTGTACATTGTAAAGGATTAAAGTACAACAACGAATGACGACTATTTACACAAATACTACAAACAAACGAATGAGTTTAAATTGTGTGTTTGAGAGCGAGAGGCAGAAAAAGCTAATCTTAAATTTGTTTTTTGTTAATGACTTATTGCTTGAAGCAAATAAAGCAATCAGAGTCAACAATTTTAAGTTTAGTATGTTTGTTGTTGCTATGTTGTCAGGCACCTACACGGAAAGCTCATACCCATTGCCCGGTAGTTTTGGGGGTGGTTATCAGGGAATCTTTGATTAGTGAAAACGGTCAAATCTTAATGATTTTCGTGATAACTTAATAACAATTACCGTTGGATTAATTAAAATGTATAAAGTAATTCATTTCTATTAATTAGGTAGTTAGTTGGTTAGTTAGTTATTTAGTCAGTTATTTTAGTTAGTTAGTTAGTTAGTTAGTAGTTAGTTAGTTAGTTAGTTAGTTAGTTAGTTAGTAGTTAGTTAGTTAGTTAGTTAGTTAGTTAGTTAGTTAGTAGTTAGTTAGTTAGTTAGTTAGTTAGTTAGTTAGTAGTTAGTTAGTTAGTTAGTTAGTTAGTTAGTTAGTTAGTTAGTTAGTTAGTTAGTTAGTTAGTTAGTTAGTTAGTTAGTTAGTTAGTTAGTTAGTTAGTTAGTTAGTTAGTTAGTTAGTAGTTAGTTAGTTAGTTAGTTAGTTAGTTAGTTAGTTAGTTAGTTAGTTAGTTAGTTAGTTAGTTAGTTAGTTAGTTAGTTAGTTAGTTAGTTAGTTAGTTAGTTAGTTAGTTAGTTAGTTAGTTAGTTAGTTAGTTAGTTAGTTAGTTAGTTAGTTAGTTAGTTAGTTAGTTAGTTAGTTAGTTAGTTAGTTAGTTAGTTAGTTAGTTAGTTAGTTAGTTAGTTAGTTAGTTAGTTAGTTAGTTAGTTAGTTAGTTAGTTAGTTAGTTAGTTAGTTAGTTAGTTAGTTAGTTAGTTAGTTAGTTAGTTAGTTAGTTAGTTAGTTAGTTAGTTAGTTAGTTAGTTAGTTAGTAGTTAGTTCGTTAGTTAGTTAGTTAGTTAGTTAGTTAGTTAGTTAGTTAGTTAGTTAGTTAGTTAGTTAGTTAGTTAGTTAGTTAGTTAGTTCGTTAGTTAGTTAGTAGTTAGTAGTTAGTTAGTTAGTTAGTTAGTTTAGTTAGTTAGTTAGTTAGTAGTTAGTTAGTTAGTTAGTAGTTAGTTAGTTAGTTAGTTAGTTAGTTAGTTAGTTAGTTAGTTAGTTAGTTAGTTAGTTAGTTAGTTAGTAGTAGTTAGTTATAGTTAGTAGTTAGTTAGTTAGTTAGTAGTTAGTTAGTTAGTTGTTAGTTAGTTAGTTAGTTAGTTCGTTAGTTAGTTAGTTAGTTAGTTTAGTTAGTTAGTTAGTTAGTTAGTTAGTTAGTTAGTTAGTTAGTTAGTTAGTTAGTTAGTTAGTTAGTTAGTTAGTTAGTAGTAGTTAGTTAGTTAGTTAGTTAGTTAGTTAGTTAGTTAGTTAGTTAGTTAGTTAGTTAGTTAGTTAGTAGTTAGTTAGTTAGTTAGTTAGTTAGTTAGTTAGTTAGTTAGTTAGTTAGTTAGTTAGTAGTTAGTTAGTTAGTTAGTTAGTTAGTTAGTTAGTTAGTTAGTTAGTTAGTTAGTTAGTTAGTTAGTTAGTAGTTAGTTAGTTAGTTAGTTAGTTAGTTAGTTAGTTAGTTAGTTAGTTAGTTAGTTAGTTAGTTAGTTAGTTAGTTAGTTAGTTAGTTAGTTAGTTAGTTAGTTAGTTAGTTAGTTAGTTAGTTAGTTAGTTAGTTAGTTAGTTAGTTAGTTAGTTAGTTAGTTAGTTAGTTAGTTAGTTAGTTAGTTAGTTAGTTAGTTAGTTAGTTAGTTAGTTAGTTAGTTAGTTAGTTAGTTAGTTAGTTAGTTAGTTAGTTAGTTAGTTAGTTAGTTAGTTAGTTAGTAGTTAGTAGTTAGTTAGTTAGTTAGTTAGTTAGTTAGTTAGTTAGTTAGTTAGTTAGTTAGTTAGTTAGTTAGTTAGTTAGTTAGTAGTTAGTTAGTTAGTTAGTTAGTTAGTTAGTTAGTTAGTTAGTTAGTTAGTTAGTTAGTTAGTTAGTTAGTTAGTTAGTTAGTTAGTTAGTTAGTTAGTTAGTTAGTTAGTTAGTTAGTTAGTTAGTTAGTTAGTTAGTAGTTAGTTAGTTAGTTAGTAGTAGTTAGTTAGTTAGTTAGTTAGTTAGTTAGTTAGTTAGTTAGTTAGTTAGTTAGTTAGTTAGTTAGTTAGTTAGTTAGTTAGTTAGTTAGTTAGTTAGTTAGTAGTTAGTTAGTTAGTTAGTTAGTAGTTAGTTAGTTAGTTAGTTAGTTAGTTAGTTAGTTAGTTAGTTAGTTAGTTAGTTAGTTAGTTAGTTAGTTAGTTAGTTAGTAGTTAGTTAGTTAGTTAGTTAGTTAGTAGTTAGTTAGTTAGTTAGTTAGTTAGTTAGTTAGTTAGTTAGTTAGTTAGTTAGTTAGTTAGTTAGTTAGTTAGTTAGTTAGTTAGTTAGTTAGTTAGTTAGTTAGTTAGTTAGTTAGTTAGTTAGTTAGTTAGTTAGTTAGTTAGTTAGTTAGTTAGTTAGTAGTTAGTTAGTTAGTTAGTTAGTTAGTTAGTTAGTTAGTTAGTTAGTTAGTTAGTAGTTAGTTAGTTAGTTAGTTAGTTAGTTAGTTAGTTAGTTAGTTAGTTAGTTAGTTAGTTAGTTAGTTAGTTAGTTAGTTAGTTAGTTAGTTAGTTAGTTAGTTAGTTAGTTAGTTAGTTAGTTAGTTAGTTAGTTAGTTAGTTAGTTAGTTAGTTAGTTAGTTAGTTAGTTAGTTAGTTAGTTAGTTAGTTAGTTAGTTAGTTAGTTAGTTAGTTAGTTAGTTAGTTAGTTAGTTAGTTAGTTAGTTAGTTAGTTAGTTAGTTAGTTAGTTAGTTAGTTAGTTAGTTAGTTAGTTAGTTAGTTAGTTAGTTAGTTAGTTAGTTAGTTAGTTAGTTAGTTAGTTAGTTAGTTAGTTAGTTAGTTAGTTAGTTAGTTAGTTAGTTAGTTAGTTAGTAGTTAGTTAGTTAGTTAGTTAGTTAGTTAGTTAGTTAGTTAGTTAGTTAGTTAGTTAGTTAGTTAGTTAGTTAGTTAGTTAGTTAGTTAGTTAGTTAGTTAGTTAGTTAGTTAGTTAGTTAGTTAGTTAGTTAGTTAGTTAGTTAGTTAGTTAGTTAGTTAGTAGTTAGTTAGTTAGTTAGTTAGTTAGTTAGTAGTTAGTTAGTTAGTTAGTTAGTTAGTTAGTTAGTTAGTTAGTTAGTTAGTTAGTTAGTTAGTTAGTTAGTTAGTTAGTTAGTTAGTTAGTTAGTTAGTTAGTTAGTTAGTTAGTTAGTTAGTTAGTTAGTTAGTTAGTTAGTTAGTTAGTTAGTTAGTTAGTTAGTAGTTAGTTAGTTAGTTAGTTAGTTAGTTAGTTAGTTAGTTAGTTAGTTAGTTAGTTAGTTAGTAGTTAGTTAGTAGTTAGTTAGTTAGTTAGTTAGTTAGTTAGTTAGTTAGTTAGTTAGTTAGTTAGTTAGTTAGTTAGTTAGTTAGTTAGTTAGTTAGTTAGTTAGTTAGTTAGTTAGTTAGTTAGTTAGTTAGTTAGTTAGTTAGTTAGTTAGTTAGTTAGTTAGTTAGTTAGTTAGTTAGTTAGTTAGTTAGTTAGTTAGTTAGTTAGTTAGTTAGTAGTTAGTTAGTAGTAGTTAGTTAGTTAGTTAGTTAGTTAGTTAGTTAGTTAGTTAGTTAGTTAGTTAGTTAGTTAGTTAGTTTGAAAGGAGCATGTATATACAACATCAAATACGAAGAAATGCACTTAGGCCTCTATCGGGCCTGTTGTGCGATTCCCCAGGTGGGAATCACTAATCACTAACTAATGTTACCAGATGGTATTTTACATTACTAGATGCCAATCGGTTCTATATCTCATTACCTAGGATGTCTTACCTAACTAATTGACGTATCTTTCAATGAATTATATAATATATATCAATTAAGGTAAAATTTTGTATAAAATGGTACATACCCACCTTCCAAATCAACAGGGTCGTTCAGCCAATTACACTACACTTGCCTCATGAGTTGTTTGTGTTCCTGTTTTAAGCTTTTGTAAGATTAAATTTAAATCTTAATGTTGCTTTACTTTACTTCATAAATTCAAATCCAACAAAATTATTTATCTTGTTCTTTTTTTAACTCTTTTCGCTTCGTTTGCGAAAAACAAATGAAATATTTTGCTTAACATTAACTTGGGATTTTTTGTTTTAGCTTAAAATTTATAATAAATATGTTATTGATTTTTTTGGAGTTTGTAAAATGTATACTATTTGGTTATACAAAAGTATAACAATCAATTTATTTATTTGTTGTTTCTGTTTTATATTTGATTTCGCTGTCATCTTCACACACATGCACAACTTCTTACTCATTCATGCTGTTTGGCTGTGGCTTTTTGTATCTGTATTTGGAATGTCGTGGAGTCAGAAAGATAGAGGAATGGATTCTTGAGTTAAGTTATTCGTAGGAACTTCAACATTGTCGAAGCATTTTGCCTCACTGCATAAAACTTTTCTCCTAAGCCCCATACTGATATTACTCTTCAGATTTCTGACGATAACGTTTGTTAACATTTAGACAACGGATGTGTATAAAATTTAGATTTCGACAACGAATTGTAGCAATGTTTACAACTTTACATTGTCTTGAGAATAAGAGTTCCTTAAAGGACAGAATCTGTTCAATATAATTTTTTGTAATCGGAATGGGTCTCATTGTCGATTTTGCAGAACAAATTTAGGGCAGATTATTGTAAATTGGAATAAGCCCGAAAATAAATTCATCATTTTAAAAACTGGACTAAAATATTTATTCATATGTAAATTGTGAAGGAGTAAGATTTTCGAACACACATACGCTCCTACAAATACACATGCATAAATAAGTGTTTTACCATAGATTTCCATGAATATGTATATAACTCTATGGATGTTGGTTGTTTTTCTTATGCCTTATGGTTGTGCTCGTAAATCGTCTTTATTACGATTATGTTTGTTTGTTTATTGCAATAATTTATAAGATTTGTGGTTTTCTTATTCTATACGTCGCTTTAGTTGTATAGTTGTTTGTACATTTGTTATTGTTGTTGTTTTGTTTTAAAACCTTAAACCAAGAGGATGTAAATTTTATTACACCCTTCCTTGGTTAATGTTTACCAACACAGCCTATTTTATCCATCTGTACTTATGTCTTTTTGCCTCTTGTTTTTAGGATCACTAAAGCATGACTTGTTTTTGTTTTATTACAATTTGTTTTAATTTTAATGTTAAATAGTTTCATTCCTGTTTAAATTTTTCTTCTTTTATGCATTTGTAAAAAGCTTTAAGTGCATGAATAATTGTAGGCAATTATTTTAGAAGACTTCTGGTAAAATGAAAAAAAAAAAACACATCTTTTTTTATTTGTTTAATATAATTTTTCTTTCATTTTTTGTTGCAATTATTTATGCATGAGTTTAAAAATAAATATTTCATTTTTCTTAACAAGGCCTTCATAGGTTTTTGTTTGGTGTTAAAGCTAAAGTTTGTTTTTAGGAAAGTAAAAGCTTATAATTTAAGTGACATTAATAATATAACAAATGTTTTTAAAAATCTCTTAAGATATATCTACCAGTTATGAGACCTTGTCTAATGATATCTAGATCAATATTAAGTACAATCTAATAAATCATAAATTTCTCAAATTTTCAATCTTTTAGTCATATAACAGCCAAATTTTTATATTATCTAAACATTTTTTTTTTCATTTTTAATCTTGAGAAAATTGTTTTAAATTGAATTTTATCATCTCGTTATACAAAGTCGTCTATTTACTCTCTCACACAGTTTTTCTATGACAATGACAGAAAAAAAACTAGTTTTATACTTATTGCTTTAGTTTTATTTATTTTTGTATGTGAAAAGCAAACAAGAAAAAAAAAAATCGTTAGCAAATGTTTTGGGTCTGGTTTAAAACACTACGGGAAGCCCCACATCCTACTGAGAACTTTTCAATTGTATAACTTGAAACATATTTGCAGCTGTGTTGAACTTTTAGTTTTGAGAAATACATACTAAAGCAAAAAATGTATGTGGATCCCACAAAAAAATGTAACTTAAATAAATACATTTTTTTTATATATTCAACATTGTAACACTTTAAACAAAAATATATTCAGCAATTGTACAAATCAAAATTGTACAATCTCTCTAGTTATAGAGAGAACACAGAACTTTCCCTTTATAGAATGTTGTGAAAAAAAGAAAAAACAAACTATTAATAACTAAAAAGAAAATGGTCATTATTGTGTGGGTTGTAATATGTATAATGATGAAAATTTTCTCTACATTTTCGCAAAATACATTAAAATTTTCATAGCCATATTTTTACACCATTTACAGGAGAATATGGGCATCATTATTGTAAGAAAATAAGGTGAAATCTTTAGTATTGCGTTCGTTGAAAAAATTAACACTGATACGCGCAGATTTTGTTCGCTAGAAATATATATATGTACTAGCTATACCCAGTGTACTTTGCTACCCAAAAAGCCATATAAATAAAAAACCCACTTACACATGGGAGATGCCATGCAAATTATTGCAAGGTCGCCAATTTTTCCGAATGCTAATAAGGATTTTAATTTAAGCTACGAAAATTGTGAATAATATTGTATTGTATTTAATCCATATGGGAGGGGGCAACCCCCCATTGAAAGTCCGCCCATTTTTCTCTAAATGTTCACATGAGTGTCAAAGTTCTTCATGTAAAATTTGAAGATTCTAGCTTCTATATTTCTATATAATTCGTATGGCGGTTCCAAGCCACCTCCTGATGAAAGTCCGTTTTCTTCCCAAAATGTTCAGATAAATATGAAAGTCCTTTGTGCAAAATTTTAGAACTAGTTCTATTAGTTTCTTAGATAAAAGATTTTTTATATTTAATTCACATGGGAGATGCCGCTACCCCCAAGGGTAGTCCGCCTATTTATTACCCAAAATATTTACATGGATGCTAAAGTACTTCGTGCAAAATTTGAAGCTTTTAACTCTTATAGTTTCCCAGATAAATGAATTTTTGTATTAAATAAATATGGGAGGTGCTACTCCCCCTGCTGCTAGTCCGCCCATTTTTTATCCTAAATAATCATATTGAGAGTTATGTGGCTCCCACAAAATTTGAGGACTCTAACTGTTATGTTTTCTGAGATATACTGATTTAATATTTTCTTAATATGGAATTTGTCACACCCACTATAGTCATTCCGCCCATTTTGTATAAGAATATTCTTATGGATGTCAATAATATTCTTAAGGATTCTAAGTCTACCAGTTTCCAAGATATACGACTTTTAATAGTTATTTAGTAAGTAGGCGTGGCACCTCGCCTACTTGAAATTTGAAAGTAAAACATACATAAATACAAACAAACACACATTAATTTTTATACATATAGATAGTCCTTCGAACCCATTTTACAACTTGTCCATTTTAGAAAAATTTATTGTAATTGAAAGCTAATTTGCTATTGAAATAAAACTTTTTCTATTTATACGATTTTCAAGCCCAAAGTTTGGTCCCTAATACCCTCTTTACAATTATTTCATAAAAGTGTAATAACATTAATTTCAAGATTTTGGTCCTTTGAATTCATTTCATTATACATAAATCTTTTCATGGTACCAACCACCGGAAATGGTTTAACTAACTACCAACAGCTAGCTATTCCTATCTAACTAACATTCATTTTAGTATTTCCCGTTTATTGGCACTAGCATTGCCTGTGTGTGTTCTATTTAGTTCTGTTTATTAACAGCAATGTGTTGTACGTAAACGCCTTTTAAGTTAAGTAAGTGTTATTTATGTTTCAGGCTAATTACCTCAACAATTGTGTCCACTTTGCCACCTGTTTTCTCTTCATAACTGTGTGTGATTTCTTTTCTTCTTTTTATTATAACATTTATGCTGTTAAATAATGTTACTTTTTTCTTGTTTGTTTTTCGGTGGTTTTTTTCTTTAAGTCAAATTACCTATAATTACCGTCAATTTTTGGTTTTATTTAGCTAGTTGTTGTTCATTTTTCTATGGGTCGTGTCTGCACTCTTAAGACACCAAAATAAGTAACAACAAAAAAACGTTTAATTTCTTCTTGGCCTCTCAACAAACAGCAGTAGTTATTACTTAAATAGTGTGCAGCAATTGTAGGTGTTAACTTTTTGTCTCGTGTTTGTTAGTAATTTTAGTTGAGTTTCTTTGGGTTTTTGGAAAATGTTAAAAGACTGCTGTGGTAAAATGTTTATTGAAAAACTACCATTTAATTAAATACTTGTAGCAATAAACTTTTTCACCTTTAATTATAGTATTAAAGGAAATTAAATCATTTTAAAAGTGTTTTCCAAATAACTAAATATTAACTGTTATATATAGAGAGGTAAATATTTTTGTGTTTTGTTTTTGCTGTCATAATAACTCTATTTTTGATTTAAGGTGTTCTTGGAAAAGAAAATGAAATTATTATTTTGTAAATTAGTTAAATATGTATGAATTTTAAATAGTTTTTGTAATAATTATAGCGGTTTTAGTAATGGTACTTCATGCCATAAGAATAGGCGTTTGAACGGTGTATATTTCCAACAAAAACTTTAATTAGGAAACGTGTACAGCTTTTGTGTTCAAGCAGAAGCCGACTAATGATTTAGAAAGTATTTATATAACACATTACAATCAAGACATTATTAAAGTACATCTATGTAATCAGAACGTTATGTAGTAGTCTTTAGAAAGTATGTTAATAGGTAAGTGGTTTCAATTGCAAGTCATTACTAAGATTTCAATTTGATTTTAAATTTTAAAGAAAACTAAATTTGATGAAAATTTTAATTTCTTATAACTCATACGTACAGTTGTACTGTTTTGCCGACACAAGAATGGTCCTTCAAGCCATAACGATGGACTTTAAAACCAAAAAATGTTTCTTCGAATCCTGATAGTCCTTCGAAAAATGTATTTAGTGTAAACTACATTATCTGAATCTGTTCTTTCAGAAAGCAGCTTTAAAGATTAGTTTTATCTTAAAATTTTTATGTAGATTTTTTTAAGTAAAACTTTTTTAAACATTTTCATTTAAAATTACTCATACGCTCTGTGGTTCCGTTGCGCCACAATGAATATATTCCTAGGAGCTATAAGAATGCTTTTCGGGGCATGAGATGCTTTTTGCAAATAAAATTTTAGCTTGAAATTTTAATTTCAAATAATTGTAAAGAAAGGATCTATTTCAATGAAAATTTTATGTAAAATTTTACCATTATGAGAATGGTCATTGGGACCATAAGAATAGTCTTTCGCACCAAAATAATGGCCTTCGAAAGGTTTAAATTTAGCCAAAAACAAAAGTAAGAAATTATAGTCGGGTGAGGCCGACCATATAATACCCTACACCTGTTACAAAAATGAAATGTGATTTAGTTTTCATAATAAAGCATTTAAGTTGAATTGTACCTTGTATGAGATATACTTAGCCATTTATTGTTGAATAAAATTGTGGACATTTAAGTCAAATTTTGATGGAGGCTTTGTATAGGGGCTATGGTCAAATGAGACCCTATAATTATAAAACTCATGAGAGTCATAATGGCTAGAACTTGGTTTTGCAGCATTTTGATGAGATACGATTATATTAAACATAATTATGAACTTGAAAGCCCTATTCGTCGGATTCAGTTGTATGGAGGCTAGGAGAAATCATGGACTGATGTTAGCCATTTTCAATAGGCTTCGTCTCCGGTATTATAGAAAATCATGTGCCAAATTTCATTGAAAATTGCGACCTGTAGTTTGATTACAAGGTTTACAAGCCCTATTAAGGCGTTCAGTTGTATGGGGGCTAGGTGAAATAATAAACCGATATTAACAATTTTCAATAGGCTTCGTCTCCGGTACCATAGAAGATCATGTGCCAAATTTTGTTGAGTTATCATCAAAATGGCGACCTGTAGTTTGATTACAATGTTTACAAGCCCTATTCAGGGGTTCAGTAATGGACCGATCTTAACCATTTTCAATAGGCTTAGTCCCAGGGACAACAGAGGATCATGTACCAAATTTCATTGAATTATCTTCAAAATTGCGACCTGTAGTTTGATTACAAGGTTTACATGGACGGACAGACGGACGGACATAGCTAAATCGAATCAGAAAATTATTCTAAGCCGAATGGTATACTTTAAGGTATAGGACCAATATTGTTGTGCGTTACAAACATCAGCACAAATCCAATATACCCTCCCCACTAAAGTGGTGTAGGGTATAATTATATATTAAATCCTATTTGAAAAGAAACAACGAATTTAATATACTCATACTGATTTTTTTTACCGCCATGAGAATGGTCCTACGAGCCAGAAGGATGGTCTTGCTCACCATGTAATGGTCAACGAAAGGTTTAATTTAACTTAATATTAGCATTTAAAATCTTTTTTTGAAAAGGAAAAACTAATTTAATGTAAATTTTAATTTCAAATCACTCATACGATCTGTGGTTCAATTTTACCGCTATATTTTATTTAAATGCCATATACATTTTAGCTTATTCGTTTAACACAAATCAATTCTCTAAAGGTTTCATATAACAATTGATAATTGTGGTTTGATAAATTATTATTATTTATAATTGCCACTAATTCATATTACAAACATAGTAGTTCTCAGAACAATCACCTCAAACTATACTAACTACACCCACAATTCATAAGTACCTCCAACTATTAGTTACAAATTATTTTATAATTATGCACTAGTCTATATGGATTATAGATATTAGGGTGGTATCCATTACCAACTTTGGATATGAGAATTTGCTATTGGAAACCAAGAGAGATAAATACATAAACATTCATATAATTTATCACATTGATTGGATTCAATTTAAATTAGACCCCCCTAATATACATATAACTGTACTCGACACATGAACAGCAGAGTGTCTAAACTACAACCGAAATGCAATAAACCAGCGCCAACCATTATTACAAAAATAATAATAATACCATCAACCACTATTCCAATTAAAAATACAGTATTAAATACATATGTATATGCAAAAAAATATACATATATGTATGTATGTATCTAGAAAAAACTGGACCCAGCTAATAATCAATCAATTTAAAATAAAAATTGTTAACTGCTGCAGACAAAAACAAAAAGACAACACAACCATACGAATAAATGAATAGACAAAATCGTCTATCATTAAAATTAATTGCAATCAATTGAATGTATAATGATACAATATTAAATGATCACAGGATGGTATAACAGCAAATTGTAAAAAAAAGAATAAAAATTTTAAATAAAAAAAAATATGAATAAAAATTGAATTGGCAAAAAAAGGTTAGCCAACAAACAAGCAGTTTGCAGAGAAGTAGTCAGCTGCCGTTAGTACCTGGTAGTAATATTTATCTAATAATTTGAGTTTTTTTTTTTTTTTTTTGGTATATTTTCTGCTGTTTTATCTATTTCTCTTTAGCAATTTGTGTATTATTTACATTGACATCTCCCAAAGGTAAAGTTTATTTATGATATTTTATAACAATAATAATAATTTCTTGAGATATACCCTATAACAAATTAAGCGAATAAATTAAATTGAGGATTTCAGAGAGCTTCTTTATATATAGACTAGACTATAGACTAGACTATAGACTAGACTATAGACTAGACTATAGACTAGACTATAGACTAGACTATAGACTAGACTATAGACTGGACTATAGACTAGACTATAGATTAGACTATAGACTAGACTATAGACTAGACTATAGACTAGACTATAGACTAGACTATAGATTAGACTATAGACTAGACTATAGACTAGACTATAGACTAGACTATAGATTAGACTATAGACTAGACTATAGACTAGACTATAGACTAGACTATAGACTAGACTATAGACTAGACTATAGACTAGACTATAGACTAGACTATAGACTAGACTATAGACTAGACTATAGACTAGACTATAGACTAGACTATAGACTAGACTATAGACTAGACTATAGACTAGACTATAGACTAGACTATAGATTAGACTATAGACTAGACTATAGACTAGACTATAGACTAGACTATAGACTAGACTATAGATTAGACTATAGACTAGACTATAGACTAGACTATAGACTAGACTATAGATTAGACTATAGACTAGACTATAGACTAGACTATAGACTAGACTATAGACTAGACTATAGACTAGACTATAGACTAGACTATAGACTAGACTATAGACTAGACTATAGACTAGACTATAGACTAGACTATAGACTAGTCCACAGACTAGACTATAGACTAGTCCATAGACTAGACTATAGACTAGACTATAGACTAGACTATAGACTAGACTATAGACTAGACTATAGACTAGACTATAGACTAGACTATAGACTAGACTATAGACTAGTACTATAGACTAGACTATAGACTAGACTATAGACTAGACTATAGACTAGACTATAGACTAGACTATAGACTAGACTATAGACTAGACTATAGACTAGACTATAGACTAGACTATAGACTAGACTATAGACTAGACTATAGACTAGACTATAGACTAGACTATAGACTAGACTAGACTAGACTATAGACTAGACTATAGACTAGACTATAGACTAGACTATAGACTAGACTATAGACTAGACTATAGACTAGACTATAGACTAGACTATAGACTAGACTATAGACTAGACTATAGACTAGACTATAGACTAGACTATAGACTAGACTATAGACTAGACTATAGACTAGACTATAGACTAGACTATAGACTAGACTATAGACTAGACTATAGACTAGACTATAGACTAGACTATAGACTAGACTATAGACTAGACTATAGACTAGACTATAGACTAGACTATAGACTAGACCATAGTCTAGACCATAGACTAGACTATAGACTAGACTGTAGACTAGACTATAGACTAGACTATAGACTAGACTATAGATTAGACTATAGACTAGTCCATAGACTAGACTATAGACTAGCCTACAGACTAGACTATAGACTAGACCATAGACTAGACTATAGACTAGACTATAGACTAGTCCATAGACTAGACTATAGACTAGACTATAGACTAGACTATAGACTAGACTATAGACTAGACTATAGACTAGACTATAGACTAGACTATAGACTAGTCCATAGACTAGACTATAGACTAGACTATAGACTAGACTATAGACTAGACTATAGACTAGACTATAGACTAGACTATAGACTAGTCCATAGACTAGACTATAGACTAGACTATAGACTAGACTATAGACTAGACTATAGACTAGACTATAGACTAGACTATAGACTAGACTATAGACTAGACTATAGACTAGACTATAGACTAGACTATAGACTAGACTATAGACTAGTCCATAGACTAGACTATAGACTAGACTATAGACTAGACTATAGACTAGACTATAGACTAGACTATAGACTAGACTATAGACTAGACTATAGACTAGACTATAGACTAGACTATAGACTAGACTATAGACTAGACTATAGACTAGACTATAGACTAGACTATAGACTAGACTATAGACTAGACTATAGACTAGACTATAGACTAGACTATAGACTAGACTATAGACTAGACTATAGACTAGACTATAGACTAGACTATAGACTAGACTATAGACTAGACTATAGACTAGACTATAGACTAGACTATAGACTAGACTATAGACTAGACTATAGACTAGACTATAGACTAGACTATAGACTAGACTATAGACTAGACTATAGACTAGACTATAGACTAGACTATAGACTAGACTATAGACTAGACTATAGACTAGACTATAGACTAGACTATAGACTAGACTATAGACTAGACTATAGACTAGACTATAGACTAGACTATAGACTAGACTATAGACTAGACTATAGACTAGACTATAGACTAGACTATAGACTAGACTATAGACTAGACTATAGACTAGACTATAGACTAGACTATAGACTAGACTATAGACTAGACTATAGACTAGACTATAGACTAGACTATAGACTAGACTATAGACTAGACTATAGACTAGACTATAGACTAGACTATAGACTAGACTATAGACTAGACTATAGACTAGACTATAGACTAGACTATAGACTAGACTATAGACTAGACTATAGACTAGACTATAGACTAGACTATAGACTAGACTATAGACTAGACTATAGACTAGACTATAGACTAGACTATAGACTAGACTATAGACTAGACTATAGATTAGACTATAGACTAGACTATAGACTAGACTATAGACTAGACTATAGACTAGACTATAGACTAGACTATAGACTAGACTATAGATTAGACTATAGACTCGACTATAGACTAGACTATAGATTAGACTATAGACTCGACTATAGACTAGACTATAGACTAGTCTATAGACTAGACCATAGACTAGACTATAGACTGGACTATAGACTGAACTAGACTATAGACTAGAATCTACACTATACTACACACTAGAATTAAGATTAGACTATAGAATAGGCTATAGAGACATTTGTAGTAACTCGATTTTATACGTGAAAAAACGTCAAAAATCTCCAAATGCTGGTTAAAAATCGCCATATTTCTTGCTAACCGCTAAAAAGCATTTTTTTCTGCAACTGCCATTTAAAAAACGTCATATTGGCAACATTGCTAAAATTACTCGCTATCATACCCACTGCGAGAGAGCAAGAGAGAAGATGAGTGCTAAATATGATCTCTATTTGCATGAGAGCTTAAACTCCACCTTGCAAGACTTGATTTTTAAATAGAAAGTTCCCATTTTCAAGCATTTATTTTCATTTACCCTTTCGAACCCGAAATAAGAAAAATTCAATTATGATTTTTACTTTAAATCTAATCTAAGCACTAAGTAGTAATCCAGTATGGAAATAGGGCCATTTCATATTCACATAATACTAAACAATTACTACCACTAGTTTTAAAAACTATTAGATAAAAACAACACTAAAAGTATCTATTAAAATAAAACGAATGTCAAAAATAAAACATAATAAACAACCAAAATCCCTAAAGCACTTGAAAAATAAAACACTGCAGCCCATATAGCCTTCACTCTACCATTATAAAATTGGAAAAATCTAAACACACAACCACGTCTCTGTTTTTCTTTCCTCCAAAAGCCCCCTTCTTCAATTAACATAATAGAGTGTAATAAAGTAAGTACTATTAACATTAATAACACTATTAAAAAATTTTATTTTTTCAATGTTTTTTTCTTATTAAACTCATTTGTTTGCCGGGAAAATAGGAGCTTATGATTAAGTCTTATATTACCAAAAAAATGCAATAGAAAAAAAGTTATTTTTTGTAGCAGCAAATAATTATGGAAAAACTAACAAAAAAAATTTAAAATATAATACATTGCTCTCAGACATTTATAACTGACAAACTAAAACGTGCTGTAGGTTTTTTTGTTGATTATATTTTTCTTAAATTTAAATGCATATTGTGGTTAGTAAAACATTGTTTCTTTTTGGTAGTAACTACTAAAGTGTACTGGTACAATAATATTTGTAGAAATAGTAAAAATAGTGGCACATAGTCAGTATTTAGTTGTAGTAGCATACAGGTGCCAAGCTTTGGGATTTTATTTGTAATATTTTGAATTTGTTTATATTTTTTGTTGATGTTGTTGCTGTTGTGTTGTTTTATTGTGTTTTTTCCATCACGTTGTTACCTTAAAGCGTCAGTTATAATGATTTATGGTAATATTTTCTAACGTTTTTCTCCACTTTACTTGTCTGCTGCTCCATTCACTAAATTTTTTTGGTTTCATTTGGTTTTGCCGTTTGGTATGGTAAATATTTAACCTTTTGTGGTGCCAGGCCAAAATTATTAAGGCGACCTTTAAATTTGACAAATACTAATGAAATGATATTAATTTTTAATCAATAGACAATAAATTTATTCAAAATGTTCTATAAATAAACGAACATTTTCTATAAAAGAAAAACTTACAGAACAATTTCTATAAAAAGGAAATTTTGAAAGTTCAAAAGAAATATTCTATAAAAAGAAAATTTTTCGAAAATTTTCTATAAAAAGAAATATGTGAGCATAATGCGAATGTGTCTTTGTATGTTTTGACTTTATAGTCAGTTTTTCTCAGTATCCTTCTGTATGTCTGGAAAGAACTATAGGCTACTTTTTACTTCGAAATTTCAAGTGGGCAACGTGCCACGCCCACATGCAAAAAAAGTATTAAAAGTCTCATATCTCAGAAACTGCAAGAGCTAGATTGTGGACAACATGAGAATAAAATGGGCAGCCTAGCTACAGTGGGCGTGGCACCTCCCATATAAAGAAAATTTTAAATTGGCACATTTGATAGCTAGAGTCCTCATTTTTTTCGGAGGCACTTTAGTATCAACATGCATTGCCACTCCAATAGGGGGCGTGGCACCTCTCATATTACTTAAATATTAAATTTTGTTTATTTGGGTACCATTGGATATAGAATCTTAAAATTTTGCATAAAGTCCTTTTACAACCATATGCATATTTAGGAGAAATATGGGCGGACTTTCATAAGGGGGTCTTGGTACCTCCTATATAAATTGAGTAATAAATTGGCGGACTAGATTTTAGGGGCGTATTAACTCCCATATAAATTAAATTAAAATTTTGCACGAGGAACTTTAACATACAAGTGAACATTTTACAGAAGAATGGGCGGACATTCATTAGGGCAGCTTGTCACCTCCCATATGAATTAAATATGTACAAAAATGCGAATACCAGTGAATCAGTTAAAGCTAGAATCTTCAAAAATCGTAAAGTGATTTTCTAAAAGGAGAAAATTTAGTGAAAATTTTCGATAAAGAAAAAATTTAACTAAATAAAATCTTTTATAAAAAAAAAATTTAACAAAAATCTTCTACAAAAAGAAAATTTAACAAAAATCTTCTAAAAAAGAAAATTTAACGAAAATCTTCTAAAAAAGAAAATTTAGCGAAAATCTTCTAAAAAAGAAAATTTAGCGAAAATTTTCCATAAAAAGAAAATTTTGTGTAAATTTTCTATAAAAAGAAAATTTTGTAAAAATTTTCTATGAAAAGAAAATTTAACAAAAAAAAATCTTCTATAAAAAGAAAATTTAACGAAAATCTTTTATAAAAAGAAAATTTAACGAAAATTTTCTATTAAAATAAAATTTATCGAAAATTTTCTATAAAAAGAAAATTTAGCGAAAATTTTCTATAAAAAGAAAATTGAACGAAAATCTTCTATAAAAAGAAAATTTAACGAAAATTTTCTAAAAAAACGTAAATTTAATGAAAATCTTCTATAAAAAGAAAATTTAATGAAAATCTTCTATAAAAAGAACATTTAATGAAAATCTTCTATAAAAAGAAAATTTAACGAAAATCTTCTATAAAAAGAAAATTTTGCCAAAAATTTCTATAAAAAGAAAATTTTACGAAAAAATTCTATAAAAAGAAAATTTAGTGAAAAATTTCACTAAATTTTCTATAAAAAGAAAAATTTAAGGTAAATTTTCTAAAAAAAAATTAAATTTTGCGAAATATTTCTATAAAAGCAAATTTTGTAAAATTTTCTATAAAAAGAAAATTTAACAAAAATTTTCTATAAAAATACGTTTTAAGAAATTTGTATATATTTTATAGTTATTTTCAAAGGACAATGTAGGCCTTTATCGGGCTGTTTGTTCTCTCCTTTAACCGTGTCTCTGGTGGGTATCAATAAATCGAAAATTTAACGAACATTTTCTTTGAAAAGAGAGTTTATCGAAAATTTTCTATAAAAAAATTTAACAAATATTTCTTGTAATATGAAAATTGATCGTAAATTTTCTATAAGAGGAAAATATTACGAAAATTGTCTTAGAGAAAATATATTTATGAACAGAAAATCCTTAATTTTTTTAAGTAACTTTTTATCATAAAATACTTATTAAAAATGTTTGTTCTTTCTTTTCAGGTATGTGTATTTTGAACTCAAACGACTTATAACCAAGGTATTTTATTTAAAATTTTAAAACGATTCATTTCTCAAAATATTTATTTAAGATTTTCCCCCAAAAATATTAACGGCTCACAAGTTATTGAATTTTGATTATTTTTTTTTTGTTAAATCTTAGTAGTAAGTATGTAAATATTATTGCCATTATAATCGTTAACAATTGTTAAGACTTCATTATTTGGTTAAACAATATACAATGCACAATAAATGTACATTAACAAAAATGTATATTATCCATTCATGCCACACATACATACATACAAATGAATGAATCAATGATCTTGCACGTACTTTAAAATACATTGTATTTTTGAAGAGTTTTCGACATTAAAATTTATATTGCTAAAACACAAATGGCAATTAATTGACCTGTAAACCCAATAACAATCATGAAAATATTTATTAACATCAGCAATTTAAGAAAACAAGCAAATGTTAATGGATTTTCGAATAATATTACAAAAAAAAAAACTCGAAAACAATATGATACAAATAATAAAATGCATTTGTGTTTTTTGAAAAAAATATCTTTTTTTAAATAAAAAAAGTTGCAAACAACACAACCACAGGAAATAAAATAATGAAAAACCATAAAAAATACATAGAACTTATAAACTACCCTCCAAATGAGTAAAGTGGTGTGTATGTGTGTGTGAGAACAAGGGGGTATGGGGTTTTCAAAAGGGGAGTTATAGTAGTAGAAGCTCGTAAAACAACAACATGCAATACTTAAGTGCATTTTGATGTCATTGTACTTTTATGTGACTATATAGAATAATTTACACATACATATACAAATGTATACAATTCCTTAAAAAGTTTACATTTTTATCTGTGTGTGTGTATGGTTGTGGCACGAAATAATATGGTAAAATATGGAGCACATGAAAGTAAAATAAGGCAAAATAAAACTGAAAACTAAATATACTGAAAACAAAAACAATAACAACCAACTAACTAACAAACTAACTAGTTACTAGTACTATGAACCATCTGCTTTTTAAGATTTTTATTTTTGAAAACAAAAAAAAAAAAAAAACTCCCCCCCCCCTACAACAAAATACACTCAAAGAAGTTGCCAACGAAGTTTTATAAGACATTAGTTAAAGAATTTATAAAAATTTTGAAGAACAATTGTCTCCAAAACGTTCCTAAAAGAGAAAAATATATTTACCAATGAGAGATATTTTTCTTTAAATTGAGAATTTATCATTGTATCAAAAATTTTCTAAAAAAGGAAATTTTATCGAAAATTTTCTGTAAAAATGGAATTATTCAAAAAATTTCTATAAAAAGAGCATCGAAATATTTCTATAAAAAGTATAAAAGTAAAATTTTATCGATACGCAGTTAGTTTTCTTCGAGTGTATTTGAACTGAACTCCAAAACAACTCCAGTAAGCAACTACTGCCACAGATAGATAATAATAATGAAAAATATAGGGACTTGGGTAAAAGTGTTGGTGTAAGTGGGTTTACATGTGCATACACACACAAAAACAAACCTGCAGTTCGACAAAGAATCAATGCATCCGAAAAAGATAGTGATTTCCACTAACGTCTAACCACCTAGTTGACTTTAATTTCTCTTTCGTCACGGATGTACTCTTTGTAAACGATTGTGATGATAATCGTCACTTTAGTGTGCCCTTTGTAAGCGAAAGAGGGGATACTTAAAAAGCACTTGTCTGCACTTGTAGGTTAAATAGGGAGTTCGGGACTGTCCGACCGAACTGCTGGGATACATAGATATTTCTTTATGTGTGTTTATGTAAATGTTAATACATATGTATGTATTTGTTTACTTGTTAAATGACATAGAAAACCATTTCGTGCAAAAATTATTAGCAATAAACAACTAGAAAAGCAAAAAAATATACCAAAATAAAAAGTTGCATAATAAATAAAACCGTTATAAAAAAACTACACACTTCTACATAAAACACTTTCTTCTATACGCCTACCCCAGCAGATTAACAAGGAGTCAAAGTTTTTAGCTTTGTACCGAAGATTCTAAATAATCTCATTTTGGGTTATTTGATCATGTCAGTTGAGTTTTAGTGTTTTCAAATAATACATAGAAAAATTAATCGTCTCATTAGTATTCCAAAGTAATGTTAAGAGAGCCCCCTTTAATAAATTGTGTAATTGCAATTGTAATAATGAATAAAATCACTACATCGGGACAGCATCGCTGAACTGCAGGGTCATCTCCCCACTTACACGTATGAGAAATTTTATGGTAATATAGAACTTTAAATACATTCACATACAATCATGTAAATAATATTTACAGTTGTATTGTTTTTAGTTCCTTTTTTACTGCTGCTGCTGCTGTCGTTGTTGTTTTGTAGCATAATATTTTAATGACAACTGGCAGTAGGAGTAAGAGTACGGTACGTGTGGCAGAGTGGTGTTGCAGTTGGTAGTGGAAGTAGTCCTAGTAAGTCGTTGTAGATGTCGTGATACTAGCAGTCGTAAAAAAATAAATAAATGAAAATAAGCATAAAATTATCATTAACAATGAAATAAAACAACAACTAACACTGACATATAACAGTTAAATTAATGCACGTTATTTTTATATTATACACACACATACACATTTATTTAAGAGAAATTTGGAGAAAACAAATTTTGTGACATTTAATTAAGGATGAAACACCACTATCATACAATCAAAATATAAATAAAATCAGAAAATTTCCTTAACTAAAGAATTTATATTAAATTTAGAATGAAAAGAGAATTTTATCGAAAATGCCTATAAACAGGAAATTTATCGAAAAATTTCTATATAAACAGGAAATTTATCGAAAAATTTCAATATAAAAAGATTGAAAATTTTCTACAAAAAGAAAATTTATAGAAAATTTTGGGATAGGCTCAACAAAGTAAATCGATACTGGGCGATATGTAGGAGAACTATAGGCGTGAAATGGGGTCTTAGTCCTAATACGACAAATTGTCTTTATAAAAGTGTAATTAGACCAATTCTAGCTTAGTGGTGCCATGGCTCTGGAAACGTTGCTAGATATTTGACCCATTGAAACATATTAAAGATATGAGGCAGCGCTTACAGCCGAACGGCTTTTTACTTTAGGCGAACTGGCCAAAAACGGTTATAGGACACTTCATCAATGTTTACTGGACACATTGGAATGTTATACACAATCATCGGATGTGCCTGATCGCATACCAGATACAGAATATGTCGGAAACTTTGAAACGCTAATCCCAGATAGAATGTTATGGTCAAAAGGAACATTAGAGCAAATACCAGTAGGAATCCGTTGTTACACGGAGCGATCTAAATTGGGGGACAAAGTGGGCCTGGGTTCTATATTGAAGACCCAGAAACAGAAATATACCACCATTTACCTAACCATAACACAAGCTTTAAGGCAGAAGTCCGAGCAGTAACGGAATATGTAAATTGGATTAGAATAAATATGGCGCGCACAGGGCTTAATATATTTACCGCCAGTCAGAAGGCAATTAGGGCGATATCAGGTGATAGAATTAAATCTAAGACCATATTGAATTGTAAGAAAGCTTTAACGGAATATTCACCCAGAGGTAAAGTTTACATCATATGGTTGCCAGGCCACTCGGGAGTAGTTGGCAACGAAAGGGCGAATGTAATAGCTTTAAAAGGAAGGGAGCTCGAGGTAGTTAACCTGATGAATGCAAAACCTTTCGACGAAACAAAACCTGAATTAAAAATATGGGTGAGAGAATCCCATAAGGCCTCTTGGAATAATGAAACAGATGGTAAAACCAAAAAGATCCTATAGGGCAAGTTTGGGGTTAGTAGCTATGATTAAGATCACGTCTATACAAAATTGGATGTAATGATTCAGACGAATGTAGAGAATGACAGTGAAACTCTGAAGCACTTTCATTGCCACAGTCAGGCATTCGTCGAATATAGATCCAAGTATCTTGAAAGTGATGTTATTCCGGAAATAACATTCCTGACTAACACCGATTGGAAAATTCTTAGGAATTACGTCCAGGATATTGAGCTTCTTTTGAAAAACAATACAAGTAAACAAATTGTTTTCTCATGAAACGGAGCGCACAACAAGCCCGATAGTGGCCTAGGTGTATTTCTTCGCATTTGATCTAGTAATAATCCACCTATCAATCTAACCTATCAAAAATTTTCTACAAAAAGAAAATTTAACGAAAATTTTCTATAAAAAGAAAATTTATTGAAAATTGTCTGTAAAAAGAAAATTTATCGAAAATTGTCTATAAAAAGAAAATTTATCGAATTTTTCTATAAAAAGAAAATTTATCGAATTTTTCTATAAAAAGAAAATTTATCGAATTTTTCTATAAAAAGAAAATTTATCGAAAATTTTCTACAAAAAGAAAATTTATCCAGATTTTCTACAAAAAGAATATTTATCTAAATTTTTCTATAAAAAGAAAATTTATCGAAATTTTTCTATAAAATGAAAATTTATCGAAATTTTTCTATAAAACGAAAATTTATCGAATTTTTCTATAAAAAGAAAATTTATCGAAAATTTTCTACAAAAAGAAAATTTATCCAAATTTCTACAAAAAGAATATTTATCTAAATTTTTCTATAAAAAGAAAATTTATCGAAATTTTTCTATAAAATGAAAATATATCGAAATTTGTCTATAAAATGAAAATTTATCGAAATTTTTCTATAAAACGAAAATTTATCGAAATTTTTCTATAAAACGAAAATTTATCGAAATTTTTCTATAAAACGAAAATTTATCGAAATTTTTCTATAAAAAGAAAATTTATCGAAAATTTTCTATAAAAAGGTAATTCATCGAAAATTTTCTATATAAAAAGAAAATTTATCGAAAATTTTTTATATAAAAGGAAAATTTATCGAAAATTTTTTAAATATAAAGAAAATTTATTGAAAATTGTTTACATAAAAAGAGAATTCATCGAAAAATTTCTATATAAAAAGACAATTTATCGAAAATTTTCTATCAAAAGACAATTATCGAAAATTTTCTATCAAAAGACAATTTATCGAAAGTTTTCTATCAAAAGACAATTTATCGAAAATTTTCTATATGAAAAGTACATGTTCGAAAAATTTCTATAAAGTTTTATGGGAAAAAATTTGTGAAAAATTTTCTATAGCAAGAATATTTATTGAGATTTTCTATAAAATAAATTTTATCAAAAATTTTCAATAGAAAGACAATTTATAGAAAATTAAAAAAATATTTTCGAAAAGGTTCTATTAAAGGACCAATAGAGAATCTATTTTAAATAAGTATTATATCCTTTGATATTCGTTTTGAATTTAAGTTTAAGAAATGAGTTCAAAGAACTCATTATTATGTCGACATCAATTAAATACGAATTTCCTCAGGCCAACTTGAATATTTTAAACATTTATTTCTTTTATAATAAATAAATCATTTAAAAGGCATTTAAAATAAAATAATTACTTAAAATGTTAATTATAATTTATGTATATTGATAAAAAAAATGTGTAAAACTTTTATAGAAAAATATAATGCACGAATTTAAAATATATGCATGTTGAAAAATGTGTGAATAAAATGCACATCAATTTAAAATGGTTTTTTGTTCAAGGCTTTAAAATATTATAAATGGATTTACTATTAGATAAGAGAAAAAGTAAAATCATAATATATTTATATAAAAAAAAAAACATTATTTTAAGATGACTTAAACATCGCTTCTGACTAAATGTGTAAAAAGGGATGAAGCATTTGTTCAGGATTTTCTAGTTCTTACTTCTTCATCATATCCGCTGCTCCGTACTTCTCCACTTCTTTGTGGGAACATTTATTTGAAAGGAAATCATTTTTTCTACCATTTCCTTAATATTTTTGTTTTTAATTTCTTTTTTTTTTTTTTTTGCTCTCTCCAAAAAGTACACATATTGCATTTAGATTTCCACAAAATTCAATTAAAATGTAGACAACTTTTTTTTTCTAACAGGCTTTTGTTGAAATTTGTATTTTATACATATTTAAAAAAAGTTTATTTCCACAAACACATACACCAACAAACCCACACAATATATTTTATATAAAATGCATGTTCATGTACTTTTTTTTGAAATATAAAAAATATACGAAATAAAAGAACAATTTGATTAACTGCATAAAATCATGATGTACGATTTTAGTACGTGATGTATTTATAGTTGTACACAATTGTAGCATTAACAAAAAATATATATTTAAAAAAAAATAACAATAACAAAAGAATTAGAACATGATTTTAATTTTAATAAAAAAAGAGAGCGAGCAAAATTAAATACTTTTTATTTGTCAGTATTTTAGCTTTAAAGTCATTATAAATAACATTTTAATTAAATATTACTTGTAATTGTATAATTGTTGAATCGTGTTAGAATGTTGAGGGTTAGAAGGTGTAAAACTGGAGTTCCAAGGAAGTAAAAGTAACCATTTGAAAGTAGTTGTACAAAGCAAATTAATGTCAAAACTACTGCGTAGATTAGTCTATTGACAAGTCTGTAGTCTCTTGACTAGTCGGTTGAATAGTATGTTGACTAGTCGATTAACTAGTCTCTTGACTAGTCGATTAACTAGTCGCTTGACTAGCCTATTAACTAATCTATTGATTAGTCTGTTTACTAGTCTATTGACTAGTCTGTTTACTTGTCTATTAACTAGTCTGTTTACTTGTCTATTAACTAGTCTGTTTACTAGTCTATTGACTAGTTTGTTTACTAGTTTATTGGCTAGTCTATTTACTAGTCTGTTTACTAGCCTATTGACTAGTCTGTTTACTAGTCTATTGACAAGTCTGTAGACTAGTCGATTAACTAGTCATTTGACTAGTTTATTAACTAGTCATTTGACTAGTTTATTAACTAGTCTCTTGACTAGTCTGTTAACTAGTCTCTTGACTAGTCGATTAACTAGTCATTTGACTAGCCTATTAAATAGTCTCTTGACTAGACTATTAACTAGTCTGTTTACTAGTCTATTAACTAGTTTATTAACTAGTATCTTGACTAGTCTGTTAACTAGTCGATTGACTAGTCGATTAACTAGTCATTTGACTAGCCTATTAACTAGTCTCTTGACTAGACTATTAACTATTCTCTTGACTAGACTATTGACTAGTCTGTTTACTAGTCTGTTAACTGGCCTGTTTACTAGTCTATTGACTAGTAAACAGGTACAAAGCAAATAAATGTCAAAACTACTGCGTAGACTAGTCTATTGACGAGTCTGTAGACTAGTCGATTGACTAGTCGATTAACCAGTCATTTGACTAGTCTATTAACTAGTCTGTTTAGTAGTATATTAACTAGTCTGTTGACCGATTTGTTTACTAGTATATTACTAGTCTATTGACTAGTCTGTTGATAAGTCTATTTAATAGCCTGCTTATTGACTTGTTCTGTTGACTAGTTTAATGTCTGTTAATTAATCTACTGACTAAATCTGCTTACTAGTATATTAACTAGTCTAATGACTAGTCTATTCCTAGTCTATTGACTGGTCTGTGTACTAGTCTATTGAATAGTCTGTTTACTAGTCTATTGAAAAGTCTGTTTACTAGTCTATTGACTAGTCTGTTTACTAGTCTAATGGCTAGTACGTTTACTAGTCTATTAACTAGTCTGTTGACCGATCTGTTTACTAGTATATTACTAGTCTAAACTATACTAATGACTATGAACTTGCTTGACTAATCTGTTGAGTAGTATAATGACTAGTCTGTTAATTAATACATTGATTACTTTGCTTACAGATCTGCTTACTAGTATATTAACTAGGCTAATGAGTAGTCTGTTGACTATTTAATTGACTAGTCATTAGACTAGTATGTTAGCTAGTCTAATGACTAGTCTCTTGACAAAGTCTGTTGACTAACCTATTGACTAATCTGTTGACTAGTAAAATGACTTGTCTTTTAACTAATCCATTGACTAGTCTGTTGACTATTCGATTGAATAGACTTTAGACTAATATGTTAACTAGTCTAATGACAACTCTCTTGACAAGTCTGTTGAATAGTCTATTGACAAGTATATTGACTATTCTGTTGTCTAGTCAGTTCTGTTTATTAGGCCTTTGACTACTCTATTGTCCTATATATTTGCTAATCTGTTGACGATTAATTAGTATATAGACAGATCTGTTGACTAGTCTATAGTATATTAATTAATCTATGTATTGACGGGATAGTCAGTCGATTAGTAGTCTATGATCTTGTCTGTTAACTTGTCTATTGACTAGCCTTTTGGTTAGTATATTGACTAGTATATGGGCTAGTCTATTGACTAGTCTGTTGACTAAATAGTCTGTTGATTACTTAGTCATAACATGGACTAAAATGGTTTCAACGAAGAAAACTATTTAGTCGTAGTTTAAACAAAATTTGTCCATAGTTATTATTTTTTGCTGAAAAAAATCTAATCATACTTTATATCCATTTTATTTCAAATAAAATTTATGACACCCCCAAACAAAATCTTCTTGATTGCATGCCATTTGCAACAACGTTTAGTACAAACTGTTTTTTCAATTTTTATTTTTTAACATTTATCGCAAAATTTTTGTATCTATGACTCTAGGATTATTTTCATCATTAGTAAAAATTGTTTGACAAAAATGGGAAAAACCAATTTTATTTTAAGCAAATAAATTTTAACAAACACCACAGACAACAATACAGTTCATAATTTATGTAAAAAAAAAGAAAAAAATAACAAAAAAATATAATAAAGTATTCAATTCAATATTGATTGACGCTGAAAATTACCATAATTTGTGCATTGAAATGCAAATTGTGTAAAAAAAGAAAAAAATATAAATAAAAATGAAAACGCAGACACACTTACAGCAACAACCTTAGAAAACAAACTAACAGATGGAAAAAAAATATTCTTAAGAAAAGCAAATAGCAAGTTGAATATCTATGGGATACGAATTGAAGAAGTATAAGAAGGAAAAAAACAAGGTGTGGTTAAATTTAGTGGGTGGCAGGCACAAGAACCGGGACCTTATCTTTAAGCCAAAAAAAGATAAGCAAAATATTAGGAAGGAGTATAAGTGTTAGTGGTATTGGAAGTGGGGAGAATAAAAGGAACGTGCCTGTTTGGTTAGTGCTAAAGTGACGTGATGACGAAGTTTTGAAGCAGATGTCGCTGTTACTTTACTTATATAATATAACAAATATACTATTAATACTTGTAGAAAATAGTACAACTAAAGCAAAAATGAATTTGCTATATATATGCTAAAAGCATAAATACATATTATAGTATACAGATATACAAATAAAGAGAATAAGAAGACAAAGTCGATGACTTTGAAACGTGCCAAGAATAACCGCAGACTTATTGCAATGAAAACTATTGCTGCTAATACTACTTACGACTACTACTACCACTTTAATACTAATATTTATTTACTTTACTACTATTTCTACTATCACTACTACTACTTCTACTACATACATACTACTATTTATTAAAAGTATGTAGCTGTGTTTAATATTAGTAAAGTTATAAACTTATTGAGTGAACAACTTGGATTTAAATTATTTTTCTTAAGTTTTTTTTCTTTCATTCTTTACACAATTTAATGCTAAAATGCAATCATCCATATTATGAGTATAAATGTTTTAATATTTATGTTTATGTGTTTAGTTGCCAAAAAAAAACCTTCTTCTTCTTACAAAAATAACAACAACTTAAACTAAATCCTATAAGGATGTTATTTTCTAGATTTTTACTCTAACAAACACACATAAGCCCTGTTAAGTATTTTCCTTTAAGATATTAAATAAAAAAGTTTGTTTTTTTCTTCTTATTACATTTTTGATTAAATAATAACAAATTATTTACATAAGTTGTTAAAAGGAATTTCTAAAAGCAAAATTTGAAATTTGCTTAATTTCTTTTCAAAGAAACTTTGCTAAAGTTAAATGTTCAACATTTATAAGAAGATACTAAAGAAAATTACGTCATAATTTTTTGTGTTAAATAATAAATGATTTTATTTATTTATAAAAATGGTAAAGTATGTTTTAAAGTTGAATTTTACTGTGGTACGGAAATGATTTTATATTCACAACCAAAAAGTCTTGGCAATGGACTTTTAAAAATCCATAAACAACTTAATAGACTAGTCAAAGAGAAAATGTTCTATAAAAAGAAAAATTCCCAATTCAATTCAAGAAAATCAATTCAAGAAAATTTAGAAATTTTCTATAAAAAGAAAATTTATTGGAAAATTTTCTGTAAAGAAAAATCGAAATCTCGAAAAATTTCTATATAAAAAAATTTATTGAAAATTTTCTATAAAAAAATAATGATCGAATAATTTCCATAAAAGAATTTTTTCAGAAATTTGCTATAAAAAGAAATTATATCGGAAATTCTCTACAAAAAGAAAATTTCTCGAAAATTCTCTATAAAAAGAAAATTTCTCGAAAATTCTCTATAAAATGAAAATTTCTGGGATATTTTCCATAAAAATTAAATTTTTCGAAAATTATCTATAGAAAAAAAATTTCTCGAAAATTTTTAATAAAAAGAAAATTTCTCGAATATTCTCTAAAAAAAGAAAATTTTCTATAGTAAGAAAATTTCCCGAATATTCTCTAAAAAAAGAAAACTTTCTATAATAAGAAAATTTCTCGAAAGTTTTCTATAAAAAGAACATTTGTCGGTAATTTTTCTATAAACAGAAAAATTCTCGGAAAATTTTCTATTTAAGGAAAATTTATCGGAGAATTCTCTTAAAATGAAAATTTTTCGGAGAATTCTTAAAAAGAAAATTTATAGGAAAATTTTCTATAGAAACTAAATTTATCGGAGAATTTTCTATAAAGAGAATATTTATCGGAGAATTTTCTATAAAAGGAAAATTTATTGGAAAATTTCCTATAAAAGGAAAATTTATCGGAGAACTTTCTATAAAAAGACAATTTATCGATGAATTTTCTATAAAAAGAAAATTTATCGGAAAATTTTCTATAAAAAGAAAATTTATCGGAGAATTTCTTTTAAAACAAAATTTATCGGAGAATTTTCTATAAAAGGAAAATTTATTGGAAAATTTGCTATGAAAGGAAAATTTATCGGAGAACTTTCTATAAAAAGAAAATGTATCGGTGAATTTTCTATAAAAAGAAAATTTATCGCAGAATTTTCTACAAAAAAAATGTATCGGAGAATTTTCTATAAAAAGAAAATTTATCGGAGAAGTTTCTTAAAAAGAAAATTTATCGTATAATTTTCTTAAAAAGAAAATTTTTTCATAAAATTTTCTTAAATAGAAATTTTTTCGGAAAATTTTCTTAAATAGAAAATTTATCGGAGAATTTTCTTAAATAGAAAATTTCTCGAAAATTTTCTATAAAAAGGAAAATTTTCTATAAAGGAAAATTTGGAAGTTTTTCCAAAATTTTCTATACAAAAGAAATGTTTATATAGAAAAAGAAATTTTACGAAAATTGTCTATAAAAAAGGAAATTTTTCGAAAATTTTCTATAGCAAAGGAAATTTTTCAAAAATTTTCTATAGCAAAGGAAATTTTTCGAAAATTTTCTATAGCAAAGGAATTTTTTCGAAAATTTTCTATAAAAGGGAAAATTTCTCGAAAATTTTCTATAAAAGGGAAAATTTCTCGAAAATTTTCTATAAAAGGGAAAATTTCTCGAAAATTTTCTATAAAAGGGAAAATTTCTGGAAAATTTTCTATAAAAGGAAATTTTTCGAAAATTTTTTATAAAAGGGAAAATTTTCTATAAAAAGAAATTTCTCGAAAGTTTTCTATAAAAAGGAAATTTCTCAAAAGTTTTTTATAAAAAATAAATTTTTCGAATATATTCTATAAAATGGATATTTTTCTAATATTTTCTATAAAAAGAAAATTTCTCGAAAATTTTCTATAGAAAGAAAATGTCTCGAAAATTTTCTATAGAAAGAAAAGGTCTCGAAAATTTTCTATAGAAAGAAAATGTCTCGAAAATTTTCTATAGAAAGAAAATGTCTCGAAAATTTTCTATAAAAAGGAAATTTTTCGAAAATTTTCTATAAAAAGGAAATTTCTCGAAAATTTTCCATAGAAAGGAAATTTCTCGAAAATTTTCCATAGAAAGGAAATTTCTCGAAAATTTTCCATAGAAAGGAAATTTCTCGAAAATTTTCCATAGAAAGGAAATTTCACGAAAATTTTCCATAGAAAGGAAATTTCTCGAAAATTTTCCATAGAAAGAAAATTTCTCGAAAATTTTCTATAGAAGGAAAATTTCTCGAAAATTTTCTATAGAAGGAAAATTTCTCGAAAATTTTCTATAGAAAGAAAATTTCTCGAAAATTTTCTATAGAAAGAAAATTTCTCGAAAATTTTCTATAGAAAGAAAATTTCTCGAAAATTTTCTAAAGAAAGAAAATTTCTCGAAAATTTTCTATAGAAAGAAAACTTCTCGAAAATTTTCTATAGAAAGAAAATTTCTCGAAAATTTTCTATAAAAAGAAAATTTCTCTAAAATTTTCTATAAAAAGAAAATTTCTCGAAAATTTTCTATAAAAAGAAAAAAAAGAAAGGAATCTAGGGCATTTAGTATAATTTATAACCTCTTTACTATAGTAGTCAAAGATAGTTTTAAAATTGAAAGTTTCTCTTTTTTGACTTCATAATTCCTTAATTTATACTTTTAAAAGCAGACAAAAAATTTAAAAAAAATACAAGCTTTAAGCAGTTTCATAAACGTTTACGTTTATCAAAAGATTAAAATAAATTTCTTTCGTATGTTTTCTGTTTAATTTAAATGTGGCTAAAGAATTGAAACAGCTACTGCAGATTAAAGTCAACTTCTTATGAAAAATTGATTCGTATCGATGTATGTCAGTTTTCTTAAACCAATAAAAAAAAATATTTTTTCGGTAAAATAAAAAAAAAAATACAAACATTCCCCAAACATGCTTTGAGTAAGAAATCTTAATGTACACGATAAACACATTGGTTTCCCGTAAAGTCAGCATATGCCATGGTGTATGTATGAGGAATAAAAAAAAATAAGAAGTTTGTCAACACAAATTAAACATTTATTTTGTTGATAAGAGGAGAGATGAAAAAAAACGTAGAAAAATAAAATATACTGCAGACAGCAGACACTTCTGAAGACAGAAGCTGTAAATAAATAAGAAAAAAATATACTGGAAATAAATTTTCTTGTTGGAAAATATATTTATTTGCTTCATTTCGGCATCTCTCTCTTTTATTTATTTGAATATTTACATTCAAATTGGTAGAACATTATAAACAGCAATATGTTCAAAAAAAAGTACCAAATGATTTGTGTGTTTCTTTTTTAAAAAACAATTTTATATTAAAGTTAAAAAAGAAAATAAATAAATTTTATTACGGAAAAATAAGTAGAAAAAATCTCATGTTTAAATGCATTTACAACTAAATAAATTTACACTTTTCAAACCGCTTAAGAAGAACGTTAAAGTCAATATTGATAAACACATCAAAAACACTTGCCGCAATTAAATAAATGAATGAATGTTAATGTAAGAAGCAGGAAAAGTTGAAGAAGATGTAGAAATGAATTCTTAAATTATAAATTATTGACAAGTTTAAAGATAGAATTATCTTGTTGAATTTACATATCAACCAAACCGCCGCAGTCAAGCACAAAACGCAGTGACAGTTAGTTTAATGCCGCTCACTACCATTTCAATTACAAATACTATATAACAAAAAAAAGGTCACTATCAGTGCTGCAGATCAAGCCAGGGTCAATATTTGTAGAAAATATTAAAGTAATACAAACATGCGATGTTTATATTAATGTTCTTGTTGAAAGATAGTTGCATCTGAATGGTGGACAAAAACTAATTCTTAAGCAAATACTAGAATTCTTATTACTGCTAAGTTTCACTTCTACTGTAAGTGTCAACATCAATGATAGTTTCCGCTTAAGACTTTCTTTAAATAAACTGCACTTTTAATCTTAATATAAATATTTATCAGTTTTTTTTTTTTTTGAAAATTTACTTGTAAATAACAGAAATTGAGTGAATTTTGAAGAATCTATCATAGTTCAGGATAGTAATGTCCAATTTTTGTTGGTGAAATATCGATATTTTGGTAAAATTTTGGTAACAAAATTTTGGCATAATATTGATATTGTACATTCAGACGTACGGACGGACAGACCTTAATCGATTCAGAAAGTGATTCTGAGCCGACTGGTATACTTTAAGATGACTGCAGTACCAATATTTTTGGGTGTTATAAACATCACCACAAACGCGTGCGCACAATGTTTAAATGGAAACACAGACAGACAGATGAACAGATTGACAGACAGACAAACAGACGTACGTTCGGACAGACGGACATACTCAGAAAGTGATTCTGAGCCGATTGGTATACTTTAAGTTGAGTGTAGTACCATTATTTTTGGGTGTTCAAACATCACCACGAACGCGTGCGCACAAGGTTCACATGGACACACAGATGGACAGACAGCCAGACGGACAGACGTACGGACGGACAGACAGACGGACACACCTTAATCGACTCAGAAAGTGATTCTGAGCCGATTTTAAGATGGGTGTAGTACCAATATTTTTTGGGTGTTACAAACATCAGCACAAACGCATAATACTCTCCCCACAATAGTGGTGTAGGGTATAAAAACCTCTCAAAACCCTCCTTTAAAACTGAATAGCTGTTTATTATTATTATTGTTTTATTTACACAAAACTCTTTCTGTTCTTTTTAAGCGGCAAATTTAGTCCAGTGTATATTTTCACTTGTTTTGTCGTGATCATAATATTTTTGTTTCAGTTTCAATTCGTTCTTTCTTTTTTTTTGGTTTTTCCTTCTCAACATGTAGTTTGTTGGATGGAGTTGGCATTTAAGCCGATTATAAAACATCGATTTTATTTGAGTTGTTTACTTTATTTTAACGTTTGTTGTTGGTCATTAAGTATTGTTTCATATATGATGAAAAATTGTATGCTTTGTATGAGAATTTTTTTTTATTTCGTTTGCAAACACAAAATGATGCAGGGAACTGACAAACCAAAACTGCTGCTACTCCCCAGCTACCTACTACAACAGTTAAGTGAATTTAAATTGATAAATTGAATTGCATTTATAATGGAATTATTAAAATGTTTTTCAAGTGGTCAACCAAGAGCTTATTGATTAATGCAGGTGAAAAATCTTAATTAATATTAATAAGATTTTACAAAAGCTTTAAACTTGTTCACATATAATAAATATAAATTTATGCTTTTTACATGACCAATACCAATTTCAAGTAAAAAATCATTTTTAATGAACATATTTATATGCAAGTTTGTTTTTTTTCTGTGTCTGATAATTTAAATTATTGTTGTTTATTTACAAAGTCTATACATTGAGTTTTAATTAAATAAGTTTTCTTGTAATTACATGAATAATGTTTAATCATAAATGCAAATATATGTTTAATTTTCATTATAATTTTACAAAATCTTTAATTTAACATATTTTACATAAATATTCAAAATTTGTTTTTCTATATCATGAAATTAATCCTTATAACCTGTCAGTAGAATTTTGTATTACTTTAATCTGAAGTTAATTATATAAATAAATAAAATGTTAAAGATTTTGTTATTATTTTATTAAGAAGATATCAATTATTAAATATTAATAATTGTAAGTATATTTCGTAAAGAATTTATATAAATAGTATTTCTTAGAAGAATTTACTTTAGACCATAAATATTGTTAATAATTAATCTTGCACAATTTTACTTTATATTGTTAACAACTACATTTTTTTTTTCTAGAAAACGGGTTTTTCAAAAAGTTGTCTATAGAAAACGGGTTTATCAACAAGTTTTCTAGAAATAACGGCTTTAACAAGAAAACTGGTTTATCAATAAGTTTTCTATAGCAAACGGGTTTATCAACAAGTTTTCTATAGAAAACGGGTTTGTAAAAAACTTTTCTGCAGAAAACGGGTTTATCAACAAGTTTTTTGTATAGAAATCGGGTATATCAACATGTTTTATATAGAAAATGAGTTTATCAGCAAGTTTTCTATAGAAAACGGATGCATGAACAATTTTTTTTTGTTTATAGAAAACAGGATTATCAACAAGGTTTTTTTTTATAGAAAACGGGTTTATCAACACGATTTCTATTGAAGACGAGTTTTTCAATAAGTTTTCTGTAGAGAACGGGTTTATCAACAATGTTTCTCTAGAAAACAGGCTTATCAACAAGTTTTCTGTAGAAAACGGGTTTATCAACAAGTTTTTTTTTGTAGAAAAAAAAGGGGTTTATCAACAAGTTTTCCTTAGAAAACTGGTTTGTCAATAAGTTTTCTATAGAAAACAGGCTTGTCAATAAGTTTTCTATAGAAAACGGGTTTATCAACAAGTTTTTTTATAGAAATCGGCTATATCAACATGTTTTATATAGAAAATGGGTTTATCAGCAAGTTTTCTATAGAAAACGGATGCATTAACAATTTTTTTTTTTATCAACAAGGTTTTTTTTTATAGAAAACACGATTTTTATTGAAGACGAGTTTTTCAATAAGTTTTCTGTACAGAACGGGTTTATCAACAATGTTTCTCTAGAAAACATGCTTATCAACAAGTTTTCTGTAGAAAACGGGTTTATCAACAATTTTTTTTGTAGAAAACGGGTTTATCAACAAGTTTTCTCCAGAAAACGGGTTTATCAACAATGTTTCTCTAGAAAACAGGCTTATCAACAAGTTTTCTATAGAAAAAGGGTTTATCAACAAGTTTTCTGTAGAAAACGGGTTTATCAACAAGTTTTTTTTTGTAGAAAACGGGTTTTCTATTGAAAACGAGTTTTTCAGCAATGTTTCTCTAAAAAAAACAGGCTTATCAACAAGAAAACGGGTTTATCAACAAGTTTTCTCCAGAAAACGGGTTTATCAACAATGTTTCTCTAGAAAACTGGCTTATCAACAATTTTTCTATAGAAAAAGGGTTTATCAATAAGTTTTCTATAGAAAACGGGGTTATCAACAAGTTTTCTTGTTTATTAATAAGTTTTCTATAGAAAACGGGGTAATCAACAAGTTTTTTTTAGAGAAAACTGGTTTACCAACAAGTTATCCTTAGAAAACAGGTTTATCAATAACTTTTCTATAGAAAACATGTTTGTCAATAAGTTTTCTATAGAAAACGGGTTTATCAACAAGTTTTCTATAGAATATGTTGTCTTAAGAAAACAAAGTTTATCAACATGTTTTTCTAAAAAGCAGGTTTTGTCAACATGTTGCCTATAAAAACATGTTTGTTAATATATTGCCATTAGAAAACAAGGTTTATCAACACTTTGTAGATAAAAAACGATTAAACATTTTGTCTATAGAGAACAAAGTTTGTCAACAACTTCTATATTTAAAACAAAAGTATCAACAAGTTTTCTATGGTAAAGTAGTTTATCAACAAGTTTTCGATGGAAAACAAGTCTTTTAACCAGTTCTCTATGGAAAATATGTTTATCAACAAGTTTTCTACACAAAATAAGTCTGTCAACTAGTATTATATAAATTTCAACAACAATTTTTCTCTATAAAACAATTTAGACAACAAGTTTTCTTTAGAAAACAAATTCAACGACAAGTGTTCCATAGAATAGAAGTTCTGTTTAAAATTTTCTGTGAAATACCTGTTCGACAGCAAACCTAGTTCGACGATATGTTTCCTTTATGAAACATACATATTAAAAGTTTCACTTGCAATACAAAATATTCTCATTAAAAGCATAATTTTTAAATCAGCGTTAGAACACCCCTTACAAAATGTTAATTTTAAGAAATTTGCAAACCAAAGCTTTTATAAATAATTGCTTTTATAGTCGTGAATGTTTAACTGGAATGTAGCAATCTAGTAGTAATTATATGTTTGCATATTTTTTTCATTCCTACAAATCGTGCTTTAAAAACAAAAAGTTGTCTATAATTTTAAGTAAAAATGTTTATGGACTACTAATTGAAACAAATATCCACTCAACTAAAAACATTAAACGTCTTTTCAGTTAAATTTCATAATTTTCTATTAAGAAAATAATACTGTTAAAACTTCTGACTGTAGATTTGCCTAAACATTAAATCAACAGGTGATTAGTCTTTTTTTTTTAATTAAACATTTCATCAAATACTCAGGTTGTTTGCTACAAAAACGATGTTATCAACTAGTGGTGGCAACAACTATCAATCTACAACTTGTTTAACATGAATGTTTTAAATAATTGAATCGTTTTTTGCTTTTCCTTAACAATTTTCTTGTATTTATTATTAATATATTTTTTTTTTTTGTATGCAAAACGTCTATTTGTCTATGAAGCCCCTGTTCAAATATGTATACTCTTGAGTGCTTACATGGTTATTTACATGCATTTTGTATTTACGTCGCTGAAAACAACTATGTTATAGTCAGGTTACGGTTTGTTTTTGGTTTTTTTTTTATTCTTCTTTAAGCCGTAAAATAACATGACCATATATGTCGAACATATAGTATAGTGGTCAATAGTTGGGGTACAATGAAAATCAATAGGTTTTTTACTTAGTTGTTTACTTTTTACCTATTTGTTTTCTAATGCAGTAAGAATTATTGTTAGAATTTTGGTCGTTGTCAACGAATATGGCCGATACTTCATTTCAAACGTTAGAACTACAATTTTAAAGTTTTAACAAAGTCTAAAGTTTTCTATAGAAAATATGTTTAGAAACATGTTTAACAAGTTTTCCTTAAGAAACTTGTTTTACAAAAAGTTTTCTTAAAAAATTTGTTTAAGAATAAGTTTTCTTTAAAAAATAAGTTTAGCAACACGTTTTCTGTAGAAAATGTGTTTCGCAAGTAGTTTCAACAGCATCTGAAGTTTTCTATTGAAAATATGATTAGAAATAGAAGGCTTTTCTATTGAAAGTACTTTTAGAAACATATTTAACAACAAGTTTTCTATAAAAAACTTGTTTAACAATATGTTTTCTTTAGAAAAAACTTCCTTAACCATAAGTTTTCTTAATAAAACATGTTTAGCAACTATTTTTTATAGAAAACATGTTTAGCAACTAGTTTTCTATATAAAACATGTTTTGCAACAAGTTTCTATAGAAAACATCTTCAGAAATAGATTTTCTACAGAAAACATCTTTAACAAATATATTTTTACAGAAAATATGTTCAGCAACAAGTCTTCTATATAATGAGTATTTATCAAAAATGTTTAGAAATTATTTTCTATAGAAAACATGTTAAACAACTAATTTTTTTATAGAAAGTATGTTTAGTTACAAGTTTATCAACTATTTTTCTATATAAAACATGATTAGCAACATGTTTAGGTACATGTTTTCTATAGAAAACATGTTTAGCAACTAGTTTAGAAACAAGTTGTATGTTAAGCAACGAGCTGGCTATATAAAACATCTTTAGAAATTAGTTTTCCATAGACAACAACTTAAAAACAAATTTAAGAAACAAGTCTTCTATAGAATAAATTTTTATCAACAAGTTTTTTCATAGAAACAAGTCTTTTTTCTAGCAATAAGTCTTCTCTATAATAAGTTTCTATCAAAAATGTTTAGAAATTATTTTCTATAGAAAACATGTTAAGCAACTAATTTTCTATAGAAAGCATGTTTAGCTACAAGTTTTCTATGATGATTGGCAACATGTTTAGGGACATATTTTCTATAGAAAACATATTTAGCAACTAGTTTAGGAATCATTGTTATGTTAAGCAACAGCTGGCTATAGACAAAATCTTTAGAAATTAGTTTTCTATAGACAACGACATAAAAACAAATTTAAGAAAATATATTTAGCAACAAGTCTTCTATAGAATATATTTTTATCTAAAAGTTTTCTATAGAAACAAGTCTTCTTTATAGCAACAAGTCTAATAAGTTTTTATCAAAAATATTTAGAAATTATTTTCTATAGAAAACATGTTAAGCAACTAATTTTCTGTAGAAAGTATGTTTAGCTATAAGTTTATCAACTAGTTTTCTATATAAAACATGATTAGCAACATGTTTAGGAACATATTTTCCATAGAAAACATGTTTAGTAACTAGTTTAGGAGCAAGTTTTATGTTAAGCAGCATGCTGGCTATAGAAAACATCTTTAGAAATTAGTTTTGTATAGAAAACATGTTTAGCAACTAGTTTAGGAACAATTTTTATGTTAAGCAACAAGCTGGCTATAGATAAAATCTTTAGATATTAGTTTGATATTTAGCAACAAGTCTTCTATAGGAAAAATTTTTATCAACAAGTTGTTTATAGAAAAATTTCTGTAGAAATCAATTTTCTTAGAATATATATATTTCTACTGAAAACATTTTTAGCAACAAAATGTTTAGAAACAAGTTTCTATGAAAAATGTTGTAACGATATAAGCACCTACATGTTTCAACTGTAAAGCTGAAACCAAATCTCTTCCCTCCATTAGTAGTGTATTGTAGCAGAAAATGACAACTAGTATTATCACTCATTCGCAAAAATACCAACATTGAATACTTATTATACACCTGTATTTAGATTTTACCAGTATTTAGGTATGACGACAGTAACTTAATATTGTGGCAACTTTTTGTTAAGACATTGACATATATTAAGTTACAATTTAAATCGGTAAAATTTCTTAGAAAATAGCACCAAAACAGGCTAGACCAAAAACGGCTTAATATTTTAAATTTATTTAAATTTTAAAAACAAAAATTATTGTAAATTTTGCTTTCTAAACTGTTAATTTAATTTATATATTTTTTATTATTTTTTTACAGCAATTATTTTTTAAACGGATGTTTTTTATTTTAAGTGTTTGTTGTTGGGTTGTTTCGGTGTTGTGTTAGAACAACTATAAAAATCGCCTTAAAAATTGCAATTAAAAACAATTGTAAATTGTTCATTTTTTTCTCATTCACTTGCTGTTTTATTCTTTAAATGTTATTTTTTGTTTGTTTGAATGACTCTTATTAACAATGTTTTAGACATTTTCAACATTACAATTTAACAAAACTTAAACTTCCGCCTTTAGTTTACTTTATATTTTCCTTACTATTTCCGTTAACATTGCTTTGTTTTTTTTTAGAATTTTTTCTCTATCTCTGTACAGTGGACGTCCACTAGTACGAATTATATAGTGTCAGGCCCTTTCGTAATACCGAAAAATTCGTATTATTGAACAGCACATTTTGTATGTTTAAATTCAAATAATACACATAAAATATTGGATTTTATTTATTTTTGTTTTATTTTTCATGAAAACTTACATAACGGAACAAAATATAATAAATGTGTATTATTTTAAATAAATTTCTTGTACATAAACAGGCATAAAAGGGACATATTTACGTATATGAATTGTTAATTTTGAAAGTATCGTGAGTCCAATAGTTGAAATGAGATATATGTAGAAGGTTTTAAATTTTAATGTTTTTAAAAAGATGTGTACCACAATTTGCAATTTACATATGTGTTCTAAAATGTATTAAAATCTTCAGATTACATAAAACTTTTATTAGAAACTTGAGTGGAATATACCACAATTCTCTAATTTATAATTTTCTCTTAAAAATTAGAATAGTTATCCTTAAACCCATTGTTTGGATGTGGAGTCACACTACTTTCAAAATTAACAGTTCATACATACATATGTATATAAATATCATTTTACTTATTAAAAAATCCATCATTTATTGTTCTCAGCAGAGTTATTGTCGGGAACTAATAAAATACTTTCCTCATTGGCGTTATCATCCAATTTAATTTCTTCTCCAATAAAATAAATTAATAACACTAAATAATTGTTGATTTGTAAATATACATGCAGTAAATTGTGTGTATAGGATTTTTTAAAATACAAAACACTTGTAATAAATACAAAAAAACTTCAAAATTACTGAGCTTAAGGAATGATACCGAAATAATAAAATAAAAACATAATAAAAACTTCATTCATACGTAAATAAAACCAAAATTTCCATAAAAAATGCGTTATTCGTACTATCGAACAGAAAAATTTTGACTTTATTCGTACTATAGAGTAGACAATGCAACAATTTTGCCATTCGTATTATTGGATATTCGTAATAAAGAGTATACGTACTATTGGACGTCCACTGTATTTAGTTTTTTTTTTTTTTTGGTATTATTTTCTATTTTCCAGTTTTTATACAGAGATTTAAACAAAACATAATAGACAAGACATTGTATTAACGAATTGTTGTCTTCCATTCTTAATTTAGCCAAGACAAACACCCACCCACACCCTGTAGAGAGTTTCTAGCTTTGTCTTTGTTTTTCTAGCTGCTGTTATTTTCTTCTAGTTTTATTTTGTACGGATTTTCTTCCTCTCCTTCCTTGCAATTTTTTTTTCTGTTGATATTTTTATTTACAAAATTTTGTTGTCTAAAAGACATCTTGTATACTTTCCTCACCAAAACCAACAAATGCTTTATTTCATTTTATATCTATGTGTTAGTATGACTGTGTATTTGTAGCTAAAATGTAGAGGAAGGAAAAGTTGAAATAAAAATCAGCCAAAAAGGAACTCTGTTAGGAATATTGTACATTCACATTCAGTTACAGAATACAATTTTATCTTCACTTACATCTGTGACACGCACACTTGTAAAAGTTGAGGCAACAAAAAAAAGCGATTTTTTTCTTTCTTCATATTTTTGTTGGCTCCAAAAAAATAAAAAAAAATTGTTTAAAAAAAATGAAAGAAAATAATGTAAAGAATGAAAGCAACTTATAATTTAGCTTAGGGAATTGTTATAATTTAATTTTGCCTTTTTTTCCTTCTACATCTTGTTCCGTCTTCTGCACCAGTTTTCCTTCTTATATCTTTTGGGAATATACATACATATATATTTTTTTCCATTTCGAAATGTTTAAATGAATGTTTAGATATTGTTGGGTGCGGTGTAAGAGGGGGAACGAGAGAGGGTTAATAAATTTAATACAGTGAGTGGTATAAAAAGAGAAGAAAACTAAAATGTATGGAAGTAAGTTTGTAATTGGATTTTCTTCATTTTCGTAGATGTCAGTAACTTTTCCTATTTTTCTCTATTTTCTTTAAGGCTGGAGGTTATAGAAAGAAAGCTTTCTAGTTTGTTTGAAACATATTGAAGAAACTAAATTTCTGATTGAAGAAATTTTGTTTAAGCAAAATATCAAAAGCTATAATTATAACATTTTTGGCAATTTCTTATAGAATTTGTGTATAAAACCACTTAAACTTTGTTTCTGTACAAAGCCAAGTTCGGCTCTAATATCTAAAAGAAAAAAGTATAGCAGAAATTTCTCTATAGAACATTTTTTTGGCAACAATTTTTGTAGAGAAAAAGAGCTTTTCAACAAGTTTTCTAAAGAAAACATTATTTCCCAACGATTTCTAGTTCGAAATCTAGTTTTAAATTCTATTCAAATCAAGCTTTCCATTAAGAATTGAATGGTGTAACAAATTTTGTAATAAAAATTTTTCTGTAGAAAACAACTTTGAATTAAGTCTTTCAATGAAAAAAGAGTTTACTTTTCGAAACAATTTCGGCAACATTTTCTTTATATAAAACAATTTTAACAGCGAATTTCTCTATAGTTCGAAAACCACTAAAAACAAGAATGTTTTCGACATAAAGTTTGACAGCAAGTTTTCTTCAGAATGCATGTTCTAAAGCGAGTCTTCTACAGAAAACAAGATCGAAAGAGGAATATAGAATATAAGAATAGATAGAAAAAATTTTCTATAGGGGACAAGTTCGCCAAACAATTTTCTATAAACTATAAGTTCTACTACAACATTTCTATATAAAACTAGTCTGAAAACATGTTTTCTTAAAAAAACATATTTTTACAACAACAATTTTTCTCCAGAAAACAAGTTTTTACAAACCAAATTCGATATAGTAATAATGTTTGACAACAAGTTCATGTTTAGCAACAATTTTTCCAAAAAAAAAATATGTTTAGCAACTTGTTCTGAAACAAATTTCGGAAAACATGTTTAGCATTTAGTTTTTTATAGAAAACATGTTTATCAAACAAGTTTTCTTTAGAAAATATGTTAAGAAACAAGTTTCTTATGGAAAATATGTTTATCAACAAAGTTGACAGCAAAATTTTTAATAGAAAATATATTTGAAACAAATTTATGTTCGATAAAAGTTCAAGGAAAATAAGTGGTCCTGTTGTGGGAATCGAACCCACGAAATCCGGTTTAACAGACTTGAAACTAACTACTAACCTACTACCGATGTTAGTTCATTAAATTCTCAATATATCGAAATTAGTTTAAAACAAGTAAAAGTGTTCGACTATGCCGAATCTTAGGCTGATGTCAGAGTGCCTGCTACAAGCAATGCGAAGCTTTGTGCTACAAACCTTTCCTTGTGTTTTCCTATGTATCATGTCAGAGTGAAAGCGAAGCTTGATACTAGAAAACACAAGCAAAAGTTTGTAGCGCAAAGCTTCGCATCGCTTGTAGCGCCGTAAATGCAATGTTCCCTTATAAACATTAAGTTGATATTTGAAATAGGGCTTAAGTAAATTATGGACACCTTTAATTCCTTTCGGATTAACAGAATATTAATTTTTAAAAACAAAACAATTTTGTCCAACTTTTTAACCATGAACATATATGTGGGCGGTGAATCGAGGTAATGTTTGTTCAAGTCATTTTCTGAAGTGGACCTTATTTGGGGGGTAGGGTCAATTATGGACCGATTCTCATAAAATTCGGTAGAGAGATTTGTGCTCGTAAGAAACATACTTATGTCTAATTTCAGCGCTATGCTCGTATTTTTAAGCCAGTAGTGAGCGTTAAAGTCATTTTCTGAAGGGAACTTTATATGGGCAGTAGATTCAATTGTGGACCGATCCGAAAATACGGTATAAAGACTTTAGCTCATAAGAAACTTACTTATATAGAATTTCTGCACTAGACTGGTATTTTTAAGCGAGTAATGGGCGTTGATGTCATTTTTTGTATGAGGGGTAGGGTCATTTATGGGCCGATCCTCATAAAATTTGGTAGAGAGAATTTAGCTCATATGAAATTTATTTATGTCGAATTTCTTCGTTATACTCGCATTGTTAAAACAGTTATGCCTGTTAAAGCTGTTTTTCGAGGGCCACTTGTATGGGGGCTATGTGAAAACGTGGACCGATATTGCCCATTTGCAATATCAAATAAACCTTAACCTTTTTTCCTTCGGACCCTAACCTGCTTTCAACAGACAAACAGACAGACGGGCATGGCTAGATCGTCTTAACATTTAATAAAGACCCATAATATACATATATACTTTTGTGGGTCAGTCTATGATCGATATTTCGATGCGCTACAAACTGAAAGGCAAAATCAATATACCACCATCTTTTTTAAAGGTGGGTATAAAAATATTGGTTAAAATGTTCTCAAGTTCGCTAATAGTGCTTATTTGTTGTTTATTTCCTTTAAAAAATTAATTTGGACTTACTTTATTTCAAATTTTAGTTAAAACCCAACAGTTGAACTTACCTAAAAATAGAAAAGATAAAAAAAAAATTAGTTTATATTAGAAAATTTAATAAGTAAAATTTATGTTAATTATTTTAAACAGATTTTTTATCAAATAGGCCAGAATAAATAATTCTAAAACCATTTGTATATCATGTCTACATTCTCAAAGACTTGTTGATTTGTCCTACTATATGTAATTGTGATTTTTCATTAGAAATTAAAAAATATAATTAAATAACTAGAACATCAGCCGTCTAATGTTTTGTTAACACTGTATTTCTGCGCTTGCAATTAGACTTCATTATGTCTGTGTGATTTATAAAGATTTTTTTAAATATGATTTCTATATTATTATCTTTGAATAAAGTTTTTTTTTTATACAATAACTTTAAGTAAACTAGATCAACACTACAATTACTACACACACAGCTACATAGAGAAAACATTCATCTAACAACTAATACAATTATAAAATGTTGCTTCCTTTTAGGTTTGTATTGCATTTTGCATCTGTTTAGTCTCCTATGCCTTTCACTCCCCTTTCCCTTTTTTTATGATTTCTCTTACAATAAGCCCTTATTATTGTAGAAATGTGTGGGTGGTTGGTTGTAGAAAAAAAACTTATTTTAATTAGAACTGTTTTCCTTTTTTTCAATTTTTTATATATTTTTACATTTATTTTATGTTTTATTTTACTTGTCAACTTTTTTTATTTATTTTTAAAAAAATATGTATTTATTCTACTGTGTTCTGCTACTGTTCTCTCTATGCTTTGATTTTTCACTTATTTAAGACCCTTAAGGAACAAATTGTATAAAAAACTGAACATAAATAAATAATATATGTAGAAAAAAAAATAATAAAACTAAAAGTTAAAAGTTTCTGACATTTTCATGAATATTAAGAAAAATTCTAAAATTTAATTTTAAAAAATTTTTATATTTGTTGAACAAAATTGTAACAGAAAAAATGTAACAAATATTTGTTTTTTAACAAATAAAAAGAAGTAATAGATTGGTTTGTATTTTTTAAATACAGAACATTTTTCTAAACAAACAAATTTTGATTTTTAAGGGAGTTTTAAAAGGAATTTAGTACAAAGGAAATACACTATCGAGGCTATTGAACGCTCCTTTGCATGAAAAAAAAATTGTTCACTAGTATAATATTTTTCAATGTTCAGAAACTCAGTTTCCTGGACGTAATTCCTAAGAGTTTTCCAATCAGTGTTAGTCAGGAATGTTTCGTTTTCGGAATAACATCACTTACAAGATACTTGGATCTATCTTCAACGAATGCTTGACAGTGGCAAAGAAAGTGCTCCAGAGTTTCACTGACCTCTCTACATGCTCTACATTCGTCTGAATCCCCACGTCCAATTTTGTATAGATGTGCTCCTGTGTGTCCACTCAGAACACGTACCATCATGCTAACTTCAGACTTGCTCATTTTGAGGAGATTTCTCGTTTCATTATTCCAAGAGGCCTTATGGGATTCTCTCACCCATATTTTTAATACAGCTTTTGTAGCGTCGAATGGTTTTGTGTTCGTCTGGTTAACTACATCGAGCTTCCTTTCCTTTAAAGCTATTACATTCGCCCTTTCGTTGCCGACCTCTGGGAGAGTATTCAGTTAAAACTTTCTTACAATCCAATACTGTCTTAGGCCGATGTCAGAGTACCTGCTATAAGCGATGTGAAACTTTGCGGTACAAAGTTTGTACTACAAACTTTTGCTTGTTTTTTCTCGCATCAAGCTTCGCTTTCACTCTGACATGACACATAGGAAAACACAAAGAAAGGTTTGTAGTTCAAAGCTTCGCATTGCTTGTAGCGCCCACTCTGTAGTCAACCTTAGATTGGATTCTATCACCTGATATCGCCCTAATTGCCTTCTGGCTGTCGGTAAATATATTAAGGGCTATGGGCGCCATATTTATTCTAATCCAATTTACACATTCCGTTATTGATCGGACTACTGCCTGGAAGGTTGTGTTATGATTTGGTAAACGGTGGTATATTTCTCTTTTTGAGTCTTCAATATAGAACCCCAGGCCCACTTTATCCCCCAATTTAGAGCCATCCGTATAACAACGTATTCCTACTGGTATTTACTCTAGTTTTTCGCTTGACCAAGACATTCTATCTGGGATCAGCGTTTCAAGATTTTCGACATATTCTGTGCCTGGTATGCGATCAGGCACGTACGATGATTGTATATAACATTTCAATGTGTCCAGTATACATTGATGACGTGTCCTATAATCTCTTTTGGCCAGTTCACCTAAAGTAAAGAGACGTTCGGCTGTAAGCGCCGCCTCATGTCTTAAATATGTTTAAATGGGTGGAATATCTAGTAACGTTTCATAGTAGGACTAAAGGCCCAACTATAATGTGCATAAGCTTGCTTAAGGTAATGTCAAAATCGAACGAAAAGTCTCTCAAATGCTTAAGAAAATCCGAGGAAACTTTTAGGTGGCTATAATGTACCTACGGGCATTCAAAACAATTTAGCTCTATTTGCACATTTATGTGACACACGTAATATAAAAAATACATATTTCAAAATATTTTATTGAAATAAATTCATTTTCTTGTAGCTTTCCATTTTTTTCTTTATTTTCTTTGTGTATAATAAACAAACAATTGATTACGTACGTAATGTGCTGTCAGCATCGCTCTTTGCTTAAGCAAATAAAATTTGACGAAACTTGACGAAACTCTCTTAAGTACATTATAGTTTGTCACATACATTTTATATGTGTTCGCACAGTTGCTTAAGCTGACTTCAGTTTGTTTAAGCATATTATAGTTAGGCCTTAAGACCCTACCTATTTCATGCCTATAGTTCTCCTACATATCGCCCATTTCTATGTTATATTTAAACTAGCTTATCAACAAAATTTTCTATAGAAAACTAATTTATCAGCAACATTTTCTATAGAAAACTAGTTTATCTACAAATTTTCTATAGAAAACATGTTAAGCAACAAGTTTTATTTTGTCGTTGATGTTTTTCCCTTTATTTGTGTTTATTTGCATTACTTTCTTTGTTTACCGATATGTTTGCTTATCATTATCAATTTTACAAGTTTTACCACATTCTATATTTGTTGTTAGATACGATTTATTAACAGACTAAGAAATATTTATACCACAAAAACCATTAGATAAAATTAATTCCTTTTTGTTTGGAATTACCTTAAACTGTAGGAATTATTCTATCACACACTGTATGTGGTTCATAGAATATTTATGAAATTTCTCTTTATTCCTTTTTACAAACTTAATGATTTTCATTCATTGTTATTTTCATAAAGTTCCTTTACAGAAAATTTAAATGTATGGAAATTTTTGTTGTTCTTAAGGGTTTGAGTGCTGGCTTGGACTGACAGACTGAGTGACTGAATGCCTGACAGTTGTGGCTTTTTGTCTTTTAAAGTAAAAGTGCGAGCGTGTAGACTAGGAAATTCTTTTGTTTATAAGGTTATATCGTGTGGTTGGTATCTTTGTGTTTAGTTTTATTAATAATGTAGGTAAATATTTGTCAACCTAATTAATAATTATGTTTAACGTACTACTCTACGTACAAACACAGACGCTGAGACACAAAAGACAATAACTTCACTCATTCTACCGAAAAACCTCTTGAAGTATTTTTAGGAATTTTTATAGGGGATTGTACTTGTGGAATGTGTGACAAATTAAATTAAGTTTTTGACATAGAATTTAATTTTTTTAAAATAATTTTAATTAAAAGGTGGGTTTTATTCATTAGAGACGTTGATTAATATAAAGGAGTTGCACAGAAGGAGGTAAATTCGTATAATTAAAAGATATTAAAATCAACTTTTCTGTATCTCGACACAGATTGAAAAGGAAATATACACGCCTGGTACCAAATTGACACCAAAAAGTTTATAATTTTTCAATAACATCCGTTTTCAAAGTATATACATACGTACGACAACACTATGTAATGTTGGCAACGCAACGTTGTCGAAATTTAAATCTTATACACATCAATTGTCTAAATGTTAACAAACGTGGTAAGCTCACTATTGGCAACGGATTGTTTGTCAATAGTGAGTTTACCACGTTTGTTAACATTTAGACAACGGTTGTTGAAAAATTATAAACAGTTTGGTGTCAAATTGGTACCAGGCGTGTATATTTCTTTTTCCCTCTGTGCATCTAATTCTAGTGAAGTTTTTTAAAACTTTCCCATTTCGCATTAAAGCTCCTTTAAGGAAAAATATGACTTTCTAATTTTACTTTAAGCTTGAACTTGACTAAGATTGCTTAATTTGTTGTTATTTTTATATACTTTAACATCAGATAAAATTAATATTTTCACTTTTCAATATTTTTCTTTTCAAGAAAAAACATAAACATCTCTGTTTTTTATTATCCTTAAAAACTGAATATATCTTTTTAACAAAAAGAAAAATCGCTGATACAGGGAAAAATACACACAAAATGATAAAACAAAAACTTTTTATCTACAATAAATTCTGTACAATAAAAACAAAACAAAAATTCTACCATAAGAAACATGACAAGCCTATAACATTTTCTATATCTGTATCTACACCTAGATTCATTTTACTGCCGTTTTGTTTGGGGGCACCAAAGATAAATAACTCTTGAATTGTGAACAACCAAAAACAAACTGAGAAGAAAAAAAAAGGAGGAAATGTATAAAAAAAAATAAATAAAAAGCTGAGTACGAATACCACTTTTTGTGTTGTTTTTCATATGGTCCTAGATACAAAAAGTTTATGTGCGTTCTCCCAAAAGTTATACACGTAAATTGTGTATAAAGTGAAACATTTTGGCTGTGTGCCTAACATGTCAAGGTAAATATACGTATCCTTGCACACACTCTACTTAGTTCTGCAGCCACCCACAACTCCCATTCACATGTAAACGTATACTCACAATAATTGTAAACTCACCGGTACAAGAAAGATTTCATGTTATACATATAGAATAACAAGTGAAAACACAACACATACATACGAATTTAACAAGAAACTCTCATAAAAACACACACATATGTACATGTACTTAGATAAGTCTTTACAAGGACTTAAATAAGAATAAGAGCTTTTTATTTCGCGTTTATCCCAAAAAGAGTAAAAACAAGAACAACAACATTTAACAGAGTGTTAAAGAAATTGACTCTAGAGAATAGATATTAAAAATTTTAAATTTTCTATAAAAATACAAAAATTTAACAAAAATTTTCTCTGAAAGAAAATTTTGCGGAAATGATTAACAAAAAGAAAATTTTAGCAAAAATTATTCAAAAAGGAAATTTAGGGAAAATTTTTCTATAAATATTTATGAAAATTTTCTATAAAAAGATTTATAGAAAATTTTTTATAAAAAGAAAATTTATGAAAAATTTTCTATAAAAAGAAAATTTATGGAAAAGTTTTTATAAAAGAAATTTTATGGAAAATTTTCTATAAAAGAAAATTTATCAAAAATTATTTATGAAAAGAAAACTTATGGAAAATTGTTTATAAAAAGAAAATTTAGGTAAAATTTTTTATAAAAAGAAAATTTAGGTAAAATTTTTTATTAAAAATAAATTTATGTAAAATTTTTCTATAAAAAGAAAATTTATGTAAAATTTTTCTATAAAAAGAAAATTTATGTAAAATTTTTCTATAAAAAGAAAATTTATCGAAAATTTTCTATAAAAAGAAAATTTATCGAAAATTTTCTATAAAAAGAAAATTTATGGAAAATTTTCTATAAAAAGATAATTTATGGAAAATTTTCTATAAAAAGAAAATTTATAGAAAATTTTCTGTAAAAGAAAATGTATGGAATTTTCTATAAAAAGAAAATTCAAGGAGAATTTTCTATAAAAAGAAAATTCAAGGAGAATTTTCTATAAAAAGAAAATTTATGGAAAATTGTCTATAAAAAGAAAATTTATGGAAAATTGTCTATAAAAAGAAAATTTATGGAAAATTGTCTATAAAAAGAAAATTTATGGAAAATTTTCTATAAAAATAAAATTTATGGAAAATTTTCTATAAAAAGAAAATTTATGGAAAATTTTCTATAAAAAGAAAATTTATGGAAAATTTTCTATTAAAAGGAAATTTATGGAAAATTTTCTATAAAAGGAAATTTATGGAAATTTTTTTTATAAAAAAAATTTATCGAAAATTTTCTATAAAAAGAATATTTTTGGAAAATTTTCTATAAAAGAAATTTTATGGAAAATTTTCTATAAAAAGAAAATTCAACAAAAATTTTCTATAAAAAGAAAATTCAACGAAAATTTTCTACAGAAAGAAAATTCAACGAAAATTTTCTATAAAAGGAAAATTCAACGAAAATTTTATAGAAAAGAAAATTTATAGGAATTTCTATAAAAAGGAAATTTATGAAAAATTTTCTATTAAAAAGAAATTTGTACTCAAATTCTTTTCTCAAAAATTTTCTATAATTTCTATACTTCTCGAAAATTTTCTATAAAAAGAAAATTTATCGAAAATTTTCTATAAAAGAAAATTCAAGAAAAATTTTTTATAAAAATAAAATTTAACGAACATTTTCTATAAAAGAAAATTCAACGAAAATTTTCTATAAAAAGAAAATTTATCGAAATTTTTTAATAAAAAGGAAAATTATGAAACATATTTTTAAATTTTATAAAATAATACCAAAAAAATTTTTAACGGAAAAATAAGCGAAATTTTGTTAAATGAACTCATTCCTTTAATATCTGCTGCCTACAAATAACTTTCAAAACCAATACAACTTATAGAAACGCAATAAAAACTGACTACCCCGCTGAGGATTCGTCCCCTTACCCTTTAAATCCTATACTTTTCAACATAGAATACCATTAGAACAGAAGAAAAATAAAAATGTTTAACAATTTTACTTTAAAATTTACCTGGTTGTGTTTTTGTTGCTGTTGTTCCTACATAAATAACGTTGTATGCTAAAGCTAAATTAACTTTTATGTAGTCTCTGGGGACTACTGACGACGACTACGACTAACTTTTTGTCTAATTTTTTTTTGCAGACAGTTTTTTTTTTTTTTGGAAAATAGAGAATCGTAAACATATTTTGTTGAAGATATTTCGTTTTTAGATCATAGGTTTTAACTTTAATTTGTAGTAACATTTTTATACTGGGGACTTAACCATGTATAGAAAGAACTTTTACAATTGCAGAAGTTTTAAGATAAGATAAAATAACAAAAATTCAATTGTGAAATTTTGAACGTTATAAGGCCTCGCCTGTGTCCTATCTTTCATTGTAACTGGATAATCAAAGAATTTCAAAAGTAATTTTTACACTATAAGTTTTTATTACAAGATGGATAAACAATTAAACAGTAAGCTTATAACTAAAATTCATAAAGTCTATTACTTAATTAATTTTACTAAGTAATTATAAAAGAATTTTGCGACCTCCCACCAAGATTTTCAAATAAGAAGCTCAACTATTTTCATTTTTAACTCACAATGTATGACGAGCTATGTGTTGAAATTAAATATTTCCCCAAAAAAAATTAAATTTAAAAGCAATGTAAGCATTTTATCACCTTAAATGTAAAAATAAAATTTCTATTTTGTTTTAAAACTAAAATGGAAAAAAACTTGAAGCACTTGCTAGACACGAATGATTAATTGTTAAAAAACTTTTTCTAGCCATTTTGTAGCAATGTATAAAAAATGAACGTCGATCTTGACAGAACACGTGACACCTTATTCATTAATTACAATATAATTGTTAGAAAGAAACTCTATGAAAAGTATAATTACACAAAGCTTCTGTACACACAGAAGTTGTCAGCTAATTAGACTTGTTAGAGGAAATTTTTAATAGGGAAGCATGTATTTGAATTTGTAACATGAAAAAAACGTTTATAATTTAACTTATTAAATTGTTATATAAAATTTGTTCTAAAACTTTAGAAGAACATTTATCGAAAATAATCAACAAAAAGAAAATTTATTGAAAAAGAAAAATTATAGAAAATAATCTATAAAAGAAAACTGTGAAAAAGATTATTGATCAAAAATTTTCCATGAAAAATTTTTTTTTTACAAAAACAAAATTTTTCAAAAATTATGTATGAAAAGAAAATTTCTCAAAATTTTCTGTGAAAAGAAAATTTCTCAAAATTGTTTGTGAAAAGAAAATTTCTCAAAATTTTCTTTGAACAGAAAATTTCTCAAAATTTTCTATGAAAAGAAAATTTCTCAAAATTTTCTATGAAAAGAAATTCTGGGAAAAGTATATGAAAAGAAAATTTATCGAAAATTTTCTATAAAAGGCAAATTTATCGAAAATTTTCTGTAAAAGGCAAATTTATCGAAAATTTTCTATAGAAGGCAAATTTATCGAAAATTTTCTATAAAAGGCAAATATATCGAAAATTTTCTATAAAAGGAAAATTTATCGTAAATTTTCTATAAAGGAAAATTTATCGTAAATTTTCTATAAAAGGAAAATTTATTGTAAATTTTCTATAAAAGAAAATTTATTGTAAATTTTCTATAAAAAGAAAATTTATCGAGAATTTTCTATAAAAAGAAAATTTATCGAGAATTTTCTATAAAAAGAAAATTTATCGAGAATTTTCTATAAAAGGAAAATTTATCGAAAATTTTCTATAAAAGGAAAATTTATCGAAAATTTTCTATAAAAGGAAAATTTATCGGAAATTTTCTATAAAAGGAAAATTTATCGAAAATTTTCTATAAAAGGCAAATTTATCGAAAATTTTCAATAAAAGGCAAATTTATCGAAAATTTTCTATAAAAGGCAAATTTATCGAAAATTTTCTATAAAAGGCAAATTTATCGAAAATTTTCTATAAAAGGCAAAAAATTTATTGTAAATTTTCTATAAAAGGAAAATTTATTGTAAATTTTCTATAAAAAGAAAATTTATTGTAAATTTTCTATAAAAGGAAAATTTACCGAAAATTTTCTATAAAAGGAAAATTACCGAAAATTTTCTATAAGAAGAAATTTTATCGAAAATTTTCTATAAAATGAAAATTTATCAAAAATTTTCTATAAAAGGAAAATTTATCGAAAATTTTCTATAAAAGGAAAATTTATCGAAAATTTTCTATAAAAGGAAAATGTATCGAAAATTAAAGGAAAATTTATCGAAAATTTTCTATAAAAGGCAAATTTATCGAAAATTTTCTATTAAAATAATATTTATCGAAAATCTCCTATAAAAAAGGAAATTTTTTTATAAATTTTTTATAAAAATAAAATTGGTTGAAAATTTTTTATAAATTGAAAAATTATCGTAAAATTTCTTTGAAAAGAAGATATAATGGTACCACATTCCTAAAATCACTTTAAATTTTTTCATGACCCTGCCCTACAATACCAACGATGTTTTGTAGGGGACTTTTTAATAAATTTTGACATATCAAGTACCCCATTGCATGACGTAGGGTACTTATCATTAGCATTTAAGACGCTATGCAATTTTTCTTAGTCTCGTTATGAAAAAACTATAACAATTTCTTCATTTGTTAAAATGAGTTTGTTTTCATGTTTAATACAAATGAATAATGCTTAGCAAAACAAACATTTGTTTTTGAATAAACACTTAAACGAACTAGAAATAGGACTAAGAAAAGAAAACTGAAGTATGTATCTCGTAGACTGATTAATTATGGTGCGAATTATGTTGTGTTAAAGTCGACACCTTATAAAATATAATGTGGATTTCTTGTTAAATGTTAGAAAGCAATCGTTAAGAGGGAAGGACACACATAAAATGTTGAGTTTAATTTTAGAAGTTTTTTTTTAAGACTAACGAAATTGTGTAGTAAAGGGTAAACTAATCGTAGCAGTTGCATTAAATAAAAATCAAAATTTTGTATTTACTTTAAATTGAATTCAAAATTAATATATTTTTTTCTTTTCTTTTTTCAGGTAAGGGATTTATCTTGATTTTAAAAGCTGTCAAATTGGTATGTTTTTTTATTTATCTCTTATTATTTGATATCAAATCAATAATTAAAGTTTTATCTTATCGTACTTTCAATTTTATTTATCCAACTAATAAATAGTTTCCTTTTGTCTTGTTTCCTTAAATTTTCGAATAGTTTTTTTGATAATATCGTTTATGCTTAAGTCTTTTAGGCGCCAATTGTTTATTTAGTTTGCTCCCCCAACAAAGAAGAAACAAACTCTTAAGTCAATATTGATCAATATTTTTATACATTTTATTAGACTTCTTCAAAGTTATTGTTGAAATCTAACTAAATGGAGGGTACATAAATTTTGTCTTAATCGAATTTACTAACACACAGAAGTAAATTAGGGGAATATGTTGTACAAAAATACTCCTCCCTTCTTCTGTTTGCACATACATAAATATATATTAACTTATTTTTTGAGACAGCTTTTTATATCCTATTTATGTTTTATTTACTTTCAAGCCTGTCATCCTCTCACCTTGTCTCTTGCACGTTGGCTGACAAGTATTTTCATTATATATTTTTCCTGAAAATTTATATTAAAATTTTTTTGGTATATTTCGTCTACACATTAATATGCCGGGTGTTTTTGTTTATTTCTTATATTTATTACATGTCCTTGTATTAAATATGTGTATGTATGTTTATGTATGTGAATGAATACATTTTTTACCAAGCTATTTACAAACTGTAAACAATGTACTGTGTATGTGCTTGTTTACTTTTTCAGTTGTAAGGCAGGAAAAGAATTTTTGTTATGTTTTTTTTTTAACCCACACCGTATATCGGTTTTATACACGATATCGCATTTTTCTGCCATTTTAAAAAATATTGTGATTAAAATTGGTTATGTTATTAACCTGCTGAGGGTGAACAGGTTTTTGCTAAAGTACACAGAGAGAAAATGAAATATACACGCCTGGTACCAAATTGACACCAAACTGTTTATAATTATTCATTAGCATCCGTTGTCAAAGTATATACATACGTACGACAACACTATGTAATGTTGACAATATTGCAACAATTCGTTGTCGAAACTAAATTTTATACATATCCGTTGTCTAAATGTTAACAAACGTGGTAAGCTCATTATTGACAAGCAATCCGTTGCCAATAGTGAGCTTACCACGTTTGTTAACATTTAGACAACGGATGTGTATAAAATTTAGATTTCGATAACGAATTGTTGCACATTGCATTACATAGTGTTGTCGTACGTATTATTATACTTTGACAACGGATGTTATTGAAAAATTATAAACTCTTTGGTGTCAATTTTGTACCCTTTCCTTTTTCCTCTGTGTATGAATATGTGGGGTCTTCAGAAAATAGTTTTCAACATACATACGGACATACAACTTAATCGACTCGACGATGATCCGAAAATTATATTGAAGAAAATACAATCAGAATAACAGACTTTTTCTTCCCAACTACCTTATATACAACATACTTGGTATTCGAACATTCGCTATATAGATCGATAGAGTGAAAGTCTCAGCAGTCCATTTGCTCATTAATTCTAAAAAAATATTAAACAGTTCTGCTCATATTAATGTTTACATTGGAATTAAGTTATTTTTTAAAGATTAATTTAAATACTAATCCACTTTTAAATACCCCGACTCTTTGCCATAAAAACTCTTTCCCCTTTTAATGGTTTAATAAATAGTTATAGTTAACCACTATTTATACGATGGTATCAGCGTAGCTTTTTTCCTGAAAAATATTTGATAACTTTTCCAACATTTTGCAGCAGTAGTCAGTAGAAGAGCAATTATGTTTACATTTATCCGAAAAACGATATCAAACTATTCTTGAATTCATGTTTTTTGTTAGTTTTTTTTTTGTCGAGATATTCTTGTACTACATACTTTACAAGCAACATACATTCATCAAAAAAATAATAACAACATCTAAACATAAATACCTGCCACATGCAACCATACACATATATGAGTATTAATATGTGGAGTTTGAGTACCCTGAGTGCTACATAACACTTGGCACGCGTGCCATGTCTGTTGTTTTTTTGCGTCTTGTCTTCCTCTCCTATGACATGCCATGTAACACGCAAACATAATTTTTTACATTTATTCAGGGAAATCATTCCCAGTATATGTTCCTATTCCTATTACTGCTACACTATTTAGTTTTGTAATCGATTTGTGTAAAATATAACACTTGTATGGCAACAAAAATTAAATTACCACAAAAAAAAACAAATGGAAAAGAAATTAAACTCACTCCTTAAAATATTACTCGGGTTGTAATAAATTGAATATAGATTTCTTTGTTCGTTTTGCATGAGATTTTTGTTAATAAACTTTGGGAAGGGATTTTATAGATTGCATACATATGTAATATATTACTTGTCATATTAATAGGTTTAATTAATTAAAGCACGGTCTTAACGCTTATTAAGATAAATTATGGAATATTAGGGAAGTTTAAATCTGAGCAGACAGTAAATGGAGTGATTTTTATGAGATATATTTTGGGTATGGCGATTGTATTTCTGTGATCTTAATCAATTTGGAATCTGTAATCTCATAACATTCAATTACATATTGGTGCTCGTCGATAGCATACATCTGTGTATGGATTTCCGGATTTCCTCCGGCAACCATTTTTCTTCTATGGCTTCTGTTATACTAATGACTATGTTGTGGTTCTAATAATACCATTAGTTCCTTTTATAAGCACGAAGTTTCCTTTAAATGTTCATGCCTCTTAACAACATTTCCTACTTTCCACTTGGATTCCATCGAATTGTTTTATTGGTAGCTCGTACCGCCAGATCTATCACTTCATCGGAGCAATTTCGACTATTTTTATGCTTATTTGCAATATTTTCATTTCATAGTTTTAAATATCCAGAGTCACAAGCTTAAAATATGAATATTACTTATAAAAAACCGTAAAACCTCTTCGTATAGAGATATTGGTATCGTGATAGCTATACAATTACATCGGTCCATACTGGACCCTAATTTTCGTGTAAGATCTTCTTTATAAAATCAGTTTAAGAAAAACTCTATAAATTTTTGTGGACTTCGGCTCATAATTGAATAAATAATACAAAAGATCGTTCCATAATGGGGTTCTATAGTTGAAAGAAAAAGTCGACTTTTCGACTTTTATCATTTAATTAAAAGTCGACTTTTAGTATTTTATAAATAGTCGACTTTTTCCGACTTTTTTCAACTTTTCGATTTTTTCCGACTTTTTGACTTTATTTCGACTATTATTTTTACTTTTTTCGACTATTTTAGATATTTTAACTTTTACCGACTTTTCGACTATTTAGAGTTATATTTGAGTTATCGACTTTTTAGTTCTGCTTTATAAAATCAGAAAAACTCTATAAATTTTTGTAGACTTCGGCCCATAGTTGAATAAATAATAAAAAAATATCTGTTCAATTCACAATCAAGTTGTATATTGTACCTACTAAAGTGTAGTAACAGTGATTGTGAACAGATATTTGCAGCAAGTCATAAGTTTGTGTTCTCAATGAAAAAAACAAATATAGATAACGATGTCAAAAGATAAAAAAATTAAAAAATATTAAATTAATTAAACATGCGAAATAAACCAAATTAATTTCTTTGAATTTTCAATTCTTTTATTTTCTTTATTCCACATTTTAAACTAATAAATAAACTGTTATTAATAAAATTTTAGTTTTTTTGTTTTGGTAAACAGCTGTTTGTTTTTGATTTCAGTGTTACCACTTTATCGTTTTTTGTGCTAAAATCGTTTAAATTTTTTGTTTATATGTTGAAATAAACAATTGGCAACACTAAACTTTCTTACAACATTCGAAAAACATATGAAAAATTGTCGTAGGAGTTGTATAGAGCTTTTGCATAGAAAATACCAACAACATTGTTATGACTATTGTAGCAGCTGCTGACATACAACGCATACAACGCTACAACATCGATTGTGAATTGAACAATCGTTTCATAATAGGGTTCTATAGTTGAAACAAAAAGTAGACTTTTCAATTGTTCGACTTTTTGCATTTAGTTAAAAGTCGACTTTTAGACTTTTCGACTTTTAGTATTTTATAAATTTTTTTTTTATAAATTTTTCCGACCTTTTCCGACTTTTTGCGACTTTTTGATTTTTTTCGACTATTTTTGGACTTTTTCTACTATTTTCGTATTTTTCCGACTACTTTCGACTTTTTCCGACTATTTTAGAGTTTTTAGAATTTTCGATTAGTTTTGACTTTTTTTCTACTATTTTAGAGTTTCCGACTTTAACCGACTTTTCGACTTTTAGAGTTATCGAGTTATCGAGTTTTTTGGAACAAAATAGTTGACATCAACTTTTTTCGACAAAATGTCGATTGTTTGATTATTCGATTATTCGAAAGGCGATGTATAGAACTCTGATCCAAGTCATTATATAAAGAAATCTTCTGAAATTAGCTTTAAATGTAATATTTCTCCTAAAAGTCCAGCAAAACTTGGTACAGAGAAAACACAAATGACTTATACAACAACTTACTTCCCAACCACCACAGCCGAATACATTACTTTTAAGTAGTTTAATAATGATAGTATATGTACTATTATCCATAAGTACTTATTTTGAATTTGAACGAACAAGACTTAAGGTCGTAATATGGCGTTTTTTTCGTAAAATAAAACAACTTTTAAACTCTATATTTGTAAGTGCTTATTTAAGTATATATCTGTAAGCGAGCACGTTAAGTACTTGCCTCCAATAAAATCGCCGTATCAAAATGCTAATGTATAAGTAGTGATAAGAGTTTTTAACTTTTTTACTTTTCAATGTAAATTTTAGCTGGGAGACTCAATTATTAACACGTAATTTTCCTTTTTCTAATAAAAAAATTCCTTTATTTATTTAATACTCCTACATTTGGCAAAATTTACGCTTAATTTATTAGGTCACCTACTAAATTTTATTGAACCATTACAAATATGTATTTGCAAATAATTTCTCAAAAAAAAAAAAAAAAATCATTAGAAATTCTAACAACTCATGTAGTTAATGTTAGCAAATTCATATTTTTTATGAAAACTAAATGACACTACAAAAACTCCATAAACTTTCAACAAAAATTACTTATTTTACTTCTACTAGGTAATTTAGTTAATATTTTCTATATTGCTAAAAACGAAAGAAAAAATAAAGGAAACTCAAATTATTATGCAGTTTTTCTTGATATTAAAACATTAAAGTAGTTTTTATTATAATAATTTTTTTCATGTTTCCTACTTTTTACTAATGATGAGAATGACAAAAGAAAAATAATAAAAAAAATACTTTGGAAAAAATAAAGAAAATTGCCAAGATTAAAAAAAGAAAAAAACCTACTGTGTGAGTATTTCCTTTTTTAGTTTTTTAATTTTCATGCCATCAATTCCATTAAAAATAAGAGAGTGTATACATAAACACACTCATATATACCTTTTCACTTCCTATTTTTTTCACTTTACTTAAGGTATATTAGCATACTATTTTGCATAAAGACCAAATATATAAAAAATGAAAATGAATGAAAAGAAGGTAATAATGAAAATTACAAAGAAAATGAAAATGCTGCTGCTGTCGTTACCGACGGACGGACAGACAGACAGCAAGACAAACGACATAAAGAATAATGACAATAACTTACTATTTACAGCTAAAAGAAAAAAAAAATCCAGTAGAGTAGAACAGTAGAGTAAATTTTACAGAGAGAAAGTTATATAGTAGGATACAAATACAACAAATATACATAAAAAAATTATATGTTTAAGAAGAAAGTTGGGAGAAAATATAAAAACTTTAACACAAGTCAGTTTTACTAACGTAGCATTAGTGGGTGTTTTAAGTAACCACCATTAAAGGCAATCAAGTGATTGCTATTAGGCCACAGAGGGTGACAACTACTACTTTTCTATTACTTGGTAACATGTGATTAACCCTTTACTGTTCGTGTTGGATTATTATGATTTAATTTGTTAAAGGAAATTCAACTGATGTAGGAAACATAAAAATCATGGTTTAATATTAAAAAAAAAATTATGATTTTTTTCTTTGATAACATAATTTATGTAGAATTTTATTTTTATGGCAGATTTATGAGGGTTAGAGGGAAATTGGAAAACTAAACCATTTATGGGAGCTATGACCTGTTAAAAAAGCGATTATTACAAAAGTCTTAATCTTTATAATTAGTTTTCTTTAAGTCAAGGCAAATAACTCACATTTCCACGCCCGACTTTATCTAGTGAAAGCTTAGTTAGTGTCTTTCAGGCTGAAATATTTGCGATAATGTCAGCCTGTAGGGTACTACATGACCTCAATCTTTGTCGATAGTCAAGCGGTACTTCTCTCACTAAACTCTTATACTATCACTTCCCTATTAGTTAGACAATGCAAAAAGGATATGTCAAGGCTGGGTCGCCTGTCCGACATTACTCTTGTTTGGGTCCCTGCGCATAGGGACTACTTTGGTAATAAACAGGCAGATGAGCTTGTCAAAACTGGATCTGCTCTTGATATTTCTAACGCCGTTTCAGTAGCAACTCCGTTAGGTTCAAAAGGCTTGTAAAGGGCCAAGTTATTGTGGCCCTCCTTCAATGAGATTCGCACAAGACCCCTTATAAACCGATGTAGGCGGGAACACTGGGCGATAGGCAGACATGCAAGTCGGCTTGGGCTCCCCTTCAACGAACACTGTTGCAGTTGCAAAGACAGGGAAAAGAAAGAAACGGTCTTCCATCTTCTCTGTGAATGCCCTGCTCTGGCCGTAAAGAGAAACTGCTTTCTTGGCAGTTACTTCTTATCTAATCTTGGTGATATAACTGGGTCTAAGCTTAATGATATCCTGATCTAATACTATATCTAACGAGTGGAGTGGTCCGGTCAAAACGCAGTCTCTTCGACTCTACTTGACAGTTCGCGTGCAGTGAACTATCACGTTAACCAAAAGCGTAGCAAACGCAAGTTGTCAGAAAGTTTTATAAAATCAGTTGCTCAAGTCCCCCAATAAGAATGATGATACTGGAGGAGCTATTAACTATATTAGTTGTACTGTCAGGTCATTTACATAGTTTTTTAACCCCAAGACCTAAGTATACTTTTCTAATGGATTAAGCGGCCCTAAATCAGAATCTGGCCTCTCCATCACTTCGGGCTTCTTAGATATCTTGTCTTACAATTTTAGAAATTTTGTTTTTGGTCATAATTTGAAATATAGGTTTAACCTCCGTTATGTCTTCATCCTTTTTCGAGATATCATAACCTAAATCTGGAAACAAACCTTAAACAATTATATGGCCTCTCGATTTCAAGATTTTTCAAATTCTGTTGGCTTGTGTTATCCATTTCCCAGGCACATTTTAAATTACTCATTCCTACACTCCGCCTCATATTTTTTTTACAAAATCTTTCACTTTAACTTAACTTTTAACTTAATTTAATATTTCATTTTCATTGTTTATTTTCCACTAAAATCCTCCTACGCACTAAATAATTCCCCAGGAGCCTACAAACAATGAATTTCGTTAAATTTTCTTTAGCGAATTAAATTAACAACTTAAATAATTCGGTCTCATTAATATTTAATCTAAAACTTTTTCGGCATATTTTATATTACACATAATTTTTTCTGTTCTATAAAAAACAATAGTTAAATTTGGTTAATTTTTCTATTTTGTTTATTAAAGAACTTAATAGCTTTAATCTAGTAATAAAAAGTAAAACGTGTCTATATATCTCTAAAGACAAAGTTTTGTATATATTTAAAAAACATGTATTTATATAAAGTCTATGTGTGCGTTGCAAATGTCTAAAAACAAAAACCTAATCAAAATTTATTACTCTTACCAGTTAAAATGTATAAAAGGCCATAAATTTAACACCGTTAGAGTTACTACAAATACGAAATACGACGAGGGTGTTGGTTTGTGCTTATAATAAAGAGAGTGCAAAAGAGAGAGAGGGTGTATGTATAAGTATTTGAAGTAGCATCTATTACTGCCTTAACTACCTTATAGACTAACTGTCAGATTGTCGGTTTTGCCTGCCTCCTTCATATTAAAGGTAAAAGGATAACACACAAGCTTTTAACATTAAAATTTCAAAAGAGTTTTGTTTCATTTTCTTTTTTTTCTTCTATTTACTACTTTATTTTATGTATCTTTATCTCTTACCTTTAACACAACCTTTCGAATATACATATACACTTTATTTTCATTACTCTACTCGGTCGCTACTGCAGGTGGATATTAAGAGGTTTGTGGAAGCTTTGGTAACGTTTGTAGGGAAATAGCATTAAAGATAATCTTTAAGTTCTGAAAATAAAGATGTTCGGGAAAAAAACTAATTTTCTAATATTATTTTTGCCCGTCTGGTATTTTGGGCTCATTAGACTATAAATTGTCAGAACATGATCAGAAATACATTTCACTCAAACTTAGGAATCCGTACATCTTGCGTGAATTAGATGGATGACATAGCAGATGAATATAGTCCGATTCCTCGAAGATTATTTATTTTAACAAAATAGTAAAATTATAGGATGAACAAAAGCATATTGATGCAGGTCGCTCTATAGGAGAACCATAATGGGGCAGGAGCCTTATTCTTACTATGACAAACTGGCTTTATAAATGCGTGTTTAGACCAATTTTAACTTATGCTTCAATAACTTCTTTAGGAATTCGTCGTACATGTTGCTTGGATATAATCGGTCAGCACTACTTCAACCAAGATTATGAAAACGTTGCTACATATTCCACCCATATTTATAAAATATTAGACAGATCTTACACCCGTACGGCTCTTATAGGGCACGTCATCTATGTATACTGGACACATCGGACGTACCCGAACTTTACATATCGACACTCTGTGTCTGTTTAGAGGAGGAAATATCCGTAGGAATCCGTTGCTATACAGATATGGCTCTTAACTGGGGGACAAAAAGTGACTGATATTCTATATTGAAGAACCAAAAACAGAAATATACTACCGTCTACCTAATCACATGACTATATTCCCGGCAGAAGTACTAAAATCCTGGCAGTCCATCTTAGATTGTTAGAAAGCTTAAACGGAATACTTTCAGAGAGGTAAGCTTTGCATCATATTGATACCAGGGCACTCGGGAGTAGTCGGCAAGAAAGAACGAAATTATTTGCTTTGATGCGAATGGAGAACGAGGTAGATCATTGGACGAGGGCCGAATTAAAACTATGGGCGAGAATATCCCATAATGAAATAGTGGGTAGAACCAAAAAGATCATATGGTGTAACACTAACAATAGCAGGACCTGGGCAAGTCTGAGAAGTCTGAGAATAGCTTGAATTTATTTGTGGACCGATATATCAAATTCCTACATTTACTTGTTCAAGTACTATTGAGAGCATATTCCATTTCGAATATGAGGTATGACTGAATTTGTGACTTAAATTTTCAGAATAACAACAAATTGATTCAAAATTTTGTTGTCATTTTTTCAATATAAACAAATTCATTCAAGGTTCGTTTGCATTTAGAGGATCATGCCCTCAATCTTTTAAGTGATGTTCGACATCAGCTGCATATGAACGCTGTGGTGGATGCATGTAGGAAACAATGGGAATGTAAGGACCAACAAGTGTTCGAGACCTTTTTATCGATCCTAAATCGTTCATTTGTATTCCCACAGATACAACTTCTTCCTTATGTGATACTGAAGTTAGGCAAGCAATATCTGGACAGCATTGTATATATCTGGACCAAACCATTTTGAAGACCAGCTGTGAGAACTTTTCCTTTTTAAGTTATGCTACTCTCTATGCCCCTACTTTGATGAAAAATGTTCAATATAAGTCACTTTATGATAATCAATTAGGGACCGATCACATTTCTGTTCATTCTGAGTTAAACAATAGACCCAAAGTTGGATCTAGGCATTTACAAATATCAATACATTCTATTGCAGTGGTAAACGGCACAATAACCTTTTGATTCCCCTTTTTTAACTCCAAAAAGGCACTTTCATATTATTTTCAAAATAAGTTCCCTACAAATTCGTTAATGCCTTAAGATTTTCTTTCAACTCCACTACATTTAATGTTTCTCATTTTGAACATTAACAAAAAGCTTAAAATTTCATTAATTTTATGTAATACGATACATAAAGTTTATTCTCTTTCTTTTGTAGTTGTATTATTTATTCGGTTGCTGGTCCTATAAACTTGCTTTGGTTCGAGCCGCCATCGTTGGTGGGGCAAAAAATGGTGTTGCTTTTATTTTTAGTCCAATTTAATACTAAATCTCCTACTTAGTTAGTTAGTGTTTTTGTTTGTATATCTCTAATGTTAAGGTTTTTAAAAGCACTTTACGTTTTACTATAGACTAGAGATCTAATGACAATTTTGGTTGTTGTTGCTGTTATTGTTTTACTTGCGTCAAATGGTTGATGCTGCTTCTTTAGCAGTTAAACTTGTTTTTCAGGAATATTGTAATTAGTCTGTTTGTTTGTTATTATGACAAGAGTTTGTCTACTGGCTTAAGTTTTTTTTTTTTTTTTTTGTTTTTGGTGTGTGTTTTGTTTTAGGTTTTATCCATTTAGATGTTTTCTAGTTAGCAGGCGGCAAAACACATTTACACCCTAGTATTGTGGGTGGCATTTTAATTATATTTCTGCTACACTACTACTACTTGGCTTGAGAAAGCCAATGATGTGAGTGATAAGTGTGGAAGTTAGAGAGTTACTGCAAAGTCAAGTCTTTGATGTTTATAAAATGTAATCAATATTTTTGTTTATTTTTTGTGTTGAGTAGATTTTCGTTAATAATTTGTGTCCAAAAATAAAGCATAATTTTTAATTAGAATTTCTTTAGGCGACTGCCTATATCAAATGAATTTTTATAGCTATTTTTAATTAAATCTAAGTATAGTAATAGGCGCTTTTGTGGGAAATGAAATATGAGCCGTTAATGTTGTTGGTTTAGTAAATTAATAATAATTAGTTAGGGGTTTTTTGCCTTATTCTTGTTTATTGTCTAGATTTATTTAAACAAATGTAGTTATAAAACAATAATTTTCTAAGAATTTAAACAACATTTTTTAAAGTTTTTTAATTTTCTTATTTTGTTAACATAAAATTTTCTACTTTAAATCTTTTATTTCAAAACTATAACATGAATATGAGATGAATCTGTGTCTGAGTAGCCTGAGATCGTAATTGTGTAAAATTGATTTCCGCCATAAAATGAATTTTGTCCGTTTTTAGTCTTGCTCATACTGAGGTCCTGTATTATTTTTAAAACATATATTTTATTTATTTTTTGTTTCTGCTATAAAGTGCACATCTTTCACATTCATAGCATTTTTATGTTTATCTTTAAAACTTATGCTGTTTACTTGTGCAACGAGATGTTTCTCTCCAGGCAATTATTTCTGTTAAAATACTGTAGGAGATTTGAGTAGGATGACTTTTTAAATTCATTTTCATTCTATAAACATTTACTTAGTGATACTAAGATTAGCCTGCAGATTAGCGAATCGAATAATAAATATACTAGTCACCAGGCCAGTCCATAGACTATTAAATATTTCATAGACTAGTGCATAGATTACATCATAAAATAGTCCACAGGCTAGTCAAAAGTTTATAGATAGGCCAATGAGTCCTTAGGCTAGTTCATAGACTTATAAGTAGGATAGTCAACAGAATAATTGATTCACTTGTCAATAGACAGTGTTTCAGGTTGTGGGTCCAAAGTTCTAGTATTTCAAAAAATAATGAGGACCTGATTCTCATGACAGATCATTGAGCCAAAAGACCTCTATTGTACTAGTTATATACTAGGAAACAAGGCTGAATTTTGAGTTTATTCTGTTTGCAATTGAGAATTGATAACAGGAGTCAGACAGTAGAATAATTTTTGATACTGTCCAAAGTAGTTATATGTTAGGGCACAACTCTGAATTTTGAGTTTATTCTGTTTGCAATTGAGAATTAATAACTGGAGTCAGATAGTTGAAGGATTTTTGATACTGTCCAAGAAACAGAAACGATCAAGTTTAGATCACAGAATGATCAAAATGTTCGAAAGGTGAGTCGGATTGGCAAACAAAATTCGATATCATTACACTAAAGAGTTCTTAAGTAAAATGATTCTGTGGTCGTCGACTGTCCGGATAGAGTTCCCTGGGTTTTTCGAACTTAGTTCTTGCCTAATATCCATCCTTAGGCTAGTTCATAGACTTATAAGTAGACTAGTCAATAGAATAGTTGATTCACTTGTCAATAGACCGCGTTTCAGGCTGTGGGTCCAAAGTTCTAGTATTTCAAAGAACTAATGAGGATCTGATTCTCATGATAGATCTTTGGGCTAAAAGACCTCTAGTTAATAACTAGTACAATAGAGGTCTTTTGGCCCAAAGTAGTTATATATTAGGGCACAAGGCTGAATTTTGAGTTTATTCTGTTTGCAATTGAGAATTGATAACTGGAGTCAGATAGTTGAAGGATTTTTCATACTGTCAAAGAAACCAAGTCCGATCAAGTTTAGTTCACAGTATGATCAAAACGATCCAAAGGTGAGTCGGATTGGCAAAGTCGATATCATTACACTAAAAAGTTCTTGATGTGAAATGATCATTGTGTTCACATTGCCCAATTGTGTGGTCGTCGACTGTCCGGATAGAGTTCCCTAGAACTGGATTATTCGGACCTAATTCTTGACTAATATCCATCAGAAAACAAATATGAACTTCATACACGAACACTTTTGAATGGTGCCTTAATATAGTCTCAATATATTTAATTAGACACGTCATCGATAAAGCTTTTAAATTTATATGTAAGAACCTTTTATAATCAATTAAAGATCAAAATGTCAGATGTGTCGTTCTAGTACTGAGTTCTCCTGAACTAGTTCTAAATTCTTTATTCAATAAGTGCTGAGTATTTCAACTGCGATGTCTTGATATTATACACCATTGTTTTATTTCTGTTTCCATTTTTTTTGTAACCTCTTTTCATGCTTTTTTATATAAATGTATGAATTCAGTTTAGGCCACTCGCTCGCTGGCTTCCAACAACTACTGTTTTGATGTTTGTGATTGCTGGAAATGTTGAAATTTTTGACAGACAATGTCATTTTTTCCAGCTACATGTGACTGCTGTATAACATGATGATGATGCTGATGATGACGAGAATGATGTTGACCAGCCAGCTTTAACTAAACATTATAAACAGAGAAAAAAAAACAAACACCATAAGATATCTATATAAGGAACCAAGCAGTAGCCACAGAGTTAGTGGAGAAAATATCTCTGATGACAGTTTTTCGTAGGTTATAAATCTTAGTTTCTTGAGTTTTTCTGCCACAGAAGAAGAAAAAGAAAAAAAGTATATCGTTTTTATGCGTTAAAATGATGCTTATTTGCAGTTTTTGTGTGCGTTCTTTTGACATTTCTTATGAAGACTAAGAAAAAGAAAATTAAAAAAATTTGTGATGACAAACAATTATGATCTGTTAAAGTTGTATGCTGGGGATTGCTTTTTCGATTTGGTTCTTTTTTGTGGTGGCCCGCATGTTTTGAACAATAAAAGTTGTTATTAATGTTGTTCAACGCTATGTGTTTTTGCTTATTTTTGTTGTTGTTGATAATGTAATGTGTTGTCCTTTAAAACATTTTTGAAATTTCTATATTGCATGTTAAGCATAAATGATAATGACCCGACATTGATATGTTGTTGAGTTTTGAAATTAAACTCCAATTTTTTGTGGTTTTGTTTTCAATTTACTTTTTGGAGGATATTTGGCTTTTTTGGGGACTCTTCTTTTTTTTTGCTGTTAAATGGCCAATGAAATATTTTAAATTTTCAAGTTTCTTTTATTTACTTTTTTTGGCTTTTTGTTTGTTGCGTTCGAGCCCTACCAATACTTTTCTTTAGTGGTTTGGTCACAAAATGCCTCTAAATTGTGCCTTTATTCTCATTATAAACATCTCGGTTTTGTTCTCCTTTATTATTATTACGGCTACGAGTATGTATTTTTTTATAAAATATTTTTTTGCTCATTAGCTTTATGTGGAGCAAAAAAAGGCCAGAAACTGCCGGCCGTTGACAAACATTTAACCCTTTTTTTTTTCTTTTTATATAATATTTTTCACTTTTCTTATTGTTCGGCCTGTTGATGTTTTTATTATGAAATTATGAAAAGAGTCTTCGCCCCTTTTGTCAATGAATGAATTTTTGCGTAAATATTTACGCATACATGTCAGTATCTGTATCAGTAGCAGTCCAAATACTGTTGCTTTTAGTTTCTTTTTTATTTTATTTCTCAAACATAGCACTTTAATAAGAATTTCCGTAGAATCCTTTAAGCTGTGTCCAATGTTTTAAAAAGACATTATAGTTATTATGAACTTACAAAAGACCAAAGAAACTTTAAATGAAAGAACAAATTTTTAATATGAAGCAAAAAACTTTATGACGCTTAAAATTATGAGAAGAATAATATTTTTTAATTGCTTAATCAAGTAAAGCGGCATACTTGTTATTGTAGTAAAGATATTTAAAGAAATAAACACAATTGTTGAGACATGTTACAATTTGTTGAGAAAATATAGAGTTAATAGAAGTTCATTAAGAAAGATGTGTAATAGCTATTTTATAGATAATTTAAGAAATATATGTATATCAAAGAGATTTGTATTTCAAAGAATCTGAACCAAATTAAACATTAACAATAACTGAACTAGAACTAGCACTGAACTAGAACTGAACTAGAACTGAACTAGAACTGAACTAGAACTGAACTAGAACTGAACTAGAACTGAACTAGAACTGAACTAGAACTGAACTAGAACTGAACTAGAACTGAACTAGAACTGTACTAGAACTGAACTAGAACTGAACTAGAACTGAACTAGAACTGAACTAGAACTGAACTAGAACTGAACTAGAACTGAACTAGAACTGAACTAGAACTGAACTAGAACTGAACTAGAACTGAACTAGAACTGAACTAGAACTGAACTAGAACTGAACTAGAACTGAACTAGAACTGAACTAGAACTGAACTAGAACTGAACTAGAACTGAACTAGAACTGAACTAGAACTGAACTAGAACTGAACTAGAACTGAACTAGAACTGAACTAGAACTGAACTAGAACTGAACTAGAACTGAACTAGAACTGAACTAGAACTGAACTAGAACTGAACTAGAACTGAACTAGAACTGAACTAGAACTGAACTAGAACTGAACTAGAACTGAACTAGAACTGAACTAGAACTGAACTAGAACTGAACTAGAACTGAACTAGAACTGAACTAGAACTGAACTAGAACTGAACTAGAACTGAACTAGAACTGAACTAGAACTGAACTAGAACTGAACTAGAACTGAACTAGAACTGAACTAGAACTGAACTAGAACTGAACTAGAACTGAACTAGAACTGAACTAGAACTGAACTAGAACTGAACTAGAACTGAACTAGAACTGAACTAGAACTGAACTAGAACTGAACTAGAACTGAACTAGAACTGAACTAGAACTGAAAAAGAACTGAACTAGAACTGAACTAGAACTGAACTAGAACTGAACTAGAACTGAACTAGAACTGAACTAGAACTGAACTAGAACTGAACTAGAACTGAACTAGAACTGAACTAGAACTGAACTAGAACTGAACTAGAACTGAACTAGAACTGAACTAGAACTGAACTAGAACTGAACTAGAACTGAACTAGAACTGAACTAGAACTGAACTAGAACTGAACTAGAACTGAACTAGAACTGAACTAGAACTGAACTAGAACTGAACTAGAACTGAACTAGAACTGAACTAGAACTGAACTAGAACTGAACTAGAACTGAACTAGAACTGAACTAGAACTGAACTAGAACTGAACTAGAACTGAACTAGAACTGAACTAGAACTGAACTAGAATGAACTAGAACTGATCTAGAACTGAACTTAATACGATTTTTAATAAAAAAAAATTGGTAAAAAATATAATTTGTAGCAAAAAATATAATTTTTAGCAAAAATATAATTTTTAGTAAAAAATATAATTTTGAGCTAAAAATCAAATTTTTAGTAAAAAATTATGAATTGAGTCTTTTGTAAAAATCGAATACAAAATAAAATATAAAATTTTTAGTGAGAAATCAAATTAAAAAAAATCGGTTTGTTAAAAAAAAATCGTAAAGTTTTAATAGACAATGGGAATATTAAATTTTTAGTGAAATTGAGACTTTTAGGAAACATCCAAACACGATGTAATGATAACTCCGCATGTTTTACTTTCAATCGGTACACGGAACGGAGTGAAATTTTATTTGTAATAAAAATAACTCATACCACTTGTAGTTCCCTTTAATTAGGGTAAGTTTTTTTTGGAAGTGCTAAAATTTTTGAGATAAGTTCTTTCTAGTTTAAACTTACGTTAAATATTTTACTTTTGCTTACACGAAAAGAGAAACACAATTGTGTTCCTAAAACATGTTACAAAGCTATGAATACAAATTATTCTAAAATGCCTGACCTGTCTCAACTCAAGTCTATTAAATACAAAAAACAACATTAATGCATGTTGCCACAAAATTTGTCAAGAATTCTCTATTTAAAAACATTAAAGAAAAATGTCTGCATAATAACTAATTTAATATTTAAAACATGTTACTTTTCATTACACTCATGTAATCCTTTGTATGCCAAACATTATGTCAAGTTAAAAGAAAAGTGCGTAAAAAAGTAAATGAACGGAACGAACTAGTAACATATGTATGTTAATGTCATGTACCTACACATTGTTTATTGAGCGTTTGTTATGTTTCTTTTTCTTTTTTTTTTTGTATATACATTTTATTTTTCAAGAGCTTTGCCATCACTTTACCTTGTAAAACTTTTTGTATTTTATTTTTTCAGTTTTATATAATATATGTTTTTGTTGTTGTTTTTAAAAGCAGTAAGCCGTGCTTGGCTCTATGTGTATGTTCATTATGCACCTGACGACTTTTTTTCTCTCTGTTTTGCTTGATTATGTTGAAATGTTGCTGCTGCTGCTGCAGCAGTTTGTTGCCATTAGGAAAAAGCTAACCAGACTCATGTGCATGTTTGTACATTTGATGTATTTTTCTACTTAAAACATTTAAATATTTGCATTGCAATTTGCACAAGAAAGAAAAAAAATAAATAATATTGCATTTAACATCATCAAATGTTGAGCCGGAGCTCTTCATGTATGTATATATATTTTTTGTTTTTGCTATTTTAATGAAAGAAAAACCTCTTTAAACATAAAAAAATATATTTTTTCCAAGTACAACAAGTATTATGCCTAATGCACTCGGTTTATGTTTAAGTAATGGCAAAAAATTAGGGTTAAAATGGATTGCATATGTTTGTTTAATTATAAAATAAAAGGTTTTTTGCAATTATTTCGCAAAAAAAATGTCATTAAAAATTCAACACAAAAATGAATATTTGGAGTAAATGCTTTTTGCAAAAAAGTTATTATTAGTATTTATTTTCCTCAAAAAGCAGTTATAATTAAAGTTTCATTTTAAGGTTTTGTTAGTTTTTAAAACTCACTTGCTTTTACATAAATAAAAATAAATATTTTTGTCAAAGTATTACAAAAAGCATAAAGTTGCAAAATTTTATCTGAATCTTGAAGGATTAAAGGGTTTATTAGACTGAAATTTGTTTCAAACTTACGACTTTGTAACATTATATAAAATCGGGCTCTATATTCTAGCCAGCATCAAATTGCTTGCCTTTGGAATACCTTCAACAGACACTATGGTTCTGGGGAATGTTTTTTTAAATTTTTTGAATAACAAATTTTGAGCAAAGTAGGATTTATAGTATAGTTTAGTGGAAAATCAGATTTGATATCTTAAGGCAAAGAGGTCTGCAGAGTTGTGATGATCATGAGGTTGGCATCACGTTAATATGCTCGCACTCTAAACAATTTGGTGAAAAGTATCCTCCTTCCCTGGGACGGCACTAAGCTGGGAATGGTCTAGAGGAGTGATTTTCCCTATCTATCTCAAAATCTACTATCTTTGTAGACAGCTGTTAATGCGAATGATCACATATTGAAAATTCTTGGTAGCCAAAAAACTAAACTATTAATGTTGAAGTGGGAGAAAAGGATCAAGATTCTAGCGTTACTATCTGCTACGATAAAGTCACCGAAGTACTTAACCCTTTCACTCACAAAACTAAACCGCTAGACTTTTTATGGATATGACTTCACCACACACTTTATTTTGACATATACCGATCATTTTTGATGAAAAATAGAAAAAGAAAAATGTTTTTGAAGGATATCGCTGGATATTATCCTAACCTAACCTATTTTTCTTTGGAAATAACCATTTACTGTAGCTGCGAACTAATATTACGCTCTAAATCAAGAAAAATTTAAAAAAATCTTGCGTCGCCGGTATCCTGTATACGTGAAAGAGTTAATACGGTGTCTTAGCATCAACCAAACAACGTTAAAGTGATAAACAACTCACAAGAAGTCAGCATAGCTAGATCTTTCCAAATAAGGAAGTGGTCCATTGTAAAGACAACGGGTAAACTTAAGTATTCACAGCATCATTAGCCTCTGCAAGCTATCTGAAGCAATGATATAGTATGACGTTTAGTTTTATACCCTACACCAATATTTTGAAGAGGATATTATGCGTTTGTGCTTATATTTGTAACATCCAAAAATATTAAAGTATACCAATCGACTAAGAATCACTTTCTGAATAGATTGAATTTTGTTCACACGCTACAAGTCGCAATTTTTAAATAATTTCATGAAATTTGACACATACTCTTCCTTTGATCCAAGGATTAAAAATGGTTCAAATCGGTCCATTATTTCGACTAGCCGCCAAACAACCTTACCCCCGAATAGGGCTTTTGAGCTTATAATTATGTTAAATGTTCTAGTATTTCTACTTATACAAACTTAGTTTTATATTTGTCTTAATTATACTGCCAATTTTCGTAATGATCGAGCCTCATTTGATTCTAGCCCCATACAAAGTCTACTTCAGAAATTCAGAAATCACGATAAAATTTTGCACAAATAACTTTAATGTAAACGTAAATCCCTCTTTCATAATGCATAAGGATAGGCCTATATTTACCCTTACCCCTCTTTTAGAAAATCACTTGTTTTGTCAACAAATTGTTAAAATATTTCGGAGTTAAGTTTCTACAACAATCACCATTTTCACAATGTATAGATATTTTTTAACTTTAAGATATATATATATAAGACTACCAGTTAAACGATAACTGGAGGTGGTGAAATTGGGGGTAAATGATTTATTATTAAAAAATAATGCACTCATTTAACATAAGCACTGGTGTAGGATATTATATGGTCGCCCATGACCGACTATACATACTTGCTAGAGACTGCAAATTGGCTACTTTATGCTTTACTGTAGAGTCATTATTGAATCAAGTTATGCCAAGCAATTGTGAACTTTTCTTGGTAGAAAAGGACTATTCTTATAATTATTTTTGAATCCTTCGACTTCTCTAAATATATGCACATTCATAACCCTTGAAAGTTAAAACATAGTTCTGTATTATAAAATTTCCTTAAACAAAAACTGTCAAAATTTTTCCCAAAAAAAAAACTTTATTCAAATTGAAATATACTAATAAATATTAATGTGTACTTAAAAAATCTTTTTATAAACACATACATACATATATTTGTATATTTTTTTTGCAAAAAAACAACATTTCAATAAAATTACAATAAATTTTGCCAGCCAACACATAATTTAAAATCATTTACTTCCGAAAAAAATATCGCCACCAACAACTTTTTCCCCCAGTTTTTTGGTAACAAAAAATTGAAATGAACAAGTAACAGAAAAAAACCAATAATCAATATATTATCAATAATGACGGCTATGAAAACATTAAACTTAAATTGAGTGTGCAATGTACTTGTATTTTTTTTTCAGTTTTGTTGTTGGTGAATAATTTTTTGCTGTGGCATGGCATTTTTTTTATTGTTAAACTAAGGGTTAATTTTTTCAACATTACTTAATTTATGGCTGTGGTACATATACACTTATTGCTGAAATTTCAATCCGTTTTTTTTTTTGCTATTTTCTTACATCTACATAAATAGTGAGATTTTTTGTTGTTATTTCTTTTTTCATTTGTTTCCTACACTCACTTAATGGCAATTTCATTTGGCTTAAAGCTCTGTTGCAAGTAGTATGCAATATCATCACCATCAACATCATCATAGTCGTACAACGTCATCATCAGCATGCCCAAAAGGGTATGACTGAAATTTACAAAAAAAAAGTACACACAAGAAAAAACAACAAAATTTAATTCAACCATGTTACCAATGTACTTCAATTGGTTAACAGGAAGAATATCCATCCATTCAGTAATACACGACACAAACAAAAAACTGAATTTTCCTTTATTACATTTCGTATTGTTGGAGCACAATACCCAGCATCAGAGTGGAGTAAAAAAAAAACGTAAAACTCGACTAATACTTCTTCTTATTGTACTTAAAAACTTGTGCTACAAATCAATTAAACACTCCATGTGCCAGAAGTGAAAAAAGGCACATGTGAAAGCTAAAAGAGGTGGCTTTAACAGTTTTTTCCCCATCTTCCAGTTCCTATTGATATTTGTAGTATTTTTTTCTTTGGCTTTAGAAACTGACACTAGATTTTAATGTGCTGCAGAAAGGATTGAAATTTTAAAGTGTTTTTTTTTAGATTTTATATACAAATGTTGTTTTTATTAGAAAGTTTAAAGTCAATTTTTGTAATTCGAAATGTTGCCCTAAAATTTGGTTCTGTTAGATATCGGGGAGGATTTCAACTGACATTTGAGTAGATGAACAGCTTTATTTAACAGCTTTTTGATATATTCATAAAACTTGAATGTGAAATCTGACTCTGCAAGATATCTGGGGTCTTCAAAAGTTCAGTAAACACAAGCAAATTAAATAACCATTATATTAACAGAAGAATAGTAACAAATCGACTTCGCTTCCGATTAGAAAAAATTAGCCGAATCGGCTCCCCACAGTCATTGTAAACACAAATTTTATATCTGAGGAACTCAATTATACCCATGATCCATAAAATGGTGGCCTCCGGTAGGTTAGTGTGGCCTCTGGTAGGTTAGTGGTTAGTGTTCTAGAATGGTAGACCGGAGGTGGTGGGTTCGATTCCCTCCTGAGGCACTGGTTAAGGAGCGCACAACGGGCCCGATAGAGGCCTAGGTGTATTTCTTCGGATTTGATGTACATATGTACATCATCCTTTCAAACTAACTAACTAACTAACTAACTAACAACTAACTAACTAACTACTAACTAACGAACTACTAACTAACTAACTAACTAACTAACTAACAACTAACTAACTAACTAACTACTAACTACTAACTAACTACTAACTAACTAACTACTAACTAACTAACTATCCAACCTAACTAATACTAACCTAACTAACTAACTAACAACTAACTAACTAACTACCTAACTAACTAACTAACTAACTAACTAACTACTAACCTAACTAACTACTAACTAACTAACTACTACTAAATAACTAATACTATACTACTAACGAACAACCAACTTAACGAACTAACTAACTACAACTAACTAACTACTAACTACTACTAACTAACTAACTAACTAACTAACTAACTAACTAACTAACTAACTAACTAACTAACTAACTAACTAACTAACTAACTAACTAACTAACTAACTACTAACTAACTAACTAACTAACTAACTAACTACTAACTAACTAACTAACTACTAACTAACTAACTAACTACTAACTAACTAACTAACTAACTAACTAACTAACTAACTAACTAACTAACTAACTAACTAACTAACTACTAACTAACTAACTAACTAACTAACTAACTAACTACTAACTAACTAACTAACTACTAACTAACTAACTAACTAACTAACTAACTAACTAACTAACTAACTAACTAACTACTAACTAACTAACTAACTAACTAACTAACTAACTAACTAACTAACTAACTAACTAACTAACTAACTAACTAACTAACTAACTACTAACTAACTAACTAACTAACTAACTAACTAACTAACTAACTAACTAACTAACTAACTAACTAACTAACTAACTACTACTAACTACTAACTAACTAACTAACTACTAACTACTAACTAACTAACTAACTAACTAACTAACTACTAACTAACTAACTAACTAACTAAACTAACTAACTAACTAACTAACTAACTACTAACTACTACTAACTAACTAACTAACTAACTAACTAACTAACTAACTAACTAACTAACTAACTAACTAACTAACTAACTAACTAACGAACTAACTAACTAACTAACTAACTAACTACTAACTAACTAACTAACTAACTAACTACTAACAACTAACGAACTAACTAACTAACTAACTACTAACTAACTAACACTAACTAACTAACTAACTAACTAACTAACTAACTAACTAACTACTAACTAACTAACTAACTAACTAACTAACAACTAACTAACTAACTAACTAACTAACTAACTAACTAACTAACTAACTAACTAACTAACTAACTAACTAACTAACTAACTAACTAACTAACTAACTAACTAACTACTAACTACTAAACTACTAACTAACTAACTAACTAACTAACTAACTAACTAACTAACTAACTAACTAACTAACTAACTAACTAACTAACTAACTAACTAACTAACTAACTAACTAACTAACTACTAACTAACTAACTAACTAACTACTAACTAACTAACTAACTAACTACAACTAACTAACTAACTAACTAACTAACTAACTAACTAACTAACTAACTAACTAACTACTAACTAACTAACTAACTAACACTAACTAACTAACTAACTAACTAACTAACTAACTAACTAACTAACTAACTAACTAACTAACTAACTAACTACTACTAACTAACTAACTAACTACTAACTAACTAACTACGAACTAACTAACTAACTAACTAACTAACTAACTAACTAACTAACTAACTAACTAACTAACTAACTATCTAACTAACTAACTAACTAACTAACTGTGGCTTCAGGAGTTCCAATTAGAAAAAATTTGCCGAATCGGCTCCCCACAGTCATTGTAAACACAAATTTTATATCTAAGGAACTCAATTATACAAACGATCCATAAAATGATCCTATGATCATAGCTAGACTATATGTGTACATCTTAACTCCATAAAAGGATCCTATGATCATAGCTACATGTGTACATCTTAACTCACTGTGAGTAGTATTAATGGAATTTGCATTAAAACAATTGTACCAACAATTCCCACTCAATTTTTTTTACTACAATTTGAAAATTGTTGTTGACCAAAATTAAACAAACACAAAATAATCACGTTCTACTAAGAGTACAACAAGTAAAAACCTTAAATTTTAGTTGTCAGCAATGTTTATTTTAGTTTCATTTGTTTTTTCTCCTTTTTTTTTTTGTTCGTTTATTGTCTTTTCTGTCTGTATTTAATTCCTCAATTTTATTTTTCGTACACTCGACATTTCTAACAAAAAAAAAACATCCACAGTAAACATTAAAACAAATGTACAAAAGTGTAGCAAACTTGCCACCAATCTGTTGTGTATTTCGAAAACACAAGTGTCCGAAATAAACTAACTAACTAACTAACTAACTAACTAACTAACTAACTAACTAACTAACTAACTAACTAACTAACTAACTAACTAACTAACTACTAACTACTAACTAACTACTAACTAACTAACTAACTACTAACTAACTAACTAACTAACTACTAACTAACTACTAACTAACTAACTAACTAACTACTAACTAACTAACTACTAACTAACTAACTAACTAACTAACGAACTAACTAACTAACTAAAACTAACTAACTAACTAACTAACTAACTAACTACTACTACTACTAACTAACTAACTAACTAACTACTAACTAACTAACTAACTAACTAACTAACTAACTACTACTAACTAACTAACTAACTAACTAACTAACTAACTAACTAACTAACTAACTAACTAACTAACTAACTAACTAACTAACTAACTAACTAACTAAACTAACTAACTAACTAACTACTAACTAACTAACTAACTAACTAACTAACTACTACTAACTAACTAACTAACTAACTAACTAACTAACTAACTAACTAACTAACTAACTAACTACTAACTAACTACTAACTAACTAACTACTAACTAACTAACTAACTAACTAACTAACTAACTAACTAACTACTAACTAACTAACTAACTAACAACTAACTAACTAACTAACTAACTACTACTAACTAACTAAAACTACTAACTAACTAACTAACTAACTACTAACTAACTAACTAACTAACTAACTACTAACTACTACTAACTAACTACTACTAACTAACTAACTACTAACTAACTAACTAACTAACTAACTAACTAACTAACTAACTAACTAACTAACTAAACTAACTAACTAACTAACTAACTAACTAACTAACTACTAACTACTAACTACTAACTAACTAACTAACTAACTAACTGTGGCTTCAGGAGTTCCAATTAGAAAAAATTTGCCGAATCGGCTCCCCACAGTCATTGTAAACACAAATTTTATATCTAAGGAACTCAATTATACAAACGATCCATAAAATGATCCTATGATCATAGCTAGACTATATGTGTACATCTTAACTCCATAAAAGGATCCTATGATCATAGCTACATGTGTACATCTTAACTCACTGTGAGTAGTATTAATGGAATTTGCATTAAAACAATTGTACCAACAATTCCCACTCAATTTTTTTTACTACAATTTGAAAATTGTTGTTGACCAAAATTAAACAAACACAAAATAATCACGTTCTACTAAGAGTACAACAAGTAAAAACCTTAAATTTTAGTTGTCAGCAATGTTTATTTTAGTTTCATTTGTTTTTTCTCCTTTTTTTTTTGTTCGTTTATTGTCTTTTCTGTCTGTATTTAATTCCTCAATTTTATTTTTCGTACACTCGACATTTCTAACAAAAAAAAAACATCCACAGTAAACATTAAAACAAATGTACAAAAGTGTAGCAAACTTGCCACCAATCTGTTGTGTATTTCGAAAACACAAAGTGTCTGAAATAAACGAACACAAACGTGTTTGCATTTTGTGGTCTTAGTAAGGTTGTGAAAAAAAATATAAAAAAAATATTCCCCAAAAAAGTTATACATATTGTATCCAACTGAGTGTCCGTCAACAATATCAAAATGACTTTGAAATCCATGAACTCCAGCTATTCTATACAACACACCATTTACCTACCCCAAATACTTAATTCAAGTGTAACAAGACCAAACGTTTGGCCGACCAAATGACCGAACAACAACAATGTGAAAGACAACCTTAAAAGCTTTGACAAAGCCTAGCTTCTTTATTTTATTAAGGTTGTTTTTGTTGTTTGATGTCGTTGTTAAGTTTTTTTGTCCACTATGTAAGGGACACAGTACAAACACTTCAATATGTTTTGTGTTTTTACCTGGCCTATGGTCAATGTATACGTTAACTTTTGTAAATGTTCTATAAAAAGTTTTCCTACCAGCCGACAATTTAAAAATATGTTAAATGAAAAGAAATGTTTTCAACGACATTTAAAATGTTTTGAAAATTTGTTTGTTTAGAATCTGATCTAATATTCGCTTTAAAATTAAGGCAAAAATCTTTTAGTCAAAATTATGATAAACAAGTTAGGCATAGCCGACCATATGCTACCCTACATCAGTGAGTAGTAAGATAAAAATGTTGATTTCTTTTAATAATAAAACCTTTAATTTAGTTTGTCTTAATTCAGAAATATTTTTACAATTTGTTGACCAAAAATTTACTGAAAGAGGGGTTATACGGAGGCAAGAATAAATAAAGGCCTATGCTTACAAATGTTGTAAGAAGATATGTTACGTTTACATTAATGTTATTTATTTTTAATTTCATCGTGATAAGTACTAATGTTTATAAGTGAATTAAAGACTTTCAAGTCATTTTCTTAAGGAGACTTTGTAAGGAGGCTAGGGTCAAATGAGGCCCTATCTTAAAGCAAATCGGCATTAATATACACCGAATAATGGACGAGTACATTGCCACATTTTCTCAATCTAGAACAACAAGAGTCAAAATAAAAAAGTTCTTCAGTTTTTGCGCTTTTTATATATACGTGACTTTTCAATATAATTTTTTGCTGGGTTGTATTTAGATTTTGGTACTAGGTTTGAGTAGTTTTTATACCCACCATCAAAAAAGATGGGGGTATATTTATTTTGTAACACAACGAAATATTGGCCAGACCCACATATATTCTGGGTCCTTATTAAATTCTAAGGCGATCTAGCCATGTCCGTCTGTCTGTGGAAAACATGATACAGTCCTAACGGAATGAGCTAGAGGGTTGAAATTTTCCAGAAATATTCTCTATAGGTAAAGTTAGTTTGGTGTTGTAAATGGTCCATATCGGTCCACATATTCGGATAGCCCCCATACAAGTGGACCCTAAAAAACAGCCTTAACGGGCATATATGTTTTAAAAGTGTAACTATAGCAATGAAATTCAACAAATTTATACCAAATTTTATGTGGATCGGTCGACAATTGACATTAACCCCCTTATAAGGTCCCCTTCATAAAATAACTTTAACGCTCATTACTCGCTTAAAAATACGACTATAGCGTTGAAATTTGACATAAGTTAGTGCGTTACTAGCCAAAATTTCTCTACCAGATTTTATGTTGATCGGTCCATAATTGACCCTACCCCCATATAAGATCCTCATCAGAAAAGGGCTTTAACGCTCATTACTTGCTAAAAAATACGAGTATAGCGATGGGATTTGTCATAAGTAAGTTACTTTCATGCCAAAACCTCTCTACCAAATTTTATGTGGATCGGTTTCTTGCGAGCCAAGAAACCCTTTCTATTGATTTTTATGGGAATCGTCATATGATTGATACCCATATAACTTCCCCTTCAGAAAATGACTTTAATGTTCATTACTGACTTAAAAATACGAGTAATGCGATGAAATTGGAAACACATTAGTTTTATACAAGTTAAAATCTATCTACCAAATTTAATGCGGATCAGTCCACAATTGACCCTACCCCCCATATAAGGTCCCCTTCAGAAAATTACTTTGACGATCATTTCTGACTTAAAAATACGTGTGCCGTTGATATAAGAAACTTTTATAGAAACTTAAATCTTCCTACCGAATTTCATGGGGAAATTGTCGGTAACTTATCCTATCCTCCCATATAAGCCAGAAAATTACTTTTGCGCCAATAACTGACATAAAATGCGAGTACAGCGATGCTATTCAATGTAAATATGTAAACCAAAATCGGTCTAAACAATTGTATGAGAAACGGTCAGTTAATTTGATGAGTGATCATGATGTTAGGGGAGCATTCCTTTTATGGCATACGGTTTTATGGTGTGTATATGGGATTCGACACAGCCGAATATAACACTCTTAAGGGCCCTTCACACGATCACACTCTACGTAAGACAAGTAAAATGAAATTCCATCCGTATGACAAAAACGAGAATAAAAGTCGTATGATTTATATTTTTTTTTGTTTACACGATTGGTATAAAACAATAACAAAGTAAGATGGAACAGCTGTTTCACTTTTTTTGTATGTGTTTACATAAAAATACATCCCTGATCTAATGCGACTTGCTTGTTTTTTGAATCATTTCAAAAAATGAAGAGAGCCATACGACTGTCAAATTTTCCATCCGTATTTTCTCTCAATGTGTGATGGTTTCATTACATATTGCGTTTAGACGATCCCATCCGTTCTCTTCTACACAAAATTTTGACAGATCATATTACTTGTGTGCTCGTGTGAAGGGGGCTTTAGGCTGATGTCAGAGTGGGTGCTACAAGCAATGCGAAGCTTTGCGCTACAAACCTTTCCCTGTGTTTTCCTATGTGTCATGTCAGAGAGAAAGCGAAGCTTGAGAAAACACAAGTAAAAGTTTGTAGCGCCCACTCTGACATCAGCCTCACTTGTTTATTTTTTATGTTATTTGATTTTTTCATATATTTTTTTTTTTTATAAAATGTATTATTGTATTTAAAATTCTATTTGATACAAATTGACAAAAAAGCTACAACCAATTGTTGAACATAATATAAATCCATAAATGTTGGAGATTTTTTTTACACTAGACTAGAGGATGGATTTAAATTTGATTGAACTATTGCCGCTAAATGGGGTTAAAGGCATCAATCGTGTTAATCCCTATGTGTCATTTTAGATATTTTCCCATAAAATAAATATTAATTGTTTTTGACACTTCTTTTTTGCTCTTTTTTGGGTATTTTATTGATGTCTTTATGAATAATTTTTATTATTTTACCTTTTTCAAATAATTTAAATAGTATTATTGTTATCCTGTATAACAAAAAAATGTTGTTGTATATTGGAGATTTCTTTGTGAACATTTTATTTTAGACATATTTAACTATACATACATATGCATGCTTTTTTTATCATTATGATTGCATCATAAAAAGTAAATGACTATAACATCAGAAGATTATTTTAATTATAAAATAATAGTAAAATAATAACATATATTTATAGTCAGAAGATAAAAATAAAATTATAAAAAAGTTCATTAAAATAGTTTAACAAATTTCGGAAGGCTTCGAAATATAGATATTTTTCGATCATATTTGTTTCAATACTAGCATACCCTGGGTGCTTCTCTACCCTAACCAAAATTAAATACATACAAAATTTTGTTTACTTTTATAGAAAAAAAAAATTGTTTTAAACATTTTTTAATGCTTCAGTTTTTTTCGTTCAAAATCACGCGAATAAATTCCCATTCAGGAAGAAGCTTATAGTTTTAGTTTCATTCGTTTAGCATCCACATTATAGAAAATTTCGAAATTACTATTTGAAAAAATAGTACTATAAAATACCTCTTATTTAATCAAAAATTTTATGTTTCTGTGTTCAATATTATAGACAATTCAAAAAATATAATTTGATGGATGAAAAAGTACCAAAAGTACTTTCAGTAGATTCTCATTCACTAAGGTCCCTATATATTAAATTTTATTTTAATATCTATGTTCAATATTGTAAAAATATCAAAAAGTACCATCGGAAAAACGAAAAAGTACAAAAATCTCTCTCAATAAATTCTCATTTAATAAGGACCGTGTGTTCCGGTTAACCATTATAAAGAATCGAAAAGGTACCATTTGAAGAAAAGTTCCAAATAGTTCTCACTTACAGAATATTATTCAGTCAAGGCCATGTATGTTAAAATTAATGTTCCTAGGTTGAATATTTTAGAAAATTAAAAAAGTACCATATGAGATAAAAAGTACTAAAAAGTTCTTCTTAAAGAATCTTATTCAATGACTACCGTGTATGTTTAATAATCATGTGTTTTGAATTCATATTAAAGAACATACAAAGAGTATCATTTGAAGAAAGAAAAAGTACCAAAAGTGGAATAAATTTTACGTAAGTGGAAAGTACTAATAAAGATTACAATTTTTCCCCTTTTCGCTTAGAAATATACTTTTTCGAGAATTAAGTTTACAAAATCTATATATCACAGATACAACTCAAACGATTTAAATTTGTATTCATTTGTTCCAGAAAAATAATGCTTTCAAAGAAGTACCAAACAATTTACTCGAATTTGGTCCTATATAGGCCTTAGTACTCGAATTCCAAAATAATATACCAACAGCTTATTTTGTGTGAGTAAATAAACTACTTTTTCAAATTTTATAAAAATTGGCTCAATTAGTTTGAATAAAATTAAATTTCCCGTTTTTTCCCTTTTTGGTACTTTTTTCCCCAGTGAAATAGCAAAAATTTTATTACAATAAATATTACACAGTTAGTTCGTAATTTAATAGGAATACTTCAATAAATCGAAAAAGTTTTCTTAATGTGCTAAAAAAAAGTACCAAAAATACAGTTTTCTCCCTTTTAACCCAAAAAGGACTTAATTTTAAAAAAAGTACGAAACAGGTGTCTCCTAATTTTGGGAGATATATTCAAAATATTTACAAAAATGTTATTTTGTTTATTAGTTAAAAAGCTATAAAGGGCTAAAAAAGGTACCAAAATCACCTTTGTTACACATTTTCACCCCTTAAAAGTACGAATTTCAAAAAAGTACCAGACACCCATCTGCTTGTTCTAAATGTAGATACATGTGCATTTAAAATTTTTCTTGTATCACTAATATTAGGTAAGATAATTAAGAAAACCTGTTTTACTTTTATAAAAATTCCCTTTTTTTATCCCTAAATGTACAAATTTCCAAAAATCCCTCTTTAGTGGATCTATATAACCAAAAACACATCTTCTGTCAAAATTCCATGATTCTAGGTTCAGCCGTTTGGGCTGTGCGATGATAAATCAGTCAGTCAGTAACTCTACTCTTTTATATACATATAGATTAACAAGTTATTTGGAGGATATTCAAGTCCCCCATCGGTATATGCTAAAAACAAAATTTTTAAAAATTTTAAAATAAACTCACCGTTAAACATTCTGAATTTTGCTGACACAAAGCATCTTTTGTGGTGAACTGTAATAAATAACAAGAAAACAAAATAACAATGAAATAAATTTTTTCGATATTTTTGTTTAAATAATTAAAAATAATGTTTTTTCTACTTCAAACAAAAGAAAAAACACACATTTTCTTAAACTAATTAGAAAAGCTAAATTTATTTTTTATGTTTTTTTCCCAACAAGATTTAAAAATCAACTTCAATATTATTTTCAAAACAATTTATTGTCTTCTTTTGGAAATGTTGTGTATGCAGCCGAGTGTGTGTGGTACATTTGTTTTCATACATCAACTAAATTGAGGTCAATATCTAATTTTCCAAAAAACCACCCTCCAAATTATAGCTTTAATTGTCTTTAGACTCTCTATGGAATTTGTGTTGTTGCATCGGCACTAAACATATGTTAATAATTCATGACAGTTTTGGTGACACTTTGTGTATTTTCTTTTCTCAAAGATTTTTGTTAAAATATGCTTAAGATATTAGGGGGCATTGAAAATTCATTAATTTATTTAAGAAAATATTTTGAAATTGTTTTTGTTTTTATTTGAGTGTTTTTTCTAGTGGCCATTTCGTTGGTAGTGTTTACTTTTAAATAACTTATGTTCATGATTAATGTTTGTTAATTAATGAATTGAAAGCTTAACAAATTTGAAGAGGGAAACTTCTGTGATCATTATTTGTTGTCATTTCGTGCAATTTTTTAAGTTTATATGATAAATTACTAAATGAATTAACAAAAAAAAAATTGTTTGGTTAGTTAAGACAGCAATAATTATTTCAAAATATTTGTAGTTAAAGAGACTGAAATTTCGTTGTGCAGCTTTGCTTTAGATAATGAAGACTATAACAAAACTTTTTTCAATTGCAACGTTTTCCTAATTGATCTTTGTTCAGGGTGTTCGGTTATGGTTTCTGTCCTTTTATATTTTCCGTTAAGTGTGTTTCCAATTTGAAAAACAAACCCATTCTTCTTAAAGATCGCCGATCTCAAAACAGATCTTCATTCTCTAAAAAGGCTGTATATAACTTTGTTTAAATATTGCCGATATTAGGAAATCTTTACAGATTATTTCATATACAAAGTCTGTTCTTAAAGATCTTCGATCATGATTTTCTCAAATAAGATCTCTATTCACTAAACACATATACAGCTTTATTATTATAGACTTCGCAAGGAGCTATTTGTTTTAAGTGTACCCATTTTACACTTAAAACAAATATCGTTCAGATTGATAGATATGTTCGATCATACTTCCAATTCTTTACGATCGTGAACTAAGTTGTCCGAAACTTCAATATTTCCCATTAAGTGTGCTTCCACTTTGAAAAACAAGCCCATTCTTCTTAAAGATCACCGATCGCACAACAAATCTTCACTCTCTAAAAAGGTTGTGTATAACTTTTCTTAAACATTCCTGATATTAGGATATTTACAGATTGTTTCATGGATAATCTGTATCAACTTAAAACTAATATCGTTCAGATTTTCTTAATATTGAAAAATATGTTCGATCATACCTCGAATTCATTACGATCGTGAACTAAGTTGTCTAAAACTCAAATGCGTTTCCAAAACTTCAACATTTCCCGTTAAGTGTGTTTCCACTTTGAAAAACAAACCCTTTCTTCTTAAAGATCACCAATCGCACAGCAGATCTTCTCTCTAAAAAGGTTGTGTATAACTTTGTTTAAACATTCCTTAATTTAGTGATATTTACAGATTGTTTCATGGACAAAGTCTGTTGTTTGAGTTCTTCATTACGATCGTGAACTAATTTGTCTAAAACTCAAATGCGTTTCCAAAACTTCAACATTTCCCGTTAAGTGTGTTTCCATTTTGAAAAGCAAACCCATTCTTCTTAAAGATCACCGATCGAACAACAGATCTTTAATCACTACAAAGGTTGTGGATAACTTTTCTTAAACATTCCTGATATTAGGGAATATTTATAGATTGTTTCATGGACAAAGTCTGTTCTTTAAGATCTCCGATCATGATTTTCTCAAATAAGATCTCTATTCACAAAACATATATATCTTTATTATAATAGGTTTCGCGGGGAAAAAATCTAGATCTGTGTACACTTAAAACAAATATCCTTCAGATTTTCTTAATATCGAAATGTTCGATCATACCTCGAATTCATTACGATTGTGAAATAAGTTGTCTAAAACTCAAATGCGTTTCCAAAACTTCAATATTTCCCATTGAGTGTGTTTCCACTTTGAAAACCAAACCCATTCTTCTTAAAGATCACCGATCGCACAACAGATCTTTACTCACTAAAAAGGTTGTGTATAACTTTGCTTAAACATTACTGATATTAGGGAATATTTACAGATTGTTTCATGGACAAAGTCTGTTCTTTAAGATCACCGATCATAAGATCTCATATAAGATTTCTATTCACTAAACATATATATCTTTATTATAATAGATTTCACTTGAAAAAAATCTAGATCTGTGTACACTTAAAACAAATATCCTTTAGATTTTCTTAATATTGAAATGTTCGATCATAGTTGTCCAAAACTTCAATGCTAAAATAACGATCTTCCGACACATACATATTTTCCGATCAGAAGATTCCCGATCTATATATTAAAGGTCTTATTCATAAACTTTTATCAAAGGTTTATAAATCAAATTTTCATACAAAATTTATTCTATAAACCTTTGATAAATGTTTAAGAATAAGGCAGTAATTCTTTAAAAATTTAATCTAAAACTTCAATGATATAAGAAAAAATTAAGATCTTTTTGATAATGAAAGCAGAGGCTCTACTTATTTAAGATCTTAGAATCTTAGTCAATATCTCAAAAATCTTACTCAAGTTATATAATTTCTCTCAGTATAACTCATTTTTCTCGATTGATAACAAATCTTCTGTTTCATACTTCCAATTTCTCGTTTAAATCGTTTCTAAAGACTTATCGTTTTAAATAACAGACTTCTTAAGTTACCTCTATCAACTCTAAAAGTAAAAAAAAAAAAACACAACACCAGTAAAAAGAATGAAAAATCATTTTGCATAAATATAGTCTTCTCAAATCATGATAATTTTCCCCCTTAGCCATTGTTTTCTTAACTTACTCGTATCTCTAAATACTTTTTTTTTATATTTCGGATGAGCCAATAACAAAAAGTCAGTCAAACGGCAACAACAACAAAAAATAAGTAAAAAACTATTCAAATTGGACACTAAATGTGTCAGAGGAACTCTCTTAATTGTAAGATTGATTGATTTACGATGAACAGGTCCTTGTTTTGATATGCGTATAAATTGTGGTCACTGACAATACAAAAGCTGGCAACCAAGCTACATACATGTACATGGAAGGAGAGTCTAAAGAGAGAGAGAGTGAGTATATCTCAAATTCATACAACTTGGTTAAAATGCTTAGAAGATAGACTGGTTAAGTTGTTGCTGAAGTTGTATTTGTTACTATTTGTTGGCTTGTGAATTGTTTTTCGTAAGCTTAATAATCATCATCTTCAACATCCAGCCATTGTTAAAATGTTACTTTTTTTCACTCCTTTCCTTTTCCTATTCTTCTTCATTCTTTCAGTTATTTTTCCTGTAAAATGTATGATGTTCGAAAATATATTGAGCAGAGAATGAAAAATGAACTGAATGAAGTTGCTAGAGTTTGACTTGTATGTGTGTGTGTTTGGCGGCCATAGATATTTATTATTTTTATTTTTCGTTTTTTTTTTCTTTATTTGATCGGCCATTTGACAATTGTTGGTAGTAGGAAAAAAAATAATAATTGATTTTGAGTTCAGTGAATAGGAAACTTTTGTAATATACAATAATCATTGGAAATTGCTAAATTGTGTTTTCTATTTTCTTTAAAAGTTTCGACACAAGTTCACATAAAACTTGGTTATTTTCTCTTTTTGTAATTTTAGGCTTTTTTTTGTAAAACATTTTCTTTTATTATTTTCTTCGTTTTGTATAATAAACCACAATTGTTAAAGGAAATTTGTTGTTTACTTATTTTTCCTTTTTCGGTTGAAATGTTAACAAAATATTCAATTAAGGAACAGGTTAAAGTAAATAAAAAGGACTTAAGAAAATTATCCCAATTTGAGTTGGTTTCTTCAAAAAAACTATAATACAAATTTTTAAATGTAATCAAAAATTCTTAAGATATCTTAATCTTTGATATTTAATATACCAAATTTAATCCATTCCTTAAAGTTTTCACTGTGTATTTTAAACTGTTGTTATTCTGAAATCAATCACATTTTCCTTTTTTTCCTATATTTTTATTAAATCTATTTGTTTGTGTGTTTATTTCATTGATTGATTTTTGTGTTCCTATATTTTTTGTTCATATGTATTTATTTATATAAAAAAAAAAACATTTTTCCAATATATTTTTTTAACATTTATTCTGCATAGGGGTTGGTGGTTCTTTATCAACACATCTACTTTTGGCCCTCTGAACTTGTGTTTTTTTTTTTGTTCATTCTCTATACAAAGCCTATTGGGAGACAATGTTGAAATTTTATTGAATTGCTTTATTTTGATTTATATTTTTTTATTAGATTTTTTTTTGTATTTTTTATTTATTTATTTTTTTTTGCTTGCTGAAACATTGTCATCATCATCATCGTCATCGTTTTGTGTAAATTGTCTGATTTGTATGTTTCCTTTAGATGACATTGTTAGTATTTGATACTGTTGTTGTTGTTGATTATGTTTTTGTTATTGTTGTTATTATTGTATCCTTACAACATGTCTATGTTTATATTTTCTTAAGTCTTAAATTTAGTAGACAATAACATAAATTGAAAGACGAGGGTAATTCGAAAAGATTTCAAATTTGATATTTACACTGACAAAAAAGTATATTTTTAGGAATGGCCCTTCCAGCGATCCTGGGACTCTCAAAAACTACCTAATATTGTGCTGATTACAGAAAAAATTATTTAAAATTTTTTTTAGAGAATTTTTGGTCCACAAAATGATTTTTAGTGGGTTTAAGAGACATATTATTTTCGCTTTTCATCGAAATAAGTGTCAAATTTGTGTTAAAGTTTGTTTAACTTATACAGAGAAATATCTAAAAAGTTGTTTGCCATTTAGTTTGGTCCATCTTTGATTTTTTTAGATTATTATGGAATATATGTATATGCCCCTTTTATTGAACTAAAAGTAGTTTTGTGGACTATAAATACTCTAACGAAAACTTTGATTAAATTAGAGAAAATTATATCGAACATCCGAAGACCTTCTTGGGACCTTCGGTCTATGAATAATTTATAGACTACTCGGGTGGAGTGAAACAAAAATTCTAATATATATTACACAGTTAATAAGGACTGCTAAGTTTTATATCAATTTCTTCAAAATTTAAGGGCTATTTAACACATTATATGGAGAGTGTTATAGGACAAACCAAGGTCCCGTAACATGGCTCGGGTTCAATGTATATACTTAATGCAGTTAAGTTAAGAATAACTTTTATATATGTATATATGTATGTATGTATTTCAAATAGTCGAAAGGGGTTTGATAATCAAACTTTGATTAGGTGTATTGCTGAAAGAAAATTGTTTTAAGAAATTATATAGAATTTAAAGTAAAATAAAGCCTATTCTGCCATACAGCTTATTTATCACAATTACCAATACTTTTAACAATGTTTTATATTAATTAAATGTCTATATATAGGGTTTTTAAATTGGATACAGGCAAATATTTATATTGCTTAATTAAGAATCTGTATTTTTAATAGACAGACGAAAGGACTCCCTCTATGCATCTAGTCTATAGTCTAGTCTATAGTCTAGTCTATAGTCTAGTCTATAGTCTAGTCTATAGTCTAGTCTATAGTCTAGTCTATAGTCTAGTCTATAGTCTAGTCTATAGTCTAGTCTATAGTCTAGTCTATAGTCTAGTCTATAGTCTAGTCTATAGTCTAGTCTATAGTCTAGTCTATAGTCTAGTCTATAGTCTAGTCTATAGTCTAGTCTATAGTCTAGTCTATAGTCTAGTCTATAGTCTAGTCTATAGTCTAGCCTAGTCTAGTCTATAGTCTAGTCTATAGTCTAGTCTATAGTCTAGTCTATAGTCTAGTCTATAGTCTAGTCGATAGTCTAGTCGATAGTCTAGTCGATAGTCTAGTCTATAGTCTAGTCTATAGTCTAGTCTAAAGTCTAGTCTATAGTCTAGTCTATAGTCTAGTCTATAGTCTAGTCTATGGTCTAGTCTATAGTCTAGTCTATAGTCTAGTCTATAGTCTAGTCTATAGTCTAGTCTATATATAGTCTAGTCTATAGTCTAGTCTATAGTCTAGTCTATAGTCTAGTCTATAGTCTAGTCTATAGTCTAGTCTATAGTCTAGTCTATAGTCTAGTCTATAGTCTAGTCTATAGTCTAGTCTATAGTCTAGTCTATAGTCTAGTCTATAGTCTAGTCTATAGTCTAGTCTATAGTCTAGTCTATAGTCTAGTCTATAGTCTAGTCTATAGTCTAGTCTACAGTCTAGTCTATAGTCTAGTCTAGTCTAGTCTAGTCTATAGTCTAGTCTATAGTCTAGTCTATAGTCTAGTCTATAGTCTAGTCTATAGTCTAGTCTATAGTCTAGTCTATAGTCTAGTCTATAGTCTAGTCTATAGTCTAGTCTATAGTCTAGTTATAGTCTAGTCTATAGTCTAGTCTATAGTCTAGTCTATAGTCTAGTCTATAATCTAGTCTATAGTCTAGTCTATAGTCTAGTCTATAGTCTAGTCTATAGTCTAGTCTATAGTCTAGTCTATAGTCTAGTCTATAGTCTAGTCTATAGTCTAGTCTATAGTCTAGTCTATAGTCTAGTCTATAGTCTAGTCTATAGTCTAGTCTATAGTCTAGTCTATAGTCTAGTCTATAGTCTAGCCTATAGTCTAGTCTATAGTCTAGTCTATAGTCTAGTCTATAGTCTAGTCTATAGTCTAGTCTATAGTCTAGTCGATAGTCTAGTCGATAGTCTAGTCGATAGTCTAGTCTATAGTCTAGTCTATAGTCTAGTCTAAAGTCTAGTCTATAGTCTAGTCTATAGTCTAGTCTATAGTCTAGTCTATGGTCTAGTCTATAGTCTAGTCTATAGTCTAGTCTATAGTCTAGTCTATAGTCTAGTCTATAGTCTAGTCTATAGTCTAGTTGGATTTAGAACAATTTTGTGTTTGCTGGGTTATCTCCATAAGTATATGTGTATCTGCATATTATACTGTCTATGTGTGATTTTATTGTTATTGTAAATAGAGTCTTTATAAGTACATATATGTATATACGAAATCTTTGTAATTCAATTGATTGTTTTTGTACACCCATCAAAAGAAAAACATATCAAATGTAATCAAATTATAATGATTATTATTTGAACCTAAATTGTATATATTTTGATGCCTGTGTATACACATATTATATTGTTTCTATATAAATGACAAAAACAAAGTATTATTTAAATGAAAATCTGCCATATATTTTCATACATATATTGTCGTACATTTAGTAGCAAGAGTGTTATGGTAAATTTATTAAGATTTTTTTTTTAAACTTTTATTAAAAAGAAAAACTTTTCAGAATATTTTCACAGTTTCATATCAATGTATATATTCATAGGTATTATACCAGATCTTTATATAGATTTATTTATTCTTTAGTTGGTTTACATAAATTGAGTTATTGTAAAGGTAATTGGCTAGATGTTTTCCAATTAATTTAAGTTGATGATTTGAACAACTTGCTGAAAGAATTTTTGTGTGCAATTTACAAATTTATAAAAGAAAAACTAAATTTATGACAACCTTTGTTTAAAATCGATATACATATGTATATGTATATATGTCTTTACTTTACTTCGACACTTCTTCATTTGTTATAATGTAGCAGGCTTTGGGGTAATGATTACATTTTCAATATAATTACATTTGCAGTAGTTGTTATTGAGGCTTTAGCAACAACAGTTACTTGTAGTTATAGTTTAAATTTTGCAATTACTTTTAATTGTAATTGAAGTTTTGCCAATTCTTGTATTTAAAGAATTTCCAATTACTTGTAATTAAAGAATTTCCAATTACAATTAATAGCTGCTGTGAATTTTTTTTCTTATAATTACAAGTAATTGTAATTAGTAAACTTCAATTACAATTACAGATAATTGTACATTACATTACAAGTAATTGTTATATTGTAAGTGTAAAGAATTACTTTGTGTAATCATTACTTCCCAAGCCTTTAATGTAGCAATTGAGATTGCAAATAAGTTCTAAGTATTCAAAACTCATACTGTTAACTATCAATGCACCCTTTACATTTAAACATATCTAGATTTAATACCTTTACATTAATTTTCCAACTTTCCAACAACATGTACCCATAAAACTAACAATAAGTAATTTTCCAATTACAAATTTAGTTGTAGTATTTGTAAATCTATTTAAACTGTCTGTCAGTCAGTCTAACTGACCGATTTTGTTGTACAACTGTGTAACATGTAAATCTCCTACAATTGTAAAGATAAATGTTAATTTTGTATGCCTTGCTTGCTGCATACAGCGCACAAAACAATCAACAACAAAAACACTTTTCATTCATTCATTCATACTCTGAAACATCATCCATTCTATAACAGCAACAACTCACTTAAACTTTACTTTTTAACCTCTTCTATGCCAATTAGTTAATTTTATTTAAACTAGCATTATTATTATTTTTGCTGTTGTTGTTGTTGTTGTTGTTGAGTCCAAGTACCAGCATATAACATATTGTATCGTAGCGTTTTCATTTTTGCTATACGATAAACTTTACTGGCAGGCATATTTCACTCACTGACTCAGACTTTGCTGACTCTTAATATGTTGGAACAAAAACATACACCAATATGCCTTAAGCCGGAAGGATGGTGAGGGAGAATAATAGGAAAAGTGAACAAAAAAAAAAAAAAAAATCAGGCATTATTACAATGTTTATGTACCGAGCATAAACATAAGTAGTTTAGTATTTGATTACAAAAACATTAAACAATTTTCCAAACACACATTATACTACATAATACATAAATACACATGTATGGATGTATGTATTTACATAAGTAGTGGTTATACGAATGTACGTTGCACACAATTGAACAATATAGTTTATGGAGGAAATTATAGGTGTATAAAAGGTGACCAGTACAAAGTTATTTATTATCAGAATCAGAAACCAGTGAAGGTTTTTAGATTTTTTAATTACCCATTAACCTAATGAAATAATGTGGTTGGTAATAACTACTCCTTACCTAGTAATGTATGAAATAAACAATCATAAGATGTGCTCCAGGCTAAGCAAAACATTGGAGTAAACACCAGAAAGAAACTAAAAATTCAGAAACCGAAATGTACTACCGTATAAGTAACTACAACACTAGGTTCCAGTCGAAAGTCGGGAATCAATAATTTTTCAACGCAACGAGGGCCGATTTGGAAACATGGGCGACAGAATTCCTCATTCCACGAGAGAACGGGAGAGAATTTAATATATGTCGGTTAATATGATGGTATGTTTCCTATAGAAGCATACGAAAAGGTCCATGAAACACTGGAATGTTTTCTCTGCCATTGTAAGTTTTTTGTCTCAATAAGATCATACATCCCTCAGAAACACAAAATTTTTCAATATATATATATATATATAGTTCCCTTAATAGGTCACTATAAATAATTCCACTTTCATATGCCATATTAAGGAGCGTACTACAAGACCATCAGTCCTGTCATATCATCAGATCATACATCCCCACAACTTTAGTGGGGAGGGTATATTGGGTTTGTGCTAATGATTAACATAATTTTAACATCTGGTCACTTTTACTTAATGAGTTGGATTTGTTTATTTACAAAACTCAAGTACAATAATCATTTAGCCAATATAGAAATTAACAAATACAAAAAGACAGACAGACATATAAACAGATATTGTATGCAAGAGTGTGTGTGTAAGTAAATAAATAAATTTGTACTGTTTTTGTAAAAGTATTAACAATTACTATTTTATATATAAACAAACAAAACTATAGTTGTTTTATAAGTATTACTTACTACCATTGTGGTACAATTTAACTTAAGGAAAGTTAATGCTTTCCGAGTCCACAGCAAAAACAAAAGCAAAATTGCAATTCAATACTAGACGCAAATAAAACAAACAAAACAAACCGAAAAACAAAAAAAAAGATGTACAAAACACTACAACTTGGAAAAAATCAACCTCATTTCAAGATTATTTACATTTCCTTTTAATGTGGAGACATTGAGTGACTGAACAATGTTGAGAAACAGCAGCAGCAGCAGAAAACTACGATCAGCAAACTTTGAAAATAATAAAACAAAAGTTTAAAACGAAAATAATAGTTGTCGGTTGTGTCTCTACGAAATGATTGTTAAACAATGTTGCTTTTTTTTTACTTGTTACACTTTGTTGCTGTTTTTGTAGTTCTTTAGGTTTTTTATATATTTTAGTTGTTGGATATTGTGAATTTTATAGGAAATTTTGCCACGCTTATATCCCCCTAGTTCCAGGTTCTATGTTGTTGGTTGTTGCTCGGGCTACTTTGTTTGTTTTCAACTCTGCTGTTTTGATTGCTGTTTGATATGGTTGTTTGTTTCTGATGCTATTGTAGTTTTTCATGGCCAGATAAGGAAAAAGGTATTTCTTTTGAAACTATGACCATTTTATAGGTTTTTTTACTATTTTCAATGTATTGTTGATAACCTGATGCTCCTTGCAACTTCTGTTTTAACTGCTGCAGTTAGTATTACTTATTTGAGAAAACTTTAAATGAAAATTATGAAATTTGTCATATAAAATCGTATAATTTCGACTGTTTCCTTTTCTTTCAATTTATTGTTTACAGTTAATCAATATTTGTTCGGCCTTAATATAGACATTGATCATTTACCAATAATAATATTGTAAATGCAAAGTCATTGTTAAAGTTCAAAATCTTTAAAGCATTTAAATTACCACAAAATGACTAAAAAAAAAACTATTAAATTTTTTTCTTGTTCAAAAGGAACAAGTTTTGCATACCAAATTATGCCGTATTATTGCACTTTGTTTTTCGTTGTTGTTTGGTTGCAACAACAAGTTCAGAAATATGATCATGTTCAGAGAAAATATGCATAAAAAACACAATTCTTATAACCGTTATTAAATACACAGATTATTATGACTCCCAACATAACAACAACAACAACAATGATATGTAGTAAGTGTTGCACAGACACAAATGTGCTGCACTTACTCTCTGAAGCAATGTTTTTTTGTTGTTTTTTTGCCATTGCTGCTGTTGATGATTACATGTGGAATGTAAAATACTCGCTCGTACAAATAATAACAGCAACAAAAACATACAAAACAAAAATGCAACATAAAAATAATGTTGTCTTGGTATTAAATTGCAAGATGTCATGATACAAGGCATCAGCAACATAATAATCATTGACAACACTCTGTTTTTTTGTGTTTTCCACTTTTTTGTTTGTTAGTCTAGAGTCAAACGTATGCGAATAATGTTAAAGACTTTGGTAGACAACAGCAATAATAACTGGATACGCCAGCTAACCATCCAGGCAGGCAGTGGTAAGTGAAACTCATCAGTGTCATAACTGCATTAAAAAGTGGAAACGACAAAAAAAACATAAACACGGCAGCTAGTTGCAGTCATTGCAATGAGTGAAAAAAGTACGCATCATATTACTGGCCGACATGTTTTGGGTGGTAAAAGCATACACCCTCTCTCGGGCAATTGTAGCCAGTGGGCAACATTAACTACTATGTACCCAACAATGACTAGAATGAAAACAACATCAGCAAAAGAAAAAAAAAGCTGCAACTGCAACAAAAAATACTTGGTTTGCAACATTTGCCACCATATGAGAGAGATTGTGTTTACATTAAATTTGTTTAATACCATATGTGTGTGTGTGTGTTGTAATTGTGTTTTTAAGAGGGAAATTTTAAAAGTCTTTTTAAAACAATCATCGGCAGAGAGTGACAAATATGCTTAGGTGTGTGTAAAACAGCTAAATGCAGAGAGTAAACTGATTTTGTTTGTTTTTTAAACATGTGTGAGCATACGCATGCGTAAACGAATGAGTACAAGAGAGCTCATTTGAGAGCTCACTGCGTTTCGCTGGTGTAAACAAGTAAGATTTGGTGTGTGAGAACAAGTGAAATTGTGAGAGAACTCTTTGCTTATACTAGTTTTGGAGTAGGCATCGTAAAACAGTTCAATGAGGCGATAAAAGCTATTAAAGCCATTCTAATCTCATATTGCTCCCGAAGTTTTTTAACAAATTGAAAATTTCCTGGTCTGTTCTGAAATCTGGACTATTTCAAAGGTATTTCTTCGATGAAGCAAAACCGAAGGATTCCCCTTCAAAACCAGTCGGAGAGATTGGGATTTAATTAAATTTGTTAGAAGTACATCTAACTGATACCACGGGTTCTGATGATACAACCAACTTTCAGATTACCCTCGTTATATCCTGCTCATTACATATGTATGTGTACATATTACGATGTTACTTTTTATTTGTATATATGCGAAAATTGCAGTCCTGAATGCATTTGTATGCAACTGTGTGATTGTAAGTTGTTTACTTTCATTGAATGGTTTTCACGAAGTACTATTAAAAATGGCCAGAACTGTAATTACATGAATATAATTTTTCTGCGTGCCAGAGACATCAAGTGTTTTCATAGGATTTACAATCCAAAAAACGAAGTAACAACATCAATAAAGTTACTCTTCTTGCCACAATTTGCCGTCATCTCATCCAAGATACACACACACTACCGTCATTAACAACTGCACTCAGTCTGTCAGTCTATTAGTCCGTCATTCGCTTAGTCAGTCAGTCAGTCGTTAAGGCCATAAATATTCAGTTGAGTTAAGTGAAATGCACATAAATACACGAATTTTATTGAGTTGTTCATATTTACTTACTGTTGGGGGCTATTTGTTGTTTGAGGTCATTAAACGTCATAATAAACTCCTTAATTTTACAATTTTCCTTTCAATTTTTGTTATTTTTTTGTGTAAAACTCCCCTCTAACCGCCCAACCAAAACGTAAAAAAAATTAAAACAATCAAGAGTACTCAGGCCAAGACGAGCTTGAAGGCTTTTTTTGCTTTTTGTTTCGGTTGCTGTTTGTGGATATATGCAAAAATCATCATTATTTTTAAAACCCAAAAAAAATGTTTTTTTGAAGATTGTTTAAATTTTACTTGATTTAAAAACAACAACAGCTGACAGATATATCATCAACTGTAGAATGAGTTACTTGAGCATTTAAATTTTAATAATTTTGAAAACTTTTTAAAATATTATTGCAACTGAAAGGTAAAGGTAAACATTATTAAAAATTTAATTAAATCTATTAAAAGTTTTGTTACTTTGATTATTTGCTTCTTTCGTTATGAACCAGAAAAAACTATCAACATATTTGCTATATTAATTTGAAATAATTTTGACATTTTCTTAAATAGCTATATTCATTTGAAATAATTTTGACATTTTCTTAAATAGCTGTCTAAAATTTAAAATTTTATTTTAGTAAAACCAAGCAACATGTTTAATTTATAAAAATTTTCCACTTTTATAACTTTAACCATTTTCTATAAACATTAAATTAAAAAAAAAAAATAATTGAAACCAATATATTTTTTATTAAAATTTTTTAATGATTCTATTTCATTGAAAATAACCAATAATCATAAATTTTAATGCTAAAAAGCAAACATACAGAAAACAACATTATTGATTTGATTTTCAATTACTAACGAAAACTTAATAAATAATATTGACCTGCTATAAAGCAGCAGCCAGAGCACTATCTTCAACGATAAAAAAAACTTTTTATACAACAGAGGGAATATTAGAACGTATTTTATATATAAAGTCTCTAAGCCGCCTTTTAGAATCATCTAACGTATATACAAAAAAATCAGCAATATCATCCATTCCATATCTTAGTCATAATAAGCGAGTAATATTAAAACTATAAAAATAATCAAAGGGATTTAAAAGATTTACGTAGTAGTCGTATAAACGTACATACAAATGATCTGTTTTGCTGCTGCGGCAGAGAACAGGTAGATGGATATGTTGGCTAAAAACTACCAAGAAAATATATTTAGCCACATACTACATATAAAAATAACAAATTAAGCCAATATAAAAACATACACAATAATAATCAAGCAGCAGTAAAATAAATAAAAACTGTAGAGGAAAAAAAATTAACAAATAAAGCAAAAAAAATTCAGCGGCTAAATGCAATCAAATCTTTGAGAGAAAAAACATGATAGATATAAAAGGCACTGAGAAAAAAAAAAATATATATATATATATATATATATATATATATATATATATATATATATATATTTAAATTCTAAAAAACTTGATTCGTTCTATTCGATTCCATCTAAAGACTATGATGGTAAACCACAGCAACACAGACCCAATAGTGGCCTATGTATACAAACATCCTCTAACTAAAATAACTAAATAGACTTGTTTAGTAAAAAAAGTTTCTTTGTTGTAATTAAATTTTTAATTGATTTTCATATTAACAAAATAATTTGTTTATGTTTCATAGAATCAATTAAAAAATTACATATTGTTATTATCCAATTATCATTGACATGGGCAAAGTGGAAATAAAGAATAGATGAAGATGATTTTCGTACTAATAATAGAGAATGTTCAATTTTCATTGAGTCAAACGTATAATTTTAATACCAATTAAAATTTACATTGATATAAGAAATATATTTATTGTTATTCTCTTCTTAGGCTTCAAAAGATACCACTATTACAAAATCTTCCCTATTAATTCCAAAAACATCTCTGCAGTTTTAAAGTATTGATTATTAACCCACCAAAAGCTGTCTTTAACTTCTTTATTTAGAGAATTTCGGGAAGAGCTAATACGAGAATAGTAGATTCGTGGATAACTCGGAATTTGGTGAATGTTTCACTTCCCTAATTCAGACATTTATTATTTTAATCTTTTGGTCCCCATGAGAACCAATAGCCACTTCTACAAGTTTTATTAGAGGAGTCTACAACCGTTATAATAGCATTCAGAGAGTCCAGATATCTTTCAAGATATGACTATAAGTGCCAGTGATGCCAGGAGATTTTTTTCAGAAATCCCTACGCTTATGAGAAAAAATCCCTTTTTTCCCTACACCCACTTTTTATTTTCCCTACATTTTTCCCTACACTACTTTTATCCATTTTTTTCAAAGTTTATCTTAAAAAAATACAAAAATAACATCAAAAACTAAAATATTAGCTCCGTTTTATAATATACATATATGTATGTATTTTTTTTTAATTTTTAGGAATGAAATTTCTAGAATTTAAATTTAAATTTTTTTTCTTTCAATTTTACATCATACAAATCTTCCAACCCTGACTCTTCAGTTAAGATTAAAAAAAAAAACAATTAAAAGATTTATGGCAGTATATCGAATCGTGATAAAAATTTATTTTATGTGCCTCCAACAAAAAAATTTTCATAAAATAATTATTTTAAATAAGGTTTACTTTTGCGTTTACTTTTTGCGGTTTACTTTTATAAATTTTCAGAACATTAAATTCATTTTTTCAATCCTGAGTTACTGCATTAAGCCCCCGACTACTCTATCTATAAGGAGTCAGAATATATCGCCCTACAGGATTGGCATAATCCAAAAAGTCGTTTCAAGAAAAATGGATATGAATATTTAATGACATTTAACTATTTTTTTAATAACTTTTAAACAAATCAAGGGGTTTTAAAAATCCAGATTCAGATAGTTGAGGTTAATATGTTTCTCATCTAAATTGAAATTAAATTTTTAGTTGTCTAATATTCACAAAAACGTGGGTTTTAGTTTTTACGTTTACAAAAAATCGATTTCACATCGAAAATAATAGACATATTTGAAATTTCATAAATCTATATGAAAGATTTTAGTATGTCGCATGTTTTGAAGACCTTAGTTCAAGAAAGCCGAATTTTGGATTATGCCAGTCTTGTAGCGATATGTAGGTGCACATATTGTAGAAATTACAAGCGGAATTTTTACTAACGATACACTTAAAACTGATTTTTAATTTAAAAGTTTAATACATGAAAGAGTATATTTTTAGTTGTTAAAAACTATGAAATTGAAAAATCCCTACAATTTGACAATAGTAAGAAATCTTTCCCTTTTTCCCTACACGTGAAATTTTTGAAAAAAATCCCTACAAAAAGGGAAAAATCCCTACACTTGGCATCACTGATAAGTGCTTTAAAGAATTCCTATCGAGACGTTTTGATTTTGTATCTGAAATAGAGGTTTTATTTCCTTTTTTTTATCGAAAATTTGGGCCTTAGTTTCTTCTAAGAAGACCCAAATACACTGATAATTATCTCCAATATCCTCGTATCTTGAGATGTCCGAAATCCAGCAGAGAGTAAACGTAGTTAAGAAGATATTTTCGAAGCTTTAATAAATGCAATTTTTAAACTTTTATCGAGAGCAGAACTCTAAACTGTCAAGCATTGTCTCTTAAATGATATTAGATGCAGAGCTCATGTATCTAACTTTGTATCTTGAATAAATTGATGACCCCATCTCCTTTCCAATATTTTATTATTATATGGAACAAATTGGGAAACCGGGATCTTTTGACCTTTATATAGGTTTAAAACCCCATGCCTTTCCAATATTTGCCAAATAAAATCAAAGTCTTACCATAAAAATCACATTTTTGTACGATCCAACTATGGTGATCTGAATTCAAGCAAATTACTTGGTTGATCCGCAAACTAGTATTCCTGATTCATAATAAATTACGGAAATTATAAAAATTGTCTTTAAAGATTTATCAAAATCAGTTTATAAGCAGCCATTCTGAAGTGTTTTAAAATGCAGCTTTCTATCCGATCTAAGCGTAACAGGGATTATATTTCTTTCCATCCACTATATAGAACCAAATAAGTTCTTCTTGTTTTAAAGTTTCTCTAAGTGTTCCTAACATCTAAAAAATAAAACTTAACTGAATTGATAGTATGAGTCAGTGTATACGATACAAGTATGAATGGATGAATCGGTTGTATGCATGTACGAATGTGGTATGACGATTCTGAATGTCTAGTAAAAGTAACATCCCAGCCATGCATCTACATAAGGGAGATGCGTGATCTTTTTGAAGATGACGATGAAACGTGATGAGTTTTGTATTAGCACAAGAAAAACGAACCAACAGACGGATGGACAGATGAATGCAGAAATAATCTTTGGACTAAATTCAGTTTAGCTGTATTTTTTGTTGTTGTTGTTATTATTTTCTTTGTTTACTTTTCACCTAAAGAGTTGCTTACCAGCTTTTCATCATCATCATCATGCAGAGGTAAGGAGAAAAAAACTAAAACACTTCTTTCTACCTCAATCATTTTTTTTCTTCAAATGATTTAATAATGATCTCCTTGATGTTGCTGCTGCAGTGTTCAACATCTTGGACGTCATCTCATCATCATTATTATAAGTTTTGTGTTGTTTTTGCTGATGTATTTTGTATATGTTTTTTTTTTCTCTTCTCCACTAAATACTGTCTGGATTTACGATTTTTTTGTTTTGTTTTGTTGAAATCATCTTTTACTTGATTTTATTTCGTAAGACAAAGAATGCGTGTTACACTCGTCATCATCAGCCAGTGTTTTTATGTTTTTAGGATTTTTTCATTACAATTTTTTTTTATTATTAAAAAAAATGAAAATAGAATGCATGTTCATGCATTTAGTAGTTGAAGAAGAAAATAATACCGACCAACAGTATAGCACTAGACTAAAGACCTACAGTCGGACATATGTTGAACATACGTATATTATAAAAATATTACATGATTGTTGCATGGATGGCCTGTATATTATTCTATATATTTGCCGCTTTATTCTTTTCTTTTTTTTCATAATTTTTGAATTTATTGTTTAACAAAAGTAACTGAGAATGCTGAAGGGAAGAGGGGAAATACAAAACGCCAGCTTAGGAAAAACTATTCTTAAGTGCAACAGTGTTTCTTTATTGGTTTTTGATTTGGATTTATTGCTGCAATGAAAGTAACCGTGGAAAATTATTATGATTATATTTGATGTTGTTTCTGTTCATAATGATGATGATCATGATTATGGTCAGCCAACCGTCGTCTCTATGTTTGACTGTCTCAACTAAAGTTTTAGTGTAGACCTCTTGGTCATAGAATTTAAGCGTTTTGGTAAAAAAAAATGATGTTCTATAAGAAGGTTTTTTTGTACTTTTTTCCTACTGCTTAATTTGGTCAATTTTTTTCTGATGTTTGTTAAACCTTTGATTTGCTGTTGTGGTTATTTTTTCCATGCTTTTTTTTTTTTGTTCCTGCAGTTTGAGTCAATTAAATAAGTTGCTGTCGTACTTAAAAATATTTATTATAAAAGCGGTTTATTTCTTTTTCTCTTATATATTTTTGGAATTTTATTTATTGAAGTTAATTACATTGACTGCATTTTGCGGATATAATAGTGGAATGATTTAGCAGAATTTTTGTTGTTTCTAAGTTTTTCAAGGGACTTCAGTTATTAAGTTGTAAAATAGAAGAATAAATATAATAAATCTTCAAAGTTTTTCTTTTTCATTAATTAAAAGTTGTTGAAGCCAATTATTTTTAAAGGTAATTTTTTTATAATTACACTTGACTTAAATAGATTTGCCTTAAAAATTGCTGATATAAATTTATGGTAATGAAAAAAATTAAATATCAGCAATGTATAGAAATATTTTAGTAAAGACTACAGTCATGATTACAGCATAATCTTGACTACAGTATAGACTATATTCTTGACTATAGTATAAACTTGACTATAGAATAGACAATAGTCTTAACTATAGAATATACTATAGTATAGACTATAGTCTTAACTATAGCATAGACTATAGTCTTGAATATAGCATAGGCTATATTGTCTTGGCTATAGCATAGACTATAGTTTATACTATAGTCAAGACTATAGTTTATACTATAGTCAAGACTATAGTCTATACTATAGTCTTGACTACAGTTTAGACTATAGTCTTGACTACAGTTTAGACTATAGTCTTGACTATAATATAGACTATAGTCTTGACTACAATATAGACTAAAGTCTTGACTATAATATAGACTATAGTCTTGACTACAATATAGACTATAGTCTTGACTATAATATAGAATATAGACTTGACAATAACATAGATTATAGTCTTGACTATAATATAGACTATAGTCCTGACTATTGTATAGACTATAGTCTTGAATAGTTTATACTATAGTCTTGACTATTGTATAGACTATAGTCTTGAATAGTTTATACTATAGTCTTGACTATTGTATAGACTATAGTCTTGAATAGTTTATACTATAGTCTTGACTATTGTATAGAATATAGTCTTGACTATAGTATAGACAATAGTTTTGACTATAGTAGAGACTATAGTCAAGACTACACCTAAGACTATATTCTATACTATATGTAGTTAAGACTATAATCTATATTATATTCAAGACTATAGTCGATATTATATGTAGTTAAGACTATAATCTATCTATGCTGTCTATGCTATAGTCTTGACTATAGTGTAGACTATAGTCTTGACTATAATATAGACTATAGTCTTGACTATAATATAGACTATAGTCTTGACTATAATATAGACTATAGTCTTGACTATAATATGGACTATAGTCTTGACTATAGTATAGACTATTGTCTTGACTATAGTATAGACTATAGTCATGACTGTAATATAGACTATAGTCTTGACTATAATATGAACTTTAGTCTTGACTATATAGTATATATTATAGTCAAGACTATAGTCGATATTATATGTAGTTAAGAATATAATCTATCTGTGCAGTCTATGCTATAGTCTTGACTATAGTGTAGACTATAATATTGACTATAATATAGACTATAATATAGACTATAGTCTTGACTATAATATGGACTATAGTCTTGACTATAGTCTTGCCTATAGTATAGACTATTGTCTTGACTATAGTATAGACTATAGTCATGACTGTAATATAGACTATAGTCTTGACTATAATATGGACTCTAGTCTTGACTATAATATAGAGTATAGTCTTGACTATAATATGGACTATAGTCTTTACAATAATCTTGACTATAGTCTTGCCTATAGTCTTGACTATAGTCTTGCCTATAGTATAGGCTATTGTCTTGCCTATAGTGTAGACTATAGTCTTGACTGTAATATAGACTATTGTCTTGACAATAACATAGACTATAGACTTGACTATTATCTAGACTATAGTCTTGACAATAACATAGACTATAGTCTTGACTATTGTATAGACTATAGTCTTGACTATTGTAAAGACTATAGTCTTGACTATTGTATAGACTATAGTCTTGACTATATTAAAGACTATAGTCTTGACAATAGACTAGGCTATAGTATAGAACAATACAGTCTTAACTATTTTATAGACCATGTTCTGTAGTCTTGACTACAGTCAATATGACTAATACATGCACTTTTAATGAAAAAAGCAAAAAAATCTAATAAGTTTTGCAGAAAACTTTCAGCAATAGAAACCATGTGACATTTCGATTGTAAAATTTTTTAATTTGAAATTATATGACAACTTCATTTTAGAATTTGTTTAATGCAGTTTTTGCTTCGTCTCAAATATTTTTATGTCTCGATTTTAGATTGTTATTACTTTAATATAACTGAAACTAAAAAAAAAATATTAAAACCAATCAAATGTCTATTGACTTTTAAATTCGATTCGGATTAAACTTCTGTCTCGATATATTTTAATGAACATTGTAATGACAAAACAAAATTAATTATTTTTTCTACAGCTTTTTCTATTGTTATTTTTTTTTTTGCACTTTTACAAGCAATCATAATAAAACAACACCTGCATTGTCACACTAAATGTTAAAAACTCCACTTGTAGCAATAACAATTTTGCAACAGCAACAGCGCCAATAAACGCTGCTGCCGTTACAGCTAAAATAATATCTGTCAAGGCAAACCTGTAAAGATTTGAATGGGGAATAATATGAAGTTTTTTCTTTAATATTAAACAAAAAAAAAATACTTAAAGGCAAATAAAGAACAAAACAAAAAATAGCACTACCACCAATTGAACTACAACGTAACATTTTATTAGTAACAAAATAAGTAATTGCCAATGTAGAAAAGCTTTTGTATTGTTTAATTTTGTTGTTGATGCTGCTGTTATTGTTTGTGAATAACAGGCAACATCAATAGCAATAACAAAAATCATAATAATACAGTTGGCTTGCAACATCAAATTGTAGCCAAGAAGCGAACAATATTCTTTTCGAGATTTTATTTACAGGTTGCACCAATTTCAGTCCATAAAGTTAGTTCAGCTGTGTCAGTGGCTGGATGGCTGGCTCTTTGAATGCTTTATGCAACATATAGATGATATTTGTTATTGTTGTTGGTTGGCTTATATTATTATATTTTGTGTTTTTCTTTTATTGGAGCAAATGCAATAGAATTTAATGTTAAAAAAAAAATTAAAAAAAACATCATACTTTTCTGATGATGTTTTTAGTTGCTGATATTTTTTTTTGTTGATTTTCATCTACCATGGAGGTCGCTATTTTTGTTTGTGTTACCAAAAAGGCCATACCTCAGGTAAAAAAAAATAAGAAAATTATTAAAAGAAATCTTTAAAGTTATAAAAAGCCTGAAAAATATTAAGCAAAATCAAATGCATTTTAAGTTTTTGTGCACTTTTACTAAATATACTTTTCGTATCACAATTGGCAACAATATTTATATAGCGTCTTTTTGTTGTTGTATACTGCAGTCAAGTAAAAATTTTGTTTACGTTTTATTAGAGCCCTCAAGGTGTTGTCGTACTATATATACATAGATGCACAAACTTGTTGGCTGCTTGGCTGAATAACACTCTCACTTGGCAATTCATGTAGGCCTGGCACCTTACAATGCGAAAAAAAAAGAAACAAATCTTAGCCAGGGTTTAAGCAACAAAGGGGGAATAATGGGACCAAACGATTAGAGTTTAGGCTATTGTATGGCATAGAGTCCTGACTTTAATATAGACTAAAATCACTATCGACTAAAGTTCAGAAATATCATTTCTTTAATAGTACATATTGGCTATAATGTAGTCTAATGTATAGACTACTTATGCCTTGGCCATAGTATATACTCCAGTCATGTCTATTCAATAGACTATAGCCTCGAGTGATGACTATTGTGTATACTAATGTTTTGACTATATGTAGTATAGTTTTTAGCCTTAACTTTAGTCTTAAATATTTTAAAAAACTGTCTTTAAACTTGACTATTGTTTAAACTGTTGTATTGACTGTAGCATAAACTATAGTAGAGTCTGAAGTATAGATTATAGTCATGACTATAATATTGACTGTATATATTATATACATATATTATGGTATTACATTCTCACTCGGCTCCCTACCGGGGCATGTTTCCTTGATGAAAGACCCTCATGGTAATGTATTGCAATTTCGGGTAAAGAGGTGCTACCAGTACCTCTAGTCTGCCGGGACTATAAACTGGTGATGTCAAAGGCATCCTCGGTCTTTCCTTGGAAGGATTTGACATGGGGTCGAACCAGAGCATCACACAATCTGGTACTACGGGTTACCAGTTACCCGCAGGACTTGTCCTTGTTGGTTGAGGTTTCTTCGGGATCCACGTAGTGGCTGTGGTTTAAAACCAAATTCGCGGGAAGGGAAATATAAATTTTCGGGATAAGTTTCTGTTACGGTACAAACCACAGGGCAAGGCTGTGGATTAATATAATGTTGAAATTGAGCTGAAAATGCAAAGATTTGGTATGTGATGGAGTGAGATGTAACATTCGGATACTTGTATCTGATGGACCAGAGGGATCCTGAGTTGTATCTGTGGAGATGTCGGAATAACAGAAGGAGTGACGGTTGAAATATTGGTGAAATTCGTTCAGACGTTATGGAGCTGTAATACCTTAACATTTTCCTTCATGGTTGAGTGTGTTGGAATTTACTCTAAGCATGCTCAACTTATCACAGTGGGTCCTTGTGGCCACTGAAATAAGTCTGGCTAATTAAATATAGATCTGTGTTTTCGAACCACCTCCCATAGGTGCTGTTGTCGAATCAACAGAAGCCTTCTCAGTAATGTGGTTGGGCGACTTTAAGAGGTCCAGGGGTGAGTCTTTAGGTGATAAGAATGTTTGTAGGGACCGAGTATTCCTCATAATACCAATAGGGTGTTTTTACCCTGATGTTGGGTCCGCCCCTTCTATCGACTCTAATCATTGATTGCCTTTTCCTTTGTCGGGGTTAGATTGAACATGAATCATGACACCTGGCATTTCCCAACTATGGCAAGAGATTACATATTTCAAGTACTTGAACAAAGTGCACGTATACTGGACCGGAAATTCCATATATGTACGTATATTGCCACCTGCGTGTATGAAGCACAATAGGGAGGTGGTGAGTCCTTTGTGGTTGAAAAAGACCACCGTGGAATAGGCCAACAGGGCAGGTGTTCACGTAAAGCCCTCGACATTAACTACATTAACAACATCAGGCTATATTATAGACTATAGTAAATGCTAAATTCTTTATTATAAAAAAACTATACTATATTCAAGACAGTACTCTATAACATATTAAAGACTATGGTATGGACATACCATAGTGAAGACTAAAGTCCCGATAACAGTATAGATATATTACCCTGAATTTAATAAGGATTATAGTACTGAATCCTCTGAAAATAATTCCTTACTCAAAATTCATAAGAAATTAAGTTGGTCACATTACATCTCCTCTATGAGCAAACAATTAATTGTCTTCCTTAGCAAAATGTTAAAAAACTACAACCAAAAAAAATATAAAAAACGAAGTGGAAAAAAGTTAAGAAAAACAATCTTGAAAGGAACATAATACTGCGACACAACTAAACGTGCCAAAAACATGACTACAGAAAAACTGCCTCTCGATGTTGTTGGTTTTCTTAAGATTTTGCTTAGTGGATGGTGGACGGATGGCTGAATGGTTGGTTACTTCATACGTTCCTTTATTTTGTGGATGACTGGATAGCTAGCTAGCTAAAAAACTGAATCGCTGGTTGGTTCAGTTTAGTTCGGTTGGTTGGTAGGTTTTTTTTTAATGTTCAATGTTTTTGTGCTTCTTGGTTGATCGCGCGTCTCCTCCTCCTTGAGGCAATTAGGAAATTATTGCTTAACTTTAAAATTCACTTGATTAGTGGAATTAAAGTCACAATGATATACAAAACATATTTTGTAATGGTCCAAAAAGACATCTTCTCAGTAGTATGTAGTAGTACAACAACAAACAAACCGGGCACAAAAGGAATGCAAAAAAGAAAACCTGCTGTAACCAGTCATATAATAAGTTCATCATGTCATTTTAACTACAGGGTTGTATTTGATACCAGTAAAGAAAAAAAATTCAACTGAAAATTATTATGATATAAAAAATTCACCATAAAAGATAAAAAAGATAACTGTCTCTTCATTGATGATAACCTTAAGATATTAAACAACTTGGTAATGCTGTGTTTGTTGGTGTTTTCTTTTAGTGGTGGCAAGATGACGAACCAAGAAGAGATGATATAAACCAGTGTCCAAAAGTTTTTTTTTTTAAATTTTAATGATTTCAATTTCTTCGTTACTTTTTTTGCCTTCCTTTTACTACTTAGATTCATAGTGATGTAAAAGAAATATTTTGTTGTTTTTTATTATTATCGCTGGAAAAAATCAAAGTCTGTAATAATAGAGCATGTACCAGCATGCCAGACTGCATACAATTTCACTGAAATCTCTTCTGAAAAAAAGCAAAGTTATGCATCTGTATTTTCTTATTATTTTTTGCGTTTTTAGTAAAGTTTCATTATAAGTTTTGCGAATATAAAATTTTCTCTGACAAACATCAAGTTTTCAAAAAATGAAGAGAAAAAAACTTAAAATCCTACACGCTGTAATCTGCAATTATTTCTAGCTGTTTTTATATTTTTTATACTTTTTTTCAAGTACGTTGTTGTTGGCTACATGTTGCAATCTGTCTTTGTACAGCAGAAAATACCAAAAACAACGAATAGGAAACAGTAGTTCTCATATACTGCAGACAGAGATGAAAATCTTACGAGGTTTTAACCATGATCTTTGAATATGCGTTTGGTGCGCTTTTTTTGCAAACCGTAAAAAAGTGGCATTTCAATGTTAACATTTTCAAATAGACAGATGAATAGATGAAATGTTGTTGCAGCAAAAATTCTAAAAACAAAAAAAAACAAAAATACGTGCGTACATGTTGCTGCTGCGAGTAAAATTGTTGTTGTTACTTGTATAATGATTAAGGTATACAGCAACAAACGTTTTAACTTACAACATTACATTTATGTTCTTTTCTTTTCTCTTCTCCTCTTTTGCTAGATCTAGCCATTTTACTAATTATAAACCGTAAGAAAACGTTTTACTTTACAATTGTGTCATACATAACGCAGCATCATTCAGCTTCCTTTTGTTTGCCACAAAACATTGCTTACCAATTGCAGCAACATCAGTAGCTGCAACAAATGCAGTTAAAAGCCACCTGAAGGTGCACCAACACGTACGCGGTCTATGCAGTAAAATTGTTGTTTAGTTCTTAAATAAATGGTCTGTTGATCGGCTAGGCACGGCTACCTTTGGCTACTTGTTTAGCTAAAATCCTAGTTACTGGTATTGTGTTTGCCTTTGTTTTTCTTTCCCTACTAGTATTTGTTCTTCTTTTTCTTTGCCAGCCAACCCGTCCATTCATCTGATTACAATAGTGATTGGCTGCTTTTCAAATAAAATTCTATAACAAAAAAAAAAACTAAAGATTGACAGCCTGCTGACAGTATGTTCAAATACTTACGATAGATTTTCATGTTTCAGTGTATCTATCACATACATATAAAGCCTTTAACTTTTCATGGTCGGCTTTTTTTGGCTAAGCCAGACAATATCCAACAAAAACCAAAAGGAAGTCGAACTAAACGTTATTAAACTTATATTTAATAGTCTGAGTTGATAATCAATTTTTACACTGTGAGAAAATCTAATGACATTTTATCTTACTACAGTCGTCAAAATCGGTATTTCCAGGAGTACAGATAATTTTTATATTCATAATTTTGAATAAGTATATTTTTCTGAAAATGTGGAAATATTCAAAGATGTTATGTAATTTCAGAATATTTTCTGCCTTTTTATTTAATTTTCCAGTTCGATAACTGAAATAGAATTGAACTAGAACTGAACTAGAACTGAACTAGAACTGAACTAGAACTGAACTAGAACTGAACTAGAACTGAACTAGAACTGAACTAGAACTGAACTAGAACTGAACTAGAACTGAACTAGAACTGAACTAGAACTGAACTAGAACTGAACTAGAACTGAACTAGAACTGACTGAACTAGAACTGAACTAGAACTGAACTAGAACTGAACTAGAACTGAACTAGAACTGAACTAGAACTGAACTAGAACTGAACTAGAACTGAACTAGAACTGAACTAGAACTGAACTAGAACTGAACTAGAACTGAACTAGAACTGAACTAGAACTGAACTAGAACTGAACTAGAACTGAACTAGAACTGAACTAGAACTGAACTAGAACTGAACTAGAACTGAACTAGAACTGAACTAGAACTGAACTAGAACTGAACTAGAACTGAACTAGAACTGAACTAGAACTGAACTAGAACTGAACTAGAACTGAACTAGAACTGAACTAGAACTGAACTAGAACTGAACTAGAACTGAACTAGAACTGAACTAGAACTGAACTAGAACTGAACTAGAACTGAACTAGAACTGAACTAGAACTGAACTAGAACTGAACTAGAACTGAACTAGAACTGAACTAGAACTGAACTAGAACTGAACTAGAACTGAACTAGAACTGAACTAGAACTGAACTAGAACTGAACTAGAACTGAACTAGAACTGAACTAGAACTGAACTAGAACTGAACTAGAACTGAACTAGAACTGAACTAGAACTGAACTAGAACTGAACTAGAACTGAACTAGAACTGAACTAGAACTGAACTAGAACTGAACTAGAACTGAACTAGAACTGAACTAGAACTGAACTTGAACTGAACTTGAACTGAACTTGAACTGAACTAGAACTGAACTAGAACTGAACTAGAACTGAACTAGAACTGAACTAGAACTGAACTAGAACTGAACTAGAACTGAACTAGAACTGAACTAGAACTGAACTAGAACTGAACTAGAACTGAACTAGAACTGAACTAGAACTGAACTAGAACTGAACTAGAACTGAACTAGAATTGAACTAGAACTGAACTAGAACTGAACTAGAAATGAACTAGAACTGAACTAGAACTGAACTAGAACTGAACTAGAAATGAACTAGAACTGAACTAGAACTGAACTAGAACTGAACTAGAACTGAACTAGAACTGAACTAGAACTGAACTAGAACTGAACTAGAACTGAACTAGAACTGAACTAGAACTGAACTAGAACTGAACTAGAAACTGAACTCTTTTTTAAATCAGTAGTCAGCATCTGGGACCGGGGATATATCAGTCATTGACGTACACAGAAACGTATAAACCGTGATATGTTACTGACTACTGGACTTTGTGTTTTAAATTCATTCCAAAAATATTCGTATATTTATCTGCAACATATACATACATGTATATATTATTTTCACATTCTCTACCTTTCAGTTATTTTCAATTAAATTTTATCAAATTGCTAGCATTCAAACTTTTTAAGAGTTTGTTATTCTTTGAAAACCCCAAAAAATAAATCTCATTTATTTACTCAAATACAGTTCATACATATGACCGACCACCATACAAATTCATATATAATATTTACGTATGCCCTCAAAACTAATGGTGCTTCAAACTTAAATTGAAAAGTATTTTCTTTAATAAAAACCTTTGCGTCTGACCATAGTCCTCTGTCCAACCATTCCCCTTAAGATTGTGTCAATACTTATAGGACAAAATGGACGTTTTTCCTATTGCTATTCGTAAAATCATAAAAAAATTCTTTTCATATTTTTCGGCGAAAACGTAAATAGAAGTAAAAGAAAAATCATTCATTCAATTTAATTTTATACTTTATTCAATGACCTGTACCAACTGACGTAGACGAAGAGGACTATAACTTTTTTACCTTTTTTTATTATTATTTGTATTTGTTGTCCATTATATGTCTTTATATGAAAAGAAGGAAATTTCAGACAGTTGTCGTACTTTTTCCTATATAAGAATTCTGCTATTTTAAAGCTTAAAAAACTGAAAAAAATTAAACAGTCTGTAGTCTACAAAAATTCAAGTGGCCACTTTATTTAGGAAATTTAAAATATTTTTTAGGGGTTTTTTCTACAATTTATTTCCGTTTGAAATTTACAGAAATTCATAAAAATTTGTTTGTTTTTTATTTTATTTTTTGTGGAAAAATAATCTACATAAAATAGTACTAGACATGGCATGCCATTGATTCATTCAGTCACAGTCACCATTCAGTAAGTCAACATTTATTTGTATATTTATTTTGGTAGCCATCACAGCTAGGGGGAGGTAGGTAAAGTTTTTACACACAAAAGGTGACAGTAATGGAAATTCTTGGGGTTGTTTATTTCTTTATATACATTTTTGTTTTTCTGGGGATGGTTTTGGGGGGTCATTTTCAAAATGATTTTGTAATGTGTTAAAGCTTTTAATTTAGGTGATTTATTTAAGTTTCATTTGTTTTTCAGTTTTTTTGTTTTATTTGTATAAGTAAAGCGTGTTAATACGATTTAATGAAATTTTATCAAAATTACTATTAAATTATTTACTTTTTAGCATTTTATAAGTATTTGTATATTTTCACACTTCTCTTCCTTTTTTATTGTTAAATATTTTTTAATAGGATTTCCAAAAATGTTTAAATGAACTTTAGCATTTGTTGAAGTTTTCTTTTTTTTGCATTTAAGCATTGACTTTTTTCATTAAAACTCCTTTTTAGTTTAGTTTTGTAGCTTAACTGCTGAATATATGCAACTTTTTTTGTTAAAAAAAAGTTTTAACTACTTTTTTTGGAAGGAAACTTTTTGTTGTATGCTAGTTTATGTAAGTGCAGAGAAGTCAAAGAATTTAATGTTTTGTGGGAAATTTAAACTAATTTATATATTTCATTAAATACTAAATGGGAATTATTTTTAATTAAATGTTTAATTGGTGGTATGAATATTCTTCTTTGTTTAATATATTGTGCTTAACTGTAACATCCTATATCTTTCATTACTAAACTACTTATAAGTAAGGTATCTTTTTCATTTTCCAAATATTTACTTATCAACCAAATGTCTTCTGAATTTTTTTGGCATAATTACCTGAAAATATAAAAATATAAATATTTATTAGTTAAAATAATTTACTAGTTTTCTTAAATATTTTCTTTAAATGTTAAATTTGCTCATAAAAGATTCGTCAAATTGTTGAAATCTTTTTAAACGGCCTATTTCAGGAAAAATTTGGCAAAAAATTTTCTTTAAAATAACTTGTAGAAAACTCGCCAAAAAGTAATCTAATTATTCATCGAAAAGTTTATTAATTATGGAAATCTAAATATCTAAGAAAATCGTCGAAATCTTTTTAATATAAACGACCTATTTCAGGAATAATTTGGCAAAAAATTCTCTTTGAAAAAACTTAATGAAAAGTCTTAGAGAAAATTCGCCGAAAAGTTATCTAATTATTCGTCGAAAAGTTTATTATTTATGAAAAACTAGTCGATAGAATTCCTAAAATCTAAATATCTAAGAAAATCGTCGAAATCTTTTTAATATAAACGATCTATTTCAAGAATAATTTGGCAAAAAAATTCTTTTTGAAAAAACTTAATGAAAAATCTTAGAGAAAATTCGCCGAAAAATTATCTAATTATTCGTCGAAAAGTTTATTATTTATGAAAAACTAGTCGATAGAATTTCTATTTATAAAAGTATTAATCAAGATTATATTTAACAAAAATAGAAAATTCGGTGAAGAGTTTGCCGGTATTTGAAAAACTTGTAGAAAAATTGCAGAATTTTGTAGAAAAAAAAAAAATAAATAAAAATGTAATATAGAAAACTCGTCGAAAAGTTTGTTAATCTCGTTGAAAATGTGTCTATAGAAATCTCGTTAGTAATTATTCTATTAGAAAATTTGCCAATTATACGAACATTTTCACAAAAGTCGTCGAAAAATCTATTCGTCAAGTATTCTTTTTTTAGGAAACTCGTCGAACTATTATTTTTTTAAGAGAGATAAGAAAGTTAGTTAGAGTTAAGTTAAGTTAGTTAGATGTATTATATTTGTATTAAACTCGTCGAAAAGTTCGATAGTTTCCTACTTTTGTAAAACTTGTCGAAAAGTTTGTAAAGTGTTTATAAAAATAGAAAACTTGATAGTTTTAGTAAAACTTGTCCAAAAGTTTTATTTTTTCTAGAAAAAATTGTAAAATGTATATAAATATAGAAAACTCGTTGAAGAGTTTAATGTTTTTATAAATCTCGTTGAAATTTTTATTATAGAAAACACGTCGAAAATTATATTTTTTTTAGAAAACTTTCCTATTTTGTATACGAACAATTTTCATTTAAACAAAACTCATCGAAAAGTTTCATCTTAAAGTATTAATTTTAAGAAAACTCGTCGAAATATTATTTTTATAAGAAAAATGAGAAAATTTTTATATTTAAAATAAACTCTTTTATATTAAGCTCTTCGATAAACCAGATATTCAAAGAAAACTTGTTGAAATGTTTTACAAATACAGAAAATTCGTCGAAACGTTGGATACTTTCGTAAAACTAATTCAAATGTTTACAAGTATAGAAAATACTTTGAAAAATTTAAAGCTTTTGTAAAATTCATTGATACGTTTTATAAGAATAAAAAATTTGTCGAACGATATGAAATTTTGTAGTAACGAATTTTCATAAACCAAATCGATAGTTTTTAATTTTTGTTAAAATGAATGAATCCTTTCTTTAAAGTTCATACCATTTAATGTCTATTCATGGAATCACTCTCTATACAGTTGGGAATTTTCGTAGAGTAGTTTTTATTTCTTGTTAGTTTTCAAAGTTGTTATAATGCGACACTCTACACAGACTCCATTTTATAAAAATTGAGTTTTATTTGTCATTTGCAAAAAGCGCAATGTCATTATTACAAAATATCCTTTTTTTTCTTCTAAAGCTACCAGCATTTTATGCAGAAAAGTTCCTATTTTTTTCATTCATTCAAGTACAAAGTAATTTCTGTTGTCAGCACATTTTGCTATACATATAGAACCCAAAGCTGTATAGCTTTCTCTTTCTAGGATTGTATTGTAAACTCTCTAAGTTTGTAGTATATTTGAATGAACAAAACAAAAAACAAAAATCTAATAAAAACAGACTCATGAAGTTTTGTAGCTTTTTGGATTGAAATTAAAGATGCAAATAGACAGCTGTTTTCTTCATGTTTAACATTGTCATTGTTGTTGTTGTTTTAAGAGTGTTTTTGTATGTAATGACATTAGGGTTGCCAATCCTTTTTCCCAGGACACATTTGAGTGTGTGTGTGTGTGCAAAATTTAAGCTTGAATTTATTTTAATCTGTCTTTTTTTGCAAACATTTATGTATTTGTATATACATACATACATATAAATGTGCTTGTATGCAAAAAGTATAAAGTTCCTTGTTTTATGATATATTTTATTTTTTATTTGGGCAATTGTCGCTTGTCTCTAACATTTCACTGTAAAAAAGTTTTATTTATGTTTTTATATATTTTTGTACAATATGCAAATTAACTTGGTTATTAAAAGTAATAGTTTATCTTTGGTTCATAGTGAATAGAGTCGTGATGATTTTGAAAACCCTTTTACATTCATTAGTTTCAAATTGTTATAAAATTGTTATTGAGAATATGTAGAGAGAAATTTTAAAGTTTCACAATTATTTAATTTCGTTTGGGGTAATTTGGGAGTAAATAATTTAAAAAAACTTAATTTTTTTTAGATTTTAAGAAATCTTGATATTTAAGTGAAATTTGTTTTAAACAGAATATTCACTGATCAATTATCAGATATAAGAACTAAGAGAAATTGAGTATGTGACGTGTAAGTGAAGGAGGGTTGTTGAGAATTACTTTTTTGTTTTTGTAAAAATCGATATTTTTTGTTCAAAGTTCAAGATTTTCGTGAAAATATGACACTTTTGTGAATATTTTATAATTTTGTAAAAATTTTTTATTTTTGTGAAAATGGGGATTTTTTGTTCATAATGGTGGTTTTGTTTGAAAATCGAGATTTTAAAGTATGATTTCAAACTATGATTTTAGTGAACATCTATGATTTTAGTGAAAATTTATGATTTTAGTGAAAATCTATGATTTTAGTAAAAATCTATGATTTAGTGAAAATCTCAGAATTTAAAGATAATCTAAGATTTTAGTGAAAATCTAAGATTTTAGTAAAAATTTCAGATTTTGGTGAAAATTTCAGTTTTTTGTAAAAATCTAAGATTTTAGTGAAAATTTAAGATTTCAGTGAAAATTGAAGATTTCAGTGAAAATCTAAGATTTTAGTGAAAATTTAAGATTTTAGTGAAAATCTAAGATTTTAGTGAAAATCTAAAATTTTAGTGAAAATCTGAGATTTTGTTGAAAATTTAAGATTTTAGTGAAAATCTAAAATTTTAGTGAAAATCTAATATTTTAGTGAAAATCTAAGATTTTAGTGAAAATCTAAGATTTTGGTGAAAATTTAAGATTTAGAGAAAATTTCAGATTTTGGCGAAAATTTCAGATTTTGGTGAAAATCTAAGGTTTTAGTGAAAATCTAAGGTTTTAGTGAAAATTTAAGATTTTAGTGAAAATTTGAGATTTTAGTGAAAATCTAAGATTTTGGTTAAAATTTAAGATTATAGTGAAAATTTGAGATTTTAGTGAAAATCTAAGATTTTAGTGAGAATCTAAGATTTTAGTGAATATCTAAAATTTTAGCGAAAATCTAAGATTTTAGTGAAAATCTAAGATTTTGGTGAAAATCTAAGATTTTGGTGAAAATATAGATTTTGGTTAAAATTTCAGATTTTGGTGAAAATCTAAGATTTTGATGAAAATATAGATTTTGGAGAAAATTTCAGATTTTGGTGAAAATCTAAAATTTTAGTGAAAATCTAAGATTTTGGTGAAATTTTAAGATTTTAGTGAAAATCTATGATTTTAGTGAAAATCTATGATTTTAGTGAAAATCTATGATTTTAGTGAAAATCTAAGATTTTAGTGAAAATCCAAAATTTTAGTGAAATCGTAAGATTTTAGTGAAAATCTAAGATTTTAGTGAAAATTTAAGATTTTAGTGAAAATCTAAGATTTTAGTGAAAATCTTAGATTTTAGTGAAAATCTAAGATTTTAGTGAAAATCTAAGATTTTATTTTTGAGTGAAAATTTAAGATTTTAGTGAAAATCTAAAATTTCCGCCAAAATCCAAGATTTCAGTGAAAATGTACAGAGAAAATCCAAGATTTAAGGGAATAACTAAGATTTAAGTGAAAAACTAAGATTTTTGGCAAAATTTGGGATTTAAAATTCCGAGGTTTTAGTGAAAGTTTTGTGAAATTTTGATATTTTCGTCAAAGTATGTGATTTTACTTTAGTAAAAATTCCAGAATTTATAAAATGTTAGCGAAAGGGTTAGTGAGTTAGTTATTAGAAAGGGCCTGTTGGGCTCTACTTTACACGAGTCTCTGGTGGAAATTGAAATTCAGGAGGCTGCCACAAATTGCTGTCTATGAAAGTTTTCTTAAAGTTTTCTTTTTGAAAACTCTTATTTATTGCAACCAGAAATCAATGTCCGTGGTGGTCTTCGCTGCTAAAAGTTTTTCAGGTTAGTTTCGTGACATTGTCCCAATCTTCATTGCCATGTTAAACTGATGAATCAATTTCATTTAGAACTCAAATCGGTCCATGGCCACATATGGCCTGACTTTGTGAGTGTCCTTTCTTTAAAGAAAATTTTGATCTCCAAACCCAAGAAGGTATGCTTCTGCCTTATACCAGATTTAAAAGTTCTAGAAAGTTCAAAGCTTAATAGTGCACATTTTTATTTTCGATGGAAAGAAGTCATAGAATTTTTGACAACCACTGCAATGTTATTCTTAATAAATAATCTCATAATATCCATGGGAATTACAAATTTTGAATGTCGTAATACCCCAACTTCTTATGCATACTAAAGCTATTTTAACTTTTAAATATTTTCAATTACAATTGTTTATTGAAAATAAACAAGACAACTTATTAAGTCAACAAGAAAAATTAAATAATTCATTGCTACAACATACAGGTGTTACCCATACAAAACGATGTTTTATAGCCGTCATACAAATGTCACTGTCATTTCATTACTAACTCCACTTAGAATTTTTAATATAAATACAAAATTTTCAATTTTGATTGCCACATAAAATATTTAAAAGCAATTGATGGCTGACTGGCTGGCTACACTTTGCAAACCCTTATAATTTTGTAAAATAATCAATTTTGCATAAGAATGGATGTCTTTGAACTTATAGAAACAATTGTATTAGAGGGCAAATATAATATAAACGCGATAATTTAAAATACTTAAGGGCGGTTTATAAAACATTATGTTCATGAAGAAAAAAAACGAAATTTTAAAAACGCTTAAGCACGTTTTCTAAAACATTGTATGAGTATATCGATTTTTATTATTTTCAATTTAAATTCCTTAAATTTCATTTCCCTTAAATGCTTAAATTTAATTTAAAATAAATAAAATAATCTTTAGCAATTTTAAGTTTTCTGTAGCTTTCTACACATACATACATGGGTAGTATTATATCCTTTTTAAGGATTTTAAATCCAACCATAAAACTGTTAAATTTTCTAATAACATTCTACAGTATAAAAGGATTAAATGTGAACCCTTCTTCATCATCTTAGTGTTATTTTTTTTAAACTTTAACACAAACACGTTGAAATCGTAAGAGGAAAAGGATGAAAAAAACTATAGTGTTTTTACACTGACGTACACACTAATATTGGTACAAATTTATTTTACATCCACACACACACACACTTGTGTTATGAAACCAATGAAACCACCCCTGCTGCCTGCAACATTAAATACACATTAGATTCCTTTAGAAACAACATTCATCAAGGGTTTGTGTTTTTATTTCTTCAATTTTTTTTGTTTTTCTTCATGCATGCATGCATGTAAGTTGTATTAGTATGTTTTTTGTTGTTCTTATTTTATTTTTGCAATAACAAAATCACACTTCCACTTTTGAATGAGTGAGTGTGTATGTTGCAGGATACATATGTTTGTAAATAAAACAACAACCATCTATATCCATATGTTACATTGTTTATGAGTGTGTGTGTATGTTTTTAAATTTATGTTTGTTTTGTTGTTGTTTGTTGCTTGTGTTATTTATCATTTATGTTGTTGCTATTTGTTGTGTATTTAGAAAATTAATCTATTTCTTTATTTGATGCACAACATCTCTTCAATCCTTAAATTACACCCTCTTGGCCCTCATTTATTTGTTTGTATTTTGTGTTTCTTCATTTATTCAACCATTCTTTCATTTGTGCTTTACAATAAACTTAATCACTTCCATTTTGTTGTTGTTGCTGCTGTATTTGTTATAAACATGTTTATATGATGCAGTTGTAGGCAGATATTAAGGAATGTATTCATCCTTTGAGAATTGTTCTATATGAAAATACATGATTCGGATAGCAATAATAGAAGTTGTAGAAAGTAACCGATTTTTGGTTTAGAACTTGTTTATTAAAAAGCTTTTATTGCTTTTATTTCTATGTTGTAATTCCCAAAGGTATTATCGAAGGTTAGGTAAAAGTGGAGCCTTTTCTAAAAAAAACTTCTATTTTAAGGAGCAATGAAAAATCAACATTTCACAGTCATGTTTCATTTCTTAATCAACTATATGTATTCATTTTATGTCAGTTCCGCAATGTCGAAATACTAATGAGTCGAAAAAATGCATTAAAGCTGTTCGGGAAAACTTCTATTATAGTTGTTCATAAAAATTCTTGGTTTTTATTAGAAAAGTTGCTGATTTTTAAAAGGAACATTTTCAAGGAATACTCTAGACCAAAAGAAAACAGAAAGAAACAAAACCAGTAAACTTTCCAGCTGGTTTTGTTTCCTTCACATCTGTGACCTTTCATAAACTAGGAAGGTAATGGGTTTAAATCCAGTATAGACAAAGAGTGAGAAATGAGCTTTCTGGCTGGTTTTGTTTTTCTATACATGTTAGAGCCTTTCATGCTTCTGAAAACTAGAAAGCAACAGATCTCAAATAGAGAACGATTTGCCTAACTCTATCTAAGATTAAAAGCTTACTGTTTTTGGTTAATTAGTTCGAAAGGAGCATGTATATGTACAGTAGTTTTTCGATTTAACGAACCTATATGTTGTCAGGCCTGTTCGTTAAATCGAAAAGTTCGTTATATGCAGTTCTAACTCGAAAGTAACTTTTGGGTACATAAATAATTAAAATTACATAAAATCTAATATATAAAAATATGTTCCATGTATTTTATAAGAATTTTATGAAAAACTAGCAATTTATATCACAATGTAAAAACAATAAAGAAATTTGAAAAAACTCAGTTTATTTCGTATAACTAATCTACGTTCTGGAAAAGCACTCGGACGACATAATTCTTAAAGAAGCTTAAACCCAATTAGGAAATAGATTAATGTAAAGTTATTAAAGCGTTTCATTGTTTCACAGTTTCATTGTTTTCATTCTTTGAAATATCTGAACCCAAAGTTGTATAAAATATTTTTTCCTTTATTTCACAGCTATTCCTGTAAATATCCTTTTTCCAAAAGAAAAACTATTTATATTGTTTATTCTATAACATATCGTTTCTTACAATTTCTTAGAATTGATTTTTATTGGAAAAAATTATGGTCACAGTGGGGACTTGTTAGTTTGGCGAAAAATAAAAGCGAAATGTTAAGGTATACGATTGGCAAAGTCTTTATTTTGAACACCAATTTCTATGTTTTCAAATTCTGAGGCCAAATTCGGGTTGAGCACGAGCTTCTAGAAAAGTATACTTTGGCCTCTCTAAACATTTTTTGTTCCGATTTTCTAATTCGATCAACATTAGTTTTTGCGACATTAAGGATTGTAGATTTGATTATCTCATATTTTTGTATAAATCTTTAATAAAAAATCTCAGATTATCTAGATTCTTCATTTTACTAAATTAGAAAAAATCAACTCTCGAAATCCATATTCGAAAGCAATGGAAAAGTAAATACCCCTCCTAATAACGTCAAAGCTTTCCTGACATGATTTTTAGTTATTTTTGTTAATTTAACTCTAATTTAAATTATTTTATTTATATTTGTTCGTTAAACTGAGTACAAAAAATATTTTTGTTCGTTATGTAAGGTACTCAATGCAAAAATATTGATATTTCGCTAAATGCGATGTTCGTAGAAACGAATGTTCGTTAAATCGGAAAACTACTGTATATATGTATGTCTTCATATCCGAAAACATACATCCAGATCTTTATCAGGCTTGTTGTTAGCCCTCTTACCAGTACCTCAGGTGGGAATCGAACCCACAACCTCCGGTCTAGCAGAATAGAACACTAACCTACCGGAGGTTGAGAATTTGTATTGTGATGTTGTAAATTCCGAAATCATATTCATTTCTTAATCCTCTTTTTGCTTCTTAGTGCTCTTGATCAATTATCAATTTTCTAAAATTGCATATGCTCTATTATCTAAGTCTCTCACTGAACAAAACGAAGAAGGAACTTAACTTTTAATTTTTCCCAATCACTTCGTTTAGTTACTTTTTAAGAGCGAATGATGTGAAACTGCTTGTGAATTTCTTTACTTAAACAACCGCAACTCATAGATTTGACCATAAATTTGATCGGTTGAAAACTACCAAACTTATAGTTTTCGAGTTAAAACTTCAAAATTGGTGCTTTTACGCATCTTTTGCTCTTAACGAGGTGATAGAGGAAAACTAAAAATATATTCGTACTATGGACTATCATAATCGACTCAGAATCACTTTCTAAGTCGATTTAACTATGTCCGTTCGTCTGTATGATCATATAAACCTTGTGCGCATGGTACAGGTAATGAAAATTTTATGATATTTGGCGTAAACACTTCACCCATTGACGAAGCCTATTGAAAATGATTAAAATCGGTACCCAATACAGCCGTACCCCCGGATAGTAATTTTGAGCTCATTAATATGTTAAATGTTCTTTTATTTCTCCAAAAAATAGTCCAAATTTAGTTTTATATAAGTCTAAAATGATCGGGACTCATTTGACCCAAGTCCTTATATGTTTATGTGATGTTTATATAGGTAACAAATGAAAGCTGGAAAAGGCTGTTGCATGGCGTAGTCGGGATTTCATTAACACTCATCAAGCTCGAAACCCAGTGGCATTTTCGTTATTTTATATCGTTTTAAATATGACAAAAATAGTGGTTTTGCAACTTTAGGGCATGATATCTCAAAAAACTGATGTGAAGATGAAATTCTGAGACCAGATACGAATTAAGCACACCTAAACTCTTTCGTAAATTATACACAATTTGATTTTTGGGTTAAAAATTTGTTGGGCTGTCCAATTGAAATGTGGATTAATATAGTGTATATGATTAGTGTTTATGCAATTATGGGAATTTTCCTTCGACTTTATGTTTTTATACCCTACACCACTTTAGTGGGGAGGGTATATTGGGTTTGTGCTGATGTTTGTAACGCACAATAATATTGATTCTATATACCAACCTTAAATTAGACCAATCGGCTTAAAATCATTTTCTGAGACGTCCCAGGGACGAAGCCTATTGAAAATGGTTAAGATCGGTCTATTATTTCACCTAGCCCCCATACAACTGAACCCCTGAAAAGGGCTTGTAAACTTTATAATCAAACTACAGTTCGCAATTTTGAAGATAATTCAATGAAATTTGATACATGATCTTATATTGTACCAGAGACGAAGCCTATTAAAATTGGTTAACATCGGTTCATTATTTCACCTAGCGCCCATACAACTGAACCCACCGAATAGGGCTTTTAGGTTCATAATTATGTTTAATATACTCCTATCTCGATAAAAAGCTGAAAAATCAAGTTCAATACTAGTCTTGATGAACCTCATGATTTTTTTAATTATAGTGCCTCATTTGACCTCATTTTATAATTATAGCTCCTATACAAAGCCCTTTTCAAAATATGACTTAAACATCCACAATTTTATTCAACAATAAATGGCTTAAGTATATCTGAAGCAAGGTACTATTCCACTTAAATGCTGTATTATGAAAACTAAATCACATTTTATTTTTATAAGTGGTGTAGGGTATTATATGTTCGGCCTCGCCCGACTATAATTTCTTACTTGTTTTTTACTTTGAAATTAAGAAAATCGGAAAGCTGTATAGCTCTTCTTCGTCCGACGTATAATAATTAAAACGCTATTAATCCTACAACTGATTTTAGTAGTAGGTATTTGAGATTCGATATCTGAATATTATATTCATTAATATCTACTTTTAGCTTAAGCCAGGTTATTATTTAATAATGTAAAATAAGTTTTAGCCGCAGTTCTTTTCAATGTTATTAAAAACAGTTAGATTGCAATTTAATTGCTCTCCTATATAAATATTTTACAATTCCAATTACATACTTTGTCTATATGTGAACATTTGTTTAGTTGTATTGCAATTTAATGGGAAATTTAAAGCTGTACATTATGGAAAAATGCAATAATATTACATATTTACTGTAAAATATTAAAATAAAATTATATTTTATAGCCAATAAACTCTGAAATGGTTTACTAATTAAATCAGAAGTTGTAAAGAGTTAATTCTTCTGCCAAGATTTTCCAATACTACACAATGATGATAATCAGTCATACATTTTAAGGTACATTTTAAAATTTGAAATTTTCAACTTAATGGGTTTTTAAATTAATTGTTTTCTTTTTATCGTATATAAGTTATTAAAGGGAAATTTGGTCTGATTATTACCAATTGCAATGAAAAAGAAATTTCTATTTGAAACCTAATATCAGCTAAAGTATCAGATATCCATTAGTTACCATTGATAAATATTTTGTAACAATTTATATTGCAAATGTACCGCAATATTTACAATACATATATTTAAGACAAATATTGACATATGGCGAAAAATTACTTTACAACTAATAATCACTATATTACAATTTTCTATGACAACTTTAATATAAATATTTCAGTATATTATTTAGTGGGTGTGCCAAAAGTAATCCTTTTTTAATCATATTTATAAAATCCTCACGAATACATTCCTTAATTCCACTGCTTAAATATGCATTTATTTTCATACTCATATTAGCACTCTTACACACACTGATTAGTAAATACGATGGCAAAAAAAAAAAAAAAAACGTAAAATTTGAATTAAAAACATTTTTCAATTTGTTTAAATACCTTTTCTAAGCATCCCTCGCGGCATTGCTGGACACGTATCGTTGTGGCTTGCTGCTTTTGCTGTTGATGCTGCTGCTGCTGTTGTAGTTGTTGTTGTTGCTGTTGTGTGGGACTACTTGATGTGAATGTTGCACATAAGGCAATGACCATTAGAAGGGTTAAAATTTGTTGATTTGTTAAAAACATTTTAAAGCTTAATTTAAAGCTTCTTGTTGTTTTCGCAAACCACTTCATTTTATTTGAATATTTTATTGCAAAAAAAGGGGAATTTGTTATAAACAAATTTAATTTGAGGTATTTTCCCTAAGGATTAGTATAATTATTTTCTTTTTTTTTGGCGTTATTATTTAATTAAATGTTTTAAGCATATTCTTTAGCTACACAAAATTTTTTAATTTAATAAATTTATTATTATTATTTTCATTTAAAATTTAAGGAAATTTATGCAAAAACCTTTTTATATGGGTTACAAATATTTATTTGTTATGATTTATAGCTCTATATGTAAATTTTTTATTTTGCAAACAAAAAATTTTTTTCTACTAGCACAAATTTTTAATATTGAATACTTTTTGGCCTAGATGACTTTTAGCTGCAAACATATTTTAATGAATTTTATGGCTGACAAAAATTCAATGCAATTTTTTTTGTTTTAAATTTATATAAAATCAATTTTTATTTATATATTTTGTTTTAAATTCTTTTTTTTATATCTGTATGAGTGTTATACCGACGGAGTTTTAAAAATCTTATACACACGCACAGTTTAAAAACAACCGAAACCTCAGGGAGTCTACACTAAACTGTGTTTTGCAGAAATTTTCTACATAAACCCATAAAAAGAGACCAATTTCATTAGAGCATTACTGAACAAACTACACAAAGCATACACACAGATAGAAAGCATACATCCAGTCAGTCAAGCAGTCAGTGAGACAAGCAGTCAGCCAGGCTGCCAAATCGACAGACAGCCAGTTATCCATGCAGCCAGCCAGCCATTCACACAATGTAACCAACAGAAGATACTTTTTTTCCATTCCGGGCATGCGACATAACAATACGACGAAAGCCTTTTTTCCCCAAAAAAATCCAACAAAAACAGAAAGAAAACATAAGAAAATGCTCTCCTCGGTCAGGTGTATAAACCCAGCTACGCTTATTGGATTGTGCTGGGAGAGACCCAAACAGACGAATCCATCCATATACGAATCCAATTCAACATAAACAACCACTCTGGGAGAACTAGTGGAGATTTACAGGAATTGTGAGAACAGCAACAAAAGCTACTAAAATAATACTCACTGGCAAAATAACCTTCGCTGAGGTTAAGTGAAGTTAGTTGTGTGTGTTTGTTGTTGTAGCCCTTTTTTGGAAAATAGGCCTGTTTGTTCTAGATACAGTTTAATGAGATAGATGTCTGCAAATAGATATAGATAGATGTTTATCCCCCACACAAAAATATCTATCAAAACAATTTACAGACTGGCTGCAAAGTAAACACAGCGCACACGCCAAAGCAACACGGACAAGTTGCAGGGGCAAGCATTCCGAGTTCCAACAAGAATTATCACACTGGTCTGATTAAACTACCCCTGTCTAATTCGAATACAACCATTAGCAACTCATACTTGTTGGTAACAAACCATAAAACCAATTCGAATACAACTCTGTAATGCAATTTAACCAACAAGTTCTAGTTGGAAGTAAACAAGTTGGATTATTAATTCCTTCAAACGCCGCTATTTAAAAAGCGCCACTTTACAACAGCACAAAAATGCTTTCAAGATATTTCAAAATAGACCAACGAACGACATTCATCATTGTTGTGTGAGGATGTATTTGCCGGTTGGTTTTTCTCCACCAATGTTGTAAACATGGAATTTCCTTTACGTTCTTTAGGCTTTTTATAGCAATTGTTTAGCAAAGTAAATGTTTTGCCCACTCGTGACTAGAGGGCATTTAGGAAAACTTGAAAAAAAAAAAAAATAATAATTTTCATATTCTTTTGTCGTTGTTGGCTGTTTTAGAGAGATATGGATAATTTTAGCCAAAACCTTTTCCTCTTGGCCAGAATTTAACTTTAAGAACACCAAACAAACTCCTGTTGTAGTAATAATATTTGTATAAAAATATTGTCGATCTGTTTTTGTTATAGTCGTTTGTCGTCCGTCGTTTGTTAAACATTTTGTTGTATTTTGCCTCATTATCTACCACTTGACTTTCTTTATCTTTAACTAAGCAAGAAATAAATTTATGACCTGTGCTTTGTCTTCAACTGGTTAAGATGTAAATTCACTTTGTTTGGGTTTTTAGTTAGTTTTCTTCTCGTTTTGTTTCTTATTCTTTATTTTACAACTGGGTTTACACGTGTGCAGGAATTTTAATGTTTACAATCTGAAAAATTTGCATATTATCTAAAGTACAGAAGAAAAAAAATTGTACGACTAAAGATGTACAACAACAAGCTGTAATAGAAAAATGGAAAAATGAGAAAAAACGATTTCATATTTTCTAAATTTTTATCTCAACATATTAAAAATATAATACAGTAGCCTTTTTCTGTTTGTGTTTTTGGTCTATATTAGATTTGAATGGTTTCAAATGGAATGGGTTGCCAGTCTAGGAGGTTTTATAGACAAAGAGAGAGATGAGACAGATAAGCCTTAAAATATACAAAAATATCAGGAGAAATTATATGTTACATTATAAATTCCTTGCAAAAGGATTCATATTTTTGATAGTTCTGAAGGCTTAGTTAGTCATTTTGTTTGGGATTTGAACCCCAACTACAGTATTGACACTCATTTAAAATAAAAAAACAATTCATTAGTTGATCGGCATCGTTGTAACTTTTAAAACGATGGCAGATCAACTCGCACTAAGAGAGGCATTAACACTTCTCCTTATACTTAACTAGTATATATGTATATACCTAAGCAGTCTTTCTGCTTGACTCTGGTATTCAGACTGCAAAATGTTAACTACCGACGGCATTAGTATTATTTAAAGTTTAATTCTAGTAAAGAACTATTTATTTCTAGTTTTAGTTAAGTTCTAGTTCAGTTCTAGTTCAGTTCTAGTTCAGTTCTAGTTCAGTTCTAGTTCAGTTCTAGTTCAGTTCTAGTTCAGTTCTAGTTCAGTTCTAGTTCAGTTCTAGTTCAGTTCTAGTTCAGTTCTAGTTCAGTTCTAGTTCAGTTCTAGTTCAGTTCTAGTTCAGTTCTAGTTCAGTTCTAGTTCAGTTCTAGTTCAGTTCTAGTTCAGTTCTACTTCAGTTCCAGTTCAGTTCTAGTTCAGTTCTAGTTCAGTTCTAGTTCAGTTCCAGTTCAGTTATTTGTTAGTGTAAAGAATCTGAGTCAAATTTAATCTTATTAATTAAAGTAAATTTAAGAAATCTGTAAGATCAGATACTTTCACATGTATTTCAAAATTTCAACTTTGGCAACCCTGCACTAGCAACATTTGCGTTTCGTTCCCAATAAAAGGTTAATCTATTTCTCAAAGATTTATTATCAATAGTTTTGCATATTTAATTTTTTAATCTGAATTTAGCTTCTTTTATTATTTATGTTTATAGGTATTGTATATGTATTCAATAACTAAACCAACAAAACCATTGTTTTTGTTTTAAGGTTTTGTATGCTAAGTTTTGTATTCAAAGATCTAAGATTTCAAATCCACGAATTAAACAAACGAGCAACCAAACAACCTGTGTTCACTTTTAATATGTATTAGTTTTACAACAATGTGTTTATTTCCGTTAAATAAATAAATAAATTTAAAGTTTATTGTCTACTTAATGTTGTATTTTTGTTCACAAATGTTTGTTTGTTGAAATTTGTGAGATTTGCTTTTGTTGTCGTTTTATTTTTGTAAATCTTTTTCTTCTATTTATTGATTAATTGGTAATAATTAATTTTCAATTTATGCCGGTCTACAAATTTTATAACATTTTTTGTTTTCTTTTTTTTTTAATTTTAAAATAAAGAACATCTTTATAAGGCTTTATAAAATTATCTTCAAGTTGCTGTTGATACTAGACAGCCAGTAGTAAATGTTGTTGATCTTCTTCTGTTGCTGGTTCAATATTTCACTTTTTTTATTTTCTTATGTTGAAATTTTTATATGTTTTTGGGCCATAAATTAATCAACTTGAATTCAATACCAAAAAAAAAGAAGTCGTTTTCTGTCTTCTCTATACATATTTCGTACAGATTTGCTTTTACGATTTACTAACGAGTTTCATGTTGTACTACTGTTTTATTTTAAATTTGTTGAAAATACCGCATTTAGATACACACTGACACCAAAATCTACTGCTGCCAGTAACTATAAAATGTCTAATGAATGTAGTGTCATAGAAATTCCCCTTAAATAACATTATTATTTGTGATATTGATCTTAATTAATAAATCAATAAAGTTTCGATTTATGTGACTGTTTTAGGTTTTTTTTAACATTTTCATTTTGAGTAATCACTTTTTTAAGGCAGGTTTTTTTCTATTATATTTTGGTAACAGTACTTCTTGGACTAGTTGCAGACAGTTTTATACTTCTAGATCTAGATGTAATGATTGTCGTCTTATCGTCTAGTTGTGCTTTTTAATTAGTACTAAATGCATTTTCTAATGAGTGTTATCATTTTGTTGGAGTAGCTTTAAACTTTTAACTGAATATTTCTATAATAAAAACCAAATATATATATGCAAGATATATCAAATAGTTTTATTTTTCAAAGAAAACAATTTTATATTGACAAAAGCATATCATAACACTTGACACTTGCATTTTTATTGTATGTAAATTTATTTATATTTCTTGGAAATTTTTTCCTTTGCTTTAGTTGTTGTTGAAATAAAATATCAAAGTTCAAGTGTGTATTTGTAAACATAAAAATAACTAAAATTTTTGCTATAACATCTATAGACAATAATAAAAATTGTATCTTGATAAAACGATATCCAATCGACACCAACAACTGTCTCCCTCAACAATACCGTCCGAACTCGATTACACAAGAATCTGAGTCTTTGGGTGTGTTTTGTTTGTTTATTTTTTATTCTGTTCAGAAACTGATTTCAAACAGGTGGGAATTCTATCAATACAGGTGACATGCGATTCTATAACTAAACAAAGATAGAATTTCCAGCAACAACAAGGCTGAATGGAAAAATACATCCGTACTCGATTATATAAACAAAACTGGCAAAAAGAAGTCAATTACAGAAAATACAAAATATGTACAAATAAATAAATAAACAGAAAAATATTTTTGTGTAGGTTGTGCTGTTTGTCTGTATGTTATCGACATGAAACATAAAATAGAGCCTTCAAGGATTTTACCGTTGTTGTCGGTGATGTTGTTGATGATTTTGATGATGATTTTGCAACAAACAATTTTGGGTTAAACATACTTAGACTTTGGGTTAGACGTTTTACATTGTTACAAAGAACATATCTTATGTAATATTATAATTACGAAGTCAGTCAGAAAATTTTATTAAACTTCACAAAGTACAATTTTTTAAACAAATCTAGGCTATAACTAGACTATGAGTAGACTATGACTAGACTATGACTAGACTATGACTAGACTATGACTAGACTATGACTAGACTATGACTAGACTATGACTAGACTATGACTAGACTATGACTAGACTATGACTAGACTATGACTAGACTATGACTAGACTATGACTAGACTATGACTAGACTATGACTAGACTATGACTAGACTATGACTAGACTATGACTAGACTATGACTAGACTATGACTAGACTATGACTAGACTATGACTAGACTATGACTAGACTATGACTAGACTATGACTAGACTATGACTAGACTATGACTAGACTATGACTAGACTATGACTAGACTATGACTAGACTATGACTAGACTATGACTAGACTAGACTATGACTAGACTATGACTAGACTATGACTAGACTATGACTAGACTATGGACTTAGACTATGACTAGACTATGGACTAGACTATGACTAGACTATGACTAGACTATGACTAGACTATGAACTAGACTATGACTAGACTATGACTAGACTTGACTAGACTATGACTAGACTATGACTAGACTATGACTAGACTATGACTAGACTATGACTAGACTATGACTAGACTATGACTAGACTATGACTAGACTATGACTAGACTATGACTAGACTATGACTAGACTATGACTAGACTATGACTAGACTATGACTAGACTATGACTAGACTAGACTAGACTATGACTAGAATATGACTAGACTATGACTAGACTATGACTAGACTATGACTAGACTATGACTAGACTATGACTAGGACTATGACTAGACTATGACTAGACTATGACTAGACTATGGACTAGACTATGACTAGACTATGATAGACTATGACTATGACTATGACTGACTATGACTAGACTAGATATGACTAGGACTATGACTAGACTATGGACTAGCTTGACTAGACTTGACTAGACTATGACTAGATATGACTAGAATATGACTAGACTATGACAGACTATGACTAGGACTATACTAGACTATGACTAGGCTATGGACTGACTTGACTAGGACTCTGACTGACTATGACTAGACTATGACTAGACTGACTAGACTATGGACTAGACTATGACTAGACTATGAACTAGACTATGACTAGACTATGACTAGAACTATGACTAGGACTAATGACAGACTAGCAGACTAGACTAGACTATGACTAGGACTTATGACTGACTATGACTAGACGTAACCCAGTAAGACCATACCAAAAATCAAAAGAAATATTTCACATCCTCCTCGTATATTTGCCTTTTGTGTTTGTTCGAGTATTACAAGAATTCTTCTCAAATTACACACAAATGAAACAAACCTGTACAATATATAGATTTCGTTGGAAAAAAAAATCCTTCAAATAAAGAAGACTGAAGTGAAGAAAAGGATGTGATATGACGAAGAAATAAGAAAAAAGAAATACATTTCAAAGAAACATTTTTTTTGGCATTATTTTTTGTGTGTTGCCTTCTGTTTGTTACAACAAAATGTTGTAATTTGGCAAATAACATCTACTACAAGTACAAAAAAAAAGCCAAACAACACACACTAACACAAAGGCAAACAATTCCAAGTACTTCTACAAGAATGGCATATATATTTTTGAGAATATGCTAAAAGGACTTATGTTTAAAAATAAACATTTCTTCAGATTAAACTTAAATTACTTAATATTTTTATTTCAGGTCTTTGGTGAAAAGAAGTTCTCCATCTTCGCGACACATATATTTTAGTTTTATAAATTTTATAAAAATTCTATAAATGCATAAATTATTTCAAGCTCAAGTACAAGTCCTCACGTAGGAGCAGGATAATAAGTATTACAAATTATTAATAAAAAAATATTATGACTTAAGTTGTTAGGGAATATAACTACAGATGTAATAAGTAAATCGAAGACAACCAACGAGACAGAATGACACTCAATATCTAATTTTGATTTTTTGTAGTTATATATTTTTTAACATACACACATTATTTGTATGTGTTACAGAAGTTGTTCAAAAAAAATTACATGAATGCGAACAACATCTGCAAAAAATGTTCTACTTGGTTATTGGTTGTAATAGAAGAAAGGATTCAAATGTAAGAAATCAATGGGTTTAAATTAAAGTACGTACAGATAATATTATTTAAAATATGGTCTAGACATATTAATTTTTTTTTAGAGAATATGTTTTTCTTAATTATTTGCCATAATGGCTGCAATTATTTGTTGTTGGCACACAATCATTTGCAGATGATGAGTTTTTAGTAAATGAAAATGACAAGTTAAGATATAATTTGATTTTAATAAATTAGTAAGGATAGTCATAGTCATGGTCTAGTCATGGTCTAGTTATAGTCTAGTCATCGTCTAGTCATAGTCTAGTTATAGTCTAGTCATAGTCTAGTCATAGTCTAGTCATAGTCTATAGTCTATCATAGTCTAGTCATAGTCTAGTCTAGTCATAGTCTATTCATAGTCTAGTCTAGTCTAGTCATAGTCTAGTCATAGTCTAGTCATAGTCTAGTCATAGTCTAGTCATAGTCTAGTCATAGTCTAGTCATAGTCTAGTCATAGTCTAGTCATAGTCTAGTCATAGTCTAGTCATAGTCTAGTCATAGTCTAGTCATAGTCTAGTCATAGTCTAGTCATAGTCTAGTCATAGTCTAGTCATAGTCTAGTCATAGTCTAGTCATAGTCTAGTCATAGTCTAGTCATAGTCTAGTCATAGTCTAGTCATAGTCTAGTCATAGTCTAGTCATAGTCTAGTCATAGTCTAGTCATAGTCTAGTCATAGTCTAGTCATAGTCTAGTCATAGTCTAGTCATAGTCTAGTCATTAGTCTAGTCATAGTCTAGTCATAGTCTAGTCATAGTCTAGTCATAGTCTAGTCATAGTCTAGTCATAGTTAGTCATAGTCATAGTCTAGTCATAGTCTAGTCATAGTCTAGTCATAGTCTAGTCATAGTCTAGTCATAGTCTAGTCATAGTCTAGTCATAGTCTAGTCATAGTCTAGTCATAGTCTAGTCATAGTCTAGTCATAGTCTAGTCATAGTCTAGTCATAGTCTAGTCATAGTCTAGTCATAGTCTAGTCATAGTCTAGTCATAGTCTAGTCATAGTCTAGTCATAGTCTAGTCATAGTCTAGTCATAGTCTAGTCATAGTCTAGTCATAGTCTAGTCATAGTCTAGTCATAGTCTAGTCATAGTCTAGTCATAGTCTAGTCATAGTCTAGTCATAGTCTAGTCATAGTCTAGTCATAGTCTAGTCATAGTCTAGTCATAGTCTAGTCATAGTCTAGTCATAGTCTAGTCATAGTCTAGTCATAGTCTAGTCATAGTCTAGTCATAGTCTAGTCATAGTCTAGTCATAGTCTAGTCATAGTCTAGTCATAGTCTAGTCATAGTCTAGTCATAGTCTAGTCATAGTCTAGTCATAGTCTAGTCATAGTCTAGTCATAGTCTAGTCATAGTCTAGTCATAGTCTAGTCATAGTCTAGTCATAGTTAGTCATAGTCTAGTCATAGCCTAGTCATAGTCTAGTCATAGTCTAGTCATAGTCTAGTCTAGTCATAGTCTAGTCATAGTCTTGTCATAGTCTTGTCATAGTCTAATCAAAGTGTAATCAAAGTCTAGTTATAGCCTAGTCATAGTCTAGTCAAAGTCTAATCAAAGTCTAGTTATAGCCTAGTCATAGTCTAGTCATAGTGTAGTTATAGTGTAGTCATAGCCTAGTCTTTTATAACATTTTTTCATTTTATCGGTATATATTATCTTACCAATTTCAGTCGAGAGTTATTTAAATTTGTTGTAAAATTATTTACAACTTTAAGAAAATCAATTCATCATTTCTGAGCAAATTCCATTATTACCAAACAACGGTTATAATTGGTTTTTTAACCATTTTCTTAAATAGATTATCTTTCTTTAACCAATATTTTCTTGTGGGTGTTTAATACAATATTTTTATCTGCATATGTTCATCTAACTCTTTTTTTAAACTCGTGCCCATAAAAAATATAGAAAATTACTTTTATCATTTTTACGAATTTGTTTATATGTCTCGTTTCCATAGACAAACTAAATAAAATGACTGAAAGATGTATAAAAAAAGCAGAAGATTCATTTCAATATTGTAATTGATCTTTGACGTTACAAGTAAATTGAAATTTGCACATGTTTTACATATGTCTATGTGTTACTGTGTGCGTTTTCTAACAATCTATTAACATTTGTTTGGTAGAAACTAGTAACAACTGCTACGTAGCAAACATTCCAGGCCAGGATGTTGAATGTTGTTGCTCTGATGTGATATGATTTGACTTGGCGTTGTTCCCATTTAAGTAAATTCTTCTTTCTTTTTTTTTTTTTGCATTCTAGTTTCTTGCTTCGATGCGTTTGTAGTTCGTTTGCATTTATTCTTTCCTATTACTTTTTTGCGTTGTTTTTTTATTCACATTCTTTACTATTTTTCCTTGTAATATTTGTTTTTCTTTTATTATTTTTTTCACTTGGGTTTTGTATGTAGTTGTTTATGTTTCATCTTATTGACAGTATCATCAGTAATCAACCACAGTTTTTTTTTTTCTATTTTGCTACAACAAAATAAAAAAAAAAATTGAAATACTTATTCATAATCAACAACAACAGCTTGGAATACAACAATATCGTCGTCGTCATCATCATCTGCATGTTATCTGTGCTCTAGTATTGTGATAAAACTAGATTTTTCTAAAGTGCAGAGTTTTCAAAGGATTCATACATTTTCTGCAGAAAGTTTGTTTGCGAAGGAATTCAATATTTTCTTAGTAACCGAGTACTTTGCTCGCTTTTCATATTTAAAGTATTGAAATTTGTGATCATAGCTCTCAAACATTTTAAAGATTTGCATTCCATTCTATTACATTCCTTGCAAATTTAATACTCTTTTTCTGCCTTATTTTTATATAAATGTATGTATTTTTTATATAAATTTCTTTTTTTTTCATATTTGAATTTTTCATCTGAAAAAAAGCATCAAATCTAGAAAATTGAAATTTATGACGGATGGTTGATGTTGAATATATGAAGAATTATTGTGTTGTAACTGCTACTACTTTGGAATGAGTATTACTACCAACCACTCTTTGTTACTTATTACTTTGTTGCATATTGAGATTAAACAGGATAATATTACAAAATTTTTAAAATGTTTTTTTTTTTTTTTTTTTTTCGGAATGACCTTGTTTCACATGCCTGCTACATTTAGAATATGAAAAAATAACAAATACAATAAAACAGCAGTAGCAGCAACAATTTTGAAACAGAAATTGTAATTGTTTTTCTGTGCCCTTCTCTTTTTGTTTTTATTAATATTTTTGGTTATATACATATGTATGTATGTATGTACTTTGCTGGTGGGATTAAACAGATATTCATTCCATATATAAATTCAAATGTTTGTACATGTATGTGTATGGGTGTTTGTATGTGTATCATAATACAGATATACCGATATTACTACATAGTATATGTGTGTACAGTGCGTGTAAATAAAAGGATATAAGATTGGTTTAATAATTGGGGTTAGTACTCTTATGATATATTAAGTCCTTCTTAATAAATACAAAATTCATTAGCTTTGTCTTAAATATTAAATAAACATTTTTTTTAGACTGCCAGATTTCGTAGAAGACTTGGTTTATTATATATCCGATTTTACGGTTTATGATAAACATATTTCAGAAAATGTTTATATTTTCTATTTGGGGCAAGAATTTCCATAGAAACTATTCTGGGACAAAAAATTTTCTGGGACGAAATTGTCCATAGATAAGACAATTATTTTTAGACAAAATTATTTAATATAAACAAATTTGCAATCTTGGAAGTTTTGATGGTCACAATGTTCTATAAAAAACTTTCCGAGGTCAAACAATTGGACACAATTTTCCCAAGAACTTTTATTGGTAAAAAAAATTGGGGAGATTTAAACCATTTTCAATAGGCTTCAAAGAAGAGTATGTACTCCAATCTTCAAACGAAGAAATCAGGTGGCATGGCTAAGCCGGTCCATGTACAAGCACTTGGCTGAAGTACTCGAGCTATCTAATCTCTTGCCATAGTAGCCCAGTTGGGGAAGGACAGGTGTCATTAGCAAGCTCAATCTAACCCCGACAAAAGAAAAGGCAATCACTAGTTAGAGTTAATGGAAGGGGCGTACCCAACATCAGGTGAAAACACCCTAATGATGTTATGAGGAATGCTCATGTCCCTACAAAACATTCTCATCATCTAAAGGCTCACTCCAGTGCATCAGTTCCATTCCCATGATCATAAAGATCTTTCTTTAGGAATGACAGGCAACTACTGAATGTTAACCTGACAATTCCCCAGCATATACCGGCTCCCTACTACACGACCGGTAAGACATACCGATCGGGTTCAGGAATCTAGCATATGCTGCTTTGTACACAGACCTGTGTCATTTGAATAAAGAATTAGTCAACGCATTATATATAGGGTATATCATCCCTTAAACCAACAATCGCTCCCCGCGAATTTTTTTTTTTTTTTTTTTGGTGGGGGGGTGTTGTTGTTTAAAAAACAGACACACAAACAGACGCACGGACGGATGGACCAGCACCAATAATTTAATTTTTTACCTTCATTCAGAAATATTTTAATAATTTGTTGACAAAAAAGAGATTTTTTAAAAGAGGTGTTATATGGGGTCTAGGGGTTAATATGGTCCTATCCTTGTAAATTTTGGTAGAGAGATTTAGGCCTACGTCAGTTATTTATGCAGAATATCATCATGATATTAAATTTTGACCATTAAGTCATTTTCTAAAGGGGACTTTATATGGGTGATAGGGTCAAATGAGGCCCGATCACTAAGTTTTTCCGATTTTTGTGATACAATAACATTTAACATATTTATGAGCTCAAAAGCCCTATTAGGGGCCCTTTATAAAATTATCTTGAATATTGCGGACATATTATATTTTTAGGTATTACAAACAGCAGCTCAAACGCATAATACCCTCCCTACTATAGTGGTGTAGGGTATAAATATGTTCCAACTTTTAATATATTAACATTTTGCGTAGAAAATCTCTTCGCACTTTTACTTTTTGCTGAAAATGTTGCAAATCGTTTACTTTTCCTAAACACTGTATATTCTCATCGCGAAAACATAAAATTTATTTCATCGTATTTTTTTTTATTAATTTTTCTCTTTTGTTTATAACTGAAATTGATATAAACAATATTTTCAAATTGAATTTTATTTTTATGTTATTTTTTAATGATTTTTTTATACATGCTCTTTGAATGTTGTTTGAACCCAGAACAAAGTTAAGCCTTGGGATATTTTAGCTAAATTGTTTTTGATTTCATTTAGTTCTTTTTTTTTTCAGTGAATTTTTCCTTAACAAAGAAACAAAAAATGTTTAACAATTAAAGGAAAAATAAAGCATTTAGGCAAGATAACGAAAATGTTTAGCTTAAGAAAGTGACGGAGTAAGCAGGATGAGGAGAAATGAAAAAGGAAGCCAAAAATATTATGTGAAAAATAAGAAATCTTTTCTTTTGCCATAAAACTTAAATCCAATGATGCCACAAATTGAATCTAATAATAATAAAACCTATTGAACCATAACTAAATTGACTAAAGTTTATACTTTTGTGATTTTTTGCCTTTTCTGTTTCTTGTTAATTTTTAGCTTTTATTCTCTTATGCAGGCTTAAAAGAGAATAAAATTGCGAGGAAGTCTTAAAAACTAATACCTAAACAAGGTTAAATTTTAGTTAATTTCTTCTTTTATGTCCTTTTTCTTCACTCATCAAAATTGTTCATTATCAGTCACAGTTGTTTATGGCAGTTCGTGGTATGTTTTAGATGATGAGTATGGTATGTAAAGTTAAATGCTATTTTAGTTTTAATCACCGCATCTACTTTAAGCTGTGTTAGTAGTTCTTCTTTTTCTTTTTGTCCAAATGAAAGTTATAAACTTCATTCCTTTTTTTTGATTTTTCTTGTTTTAATACATGATCATAAATTACTCTGGCTATCAGTCCATAATCCATCCATCTTTTCTCGTTTTCATTTTAGTTTTGGATTCTTTTAAAGTGTTTTGATGGAACGAAACGGATTAGCATAAAATATATAGATGTTGTAGTTTTTGTTTTATATACCTTTGTTTTTAATCAACCAAAGTTAAAGAGTAGTTAATAAAATTTTATTCGCTTTTGGTATTAAAAAATATAAATCTTTTAATGTTATTCATTCCATTATTCAGTTTTTGTTGTTTTGAATGAAAAATCGAGAATATTTATGTTGGTTGTAAAAAACGATTTGATAAGTAAGTGTATGTTGAGATTATGTTTTTAAATGATCTTGGGAAAAATGGAACTTGTTTGCTTTACTGTCAATGTAAGGATAATAAATGAGTCATTTTTAAAAAATGATGTAATATTTTTTTTTTGTAAAGAAAATTTGTCATAGTTTATTGTTGGGACAATTGTTTAATTAACTCCCGGTGGTCTTTTTCATCCACTGGCTAGACTTGAGACGGTCTAAAACGAGCCCCTGAATCCTTCTGTGAAGAACTCAGGTGGCAATTTTTGTACATAGTAGCCCCGCTCCGGAATGACAGACAGCATGGGATCAATCCCAAGGCAAACACCGACAAGGAAAAAGCAATCACTGGTCTAAAGTCAAAAGAAGGGGTGATAGCCCGAACATCAGGTGAAATCCGGTATACCGGAGGATTGATGTCATAAAAGATTGCCATTATTATATAATGGCAACATTCCAATGCATTCCTTAACCTTTTAAAGCCCGCGCAACCACACTACTGAAATGGCCCTGTTGATTCGGCAACAGCACCTAGAGACGTATTTGGCAGTGCGAAATACTCAGCCAATAAATCAGGATGTAGGAATTTCCAAAATCAATTCGAACCCAATAATTGCCCCCACAAGTTGACTGAACTGACCTCAACCATAAGATGCGTAGCATGAAACAATATGAATCCTGTTGAGATGGAAACAGCACCGACAACTTCCCTGAAGTTAGAGGTCTACTAAATCAAATCGGGCAAAGGAGTCTTTCCCGATCGTTCACCAACCTACATCAGTTCAATTCCCTGACCATAAAAAACGATTTACGGAATGACAGGCAACTACGAAGTGTTAATCTGAAAATTCACCAACCTATACTGGCGCACTACTACGCGAAGAATAAGAGATATTCAACGGATTCAGGAAACCAGCATAAGTTGCTCTGTCACATCACCCAGTGACATCTGCACCGGAGAGAGAATCCAGACATATGTATATGGCATTTGGATATATCAGTCCTTAAACCAACATTCTCTTCCCGCGAATTTGGGTTTAAACCACAGCCACTACGTCGATCCCGAAGGAACATCAACCAATTGACCGGCCAGGACTAGGTCCTGTGTGCAACCGGCCACCCGTAGTACCAGATTATATGGTGTTCTGGTTTGACTCCATGTCAAATCATTCCAAGGAAAGTTCGAGGATACATTTGATCATCACCAGTTTATAGTCCCGGCAGTGTAGAGATATTGGTAGCACCTCTTTTCCCCGGGATATTGCAATAACACTAAGATGGAGATTTCACCAAAGTAACATGCCCCCTGTGGGCTAACCTATAATATCTACAATAAAATTTTTCGTGTCAACTTAAACAAACGATTTGGATGAAATTTGCTCCAAGGTTAGTTAGGATAGTAGACCAGATATATGTTTGTTGAAATCATGTTTCTGAAGACCACAGATATGTATGTTTGAGATCCAAATATTCAATAAATTAATTATTGAAATCGTTATGTGTTGTTGTCTTTATTATACATAAGAATTGTCAAAATTAACAGCTAAAATCAGAGATGGAAAATATTTATGAATGAAATTTTCATTTTTTAAAATTCTTTATATTTTAATTTTTTAAAAAAGTAAAGGTACACTTGTTTTAAGTAAATTTGTGAAGACAAAATTTTCAACAGGAAACTGCCGCTTTCTCAGTTTGGGAAACATTTTTCCACATAAAATTTGTCATCTTTATTTGAGACATCAAAATTCACTGACTCATACCAATGAAATGAATATATTTTCCACAACAACACTAAAGAATTTTATAATTCCAGCTAAAACAATTATATGACCAAAACTCTTCAATAAAATCTCCATAATTAAACTAAACGTTTTAAGGCAAAACGATCAATAAAATTCATTACACACAAAGAGAGAGCAAAAAAAAAATAAGAACACGAATTTGATTTAATAGTGACTGTTGATTTTTCAAATGTAACTTTTTTCCAAAAGGATTGAAAAACATTTTGCATCGATCGACCGATCGATCGTTGATCATCATTGACCACATGTTGTTAAATATTTATGACCCTAACTATAAACGTTTGTGTTAAACAAAAAGAAAAAGAGTCCAAAAAAAAAAAAAAAAAACAAGATCACTACAAAGTTTTAGTAGTTATAAATTATCAAAACAACGAAAAGTGAATTCTTTTGCGTGCTGTTTTTGAACTGAAATAAGGAAGAGCGAAAATGATCATCAATAAAATGTATTGAAAAAAGTGACCGTAAAACAACAGCATACTAACAGAAGTTGTAGAAGTTTCAAATTGTTACGCATATTTAAGCTTTTTTTTGAACATTTGTTGTTGTTTGTTTTTGATGAGTGTTTTTTTTTTTTGTTTTAGAGTTTCGTCGTCGTTTAAAGTTTAAGGTTATAACATCATCGTAATATTTATGATGATGTTTAACATGTCAAAAACGTTTATGATAACCAAAAATTAAAACATACAAAGCACAAATTCTCTACTACTTATAGTTATTTATCTGCAAAGCGTTTATATTTTTTGATTAGGGTTCCTAGAAATAATCAATGTTTGGTTTCTTAAAATTTTAACAAAACAACAGATTTTAGTTCGTTAACTGTTTCTAACGCGGGTTGTTTATATTTGAGTGGTAGTTATTAATGAAACGGACATACAGTAGTTCATGAACTTGAAAGAAAGGTCAAAAAACTACACAAGTAAGTGTGAAATTGTTATTAAAATACAATTAATTTCAATTATTTCGAAGATATTTCATACTTCTACGGCCACTCCCTCTCCAGTCCCATCTTCCCATAAATGTAGTGGCATTTCCAAAAAGTTCTCGAGTGTGTCGGTTCAATACTTTTTACCGGTTCAATCTACTTTCTTCTTTGTTGCTTACAAATTTTATGAAGTTTTTAAACGATATATCAATGTATTAATCTATTATCTTGAAATATATTTATTATCTCGACCCACTGTGTTTAGTTTCAAAGGAAGTCTTTAAAAACAACACACCTCTCTGTGTGTAGGTGCTTGAATTTTTTATATATGATCAAAAAACATTATTATTTTCTTGATCTTGAAACACAATTTTTAAAATTGCTTTAATTGATGTCTTATAAACAAGTATTTGAAAGACTGAAAACCAATCAAATAATTATTATAATTGGCATAAAAAAATAACAAAATTATTATTATTCAATATGTTTTTCTAAATGGTGGAAAAATTACTGTAACCCTCAAAACTTAATAACCACGATTAAGAAGAATGAGTAGAAAAAAAACTATATATGATCCACATACTACGTGAACCTGTATTAGATATAAAAATCAATGATTGTGCAATTTGTTGTTCAAAAACACATTAACTTCGTCGCCGTTTTTTAGTTGTCTGTATATAATAATTATTAAATAGGGAGAACAAGGTGAAGAAAAAAAATTATACAACACAAACTTAAAATATATTTGTTTGAAAATTATGTGTTTAGAATTGCAATTCATGCAACCGAGAAAAAATATTGTGCACGCTAGAGACCACCAGCATGATAATACAACTATTTTTGTAGACTCTAAAATAATAACAACAATAATGAAAACATATACAAAATCCGGTCGTTCGGTAAAATATTAATAAATATAAAATCAGCCAGTCAACTACTTACCACCACTAGCAGCAGCAGCAGCAGCAGCAGCAGACATTATCGACACTTATACACCTGAGGATTTTTTAAAATATTTTTTCGTTGTAAGATATTGATGACAATGACGTTGTCGTTGAGGATATCATTGTTTGCCGCTAGTGCTGATGATGACAATGATTCCAAAGAGGAAACACATTTAAACTTATGTCAACCAACACCTCAAAGTGTGTTGTATTCATTTTTACAAATTCACTTGACACCTTTTTTTTAATACATCACAATCCTTCGCCTTTCGATCTGTATGTCTGTCCTCTTATGTTCATCATTCCTTTTTCATTTATGCCAATATGAATTTGTAAAAAAAAAATACATAAAAATTAAACATACCTGCAAACCAAGTAAAACACATGACAAGGATTTTTTTTGTTGAAATTTGTGGTACCTTCTTAAGACTTTATTTATAATATGTACAATAAAAAAAGGAGTTGAAAAAAATCTTGTCATTCCATAGCAAATGATAAATTTTACAATATCATAAGAATTAAATTCCTTATAATGATGGTAATGATGATGATTATTTATATGAAAAAAGGTTCTTTCTAGCTGGAAAAAAAGGGAAGAATCTTAAGGAGACAATAAATTAAAAGAAAATATATAAATAAGTTGTAGTTCTTAAAGGGTCATATAAGACGAAGTTGGAGGACCCTTTTAATAAATTATAAAATTATCATTGTATGTTTATATATAGTGTGGAGGGTATTATGCGTTTGTGCTGATATTTATAACACTTAAAAATATTGATCATACACCTACCTTAAATTATACCAATCGGCTCAGAATCACTTTCTGAGTCGATTTATATATTTCCGTCTGTCCGTCTGTGTGTCCATGTAAACCTTGTGCTTACTCTACAGATCGCAATTTTCAAGATAATATGATAAAATTTGCCACGTACTCTTCTTTTGACTCAAGGACGGTTAACATCGGTTAAAATCGGTTAACATCGGTTAAAATCGGTTAACATCGGTTAAAATCGGTCCATTATTTCGTGTAGCCCCCATACAACCGTACCCCCCGAATAGAGCTTTTGAGCCCTATCTCGGCAAAGCCTATAATCGGCAAAACTTAGTTTTATATAAGTCTTTTTAACCCTAACCCCATACAAAGTCCCCTTTAGAAAATGACTTGATGGTAAAAATTCACTTATAAACTCTAATATCACTATGATATTCTGCATAAATAACTGATGTAGACGTAATTCCCTCTACCCAAATTTATAAGAATAGGACCATATTAACTCCTGCCCCAATATAACCTCCTTCATAGCGGGGAGGGTATTATGCGATTTAGCTATGCCCGTCTGTCCGTCTGCGTGTCCATGTAAATTTTGTGCGCACTCTACTGGTCGCAATTTTCAAGATAATTTAATAAAATTTGACAAGTACTATTCTTTTGACCTAAGGACGAAAATGCTTAAAATCAGTCCATTATTTCGTGTAGCCCCCATACAAACGTACCCCCGAATAGGGCTTTTGAGCTCTATCACTTAAAAAATCGGTAAAACTTAGTTTCGTCTTAATGATACTGTTGATTATCGTAATGATATATCCCCATACAAAGTCCCCTTTAGAAAATGACTTGATAATCAAAATTCACTTATAAACCCTAATATCACGATGATATTCTGCATGACGTAAATCCCTCCATCAAAATTTATAAGAATAGGACCATATTAACCACTGCCCTAACTTAACCTCCTTCATGCCCGACTATAAATTTTTTTTTTGAAATTATATTTTTCAATTGGAAATTGCTTTATCTTAATAATATATAACGATAAAAGCTTTTTCAATTTAACAAAAATATGCTTGAAAAATTAAGTATAGTTTAGCTAAACTGGCTATAAATAAAGCACTGTTCGTGTTATTCGAAATATACAAGGTCATTTTCCCGAAATCATCTTTGTTGATACCATATATTGTAACGATATACGATCAAAATTCCCTTATTAGATAAGATCTATAGCTATTATTCATAAAAGCTTTGAGATCCAATGCATATATCTTTTCGGATTATGTTGCTAAGTTATGTTTAACTAATAGGTCATTGGATTTGTCATATAGAAATATATATATAGACTTTATTTCCCAGAACAAAGTCTCTTTATTTCTCACTTAGTATTTTAAGATATAAGACATTGCTGCGGTAAAGTTGACGGACGGACTAAGCATATTCGCGTTATAAAGAAAAACTATATAAGACCCCTTATATGACACTTCGTTAGGGTGCATGACAAAATCAATGTTAAATTCAAATATTAAAAACTTTTAAAATAAATCAATTACTGACACTTCAAATTCCATCTTAAACAATTTGCTAAAAAACCATTTCAAATTTGAAATTTTTTGACATTTTTATTCATGACACAAACATAACAATAACAATATTTTTCTAATAATAAAATAACTCATTTCAACGGAATCATAAACCAATAGACACACATATTAATTAATTAAACTTAAAATGTTACCAATTCAATGATAAACTTAGCACACCATCAATCATATTATTTCGATGGTGTGTTCATAATGAATGATGAAAATAAAAAAAATCAAATATTTATATCAAGTCTTGTTTAATGCTATTAAAAAGGTGGTATTTTGTCAAGTCCATTTGTATTGTGTTATTGTTGGATTTTACTGGAAACTACAATGAATTATGATTTTGTATATTTTTTTTTTGTCTTCTTTTCATTACGTTTCCTAAATTCAACAGACGTCGGGGCTAGCTGGCTGACTGGCTGTCAATGACAAGCAACCAGGACCTGTTGATTTTTACCATCTAACAAATGCTCATTACCACTGCTTAAATGATGTCTAAAATCTTGCTGACACATTGACAGTCAGGGCCACCATCAAAGATTCTCATGGTTTATTTGTTTGTTACTAAGAGTAGCAAATACTACAATAAAACATCCGTTTCTACTTATATTCTTAAATGTATTTATTTATTTCGTTATGTTTGAAAAGTATCTGTAGCTGTGTGGCAACATCATCTTCATTTTAAAGACACACAATCAACAAATAAATCTCAAATATAGCTTTGTCTCTGGACTCCTTAGGAAAAATCATGTTTTACTACAACTAACTATTCTACCCATCTACTACTTACTTAGTTAGAGTATCATGATCGGTTTCAACTAAGTGGTTGTTGTTGTAGCTATTGACCAGTCAGTTCCTTTGCAATAAGTATCATTTGTTGTACAATTATTGTTTAAACATTTGGTATGCGTTGCATGTTCTTGAACAGAAGTGTCGTACATTACTTGTTTTATTAATTATCAATTTATTAACAAAAAAAAAAAAGCAAGGAACTCTCAAACGAGTAGTATAAAGTTAAAGGAGATGATTATATACATACATATGAGGATTGTATACTTTATTTGTTTGATTTTTTGTTGTCTGCTTTCCAAATAGTCAGTCTGTCCAAATAACCATTTAACTCTTCAGTTTGTTTGTATTTTTTTTTTTTGTTTTCCAGTAAAAAACACACAAAATGAGTAGTAAGTGATTTTTATGTTTAGCACAACCATAACCATTTTTAGTGTTTTGTATACAAGAACAATAATAACCACAACCAACAACATTATAGCAGCAGCAACGCGTTGCCCGTTTTCGTCGTTGTCGTTTGTCAACCCATCGAACTGATCCGTCCAGCAAACATCATCCATCCATCTTATTTTGTACCTCATGTGATGTGTGTTTGATGTAAAACAACAACCTTACAAAAAAAGTGTTGATGTTGTTTACCATCTTTAAATGGTACCGTACCCTGCCATAAAACAACACTCTTTTAGTTACTATTTTTTTTCGGTTTAAAGGAATGAAATGTTTATCGAGGAATTTGTTTTTATAATTTTTCCATAAAATTGTCATTTCAAGTTCAAATTTAAGTTTATATATTTGAACTTTTCTAGTATATATAGAACTAGTCTAGTATCTATAGTCAAGTCAATATAAACTATTAGTGTGGTATATAGTCTAAAGCATGGACTACAGTCCAGATAACGTTCTAGACCATAGTCTGGTCTATAGCTTAGCTAATAGTCTGAACTATAGTCTAGTCTATAACTATGAATATAATATAGTCTGTAGTCAGGAAAACAGTATTAATTTGCAGTCTGTAGACTATAGCTACATAGACTAATCTATAGTCTAGATTAAATTCTAGCCTATAAGTTAGACAAGTCCAGACTATAGACTAAGCTATAGTCAAGACTATAGTTCATACTATAAAAAAGACTATAGTCCTGACTATATTGTATACTATATTCCAGAACATAGACAATACTCTGGTTGAGACTATGTTCCAGACTATAGACAAGGCTATAATCCTGATTATATGTAGACTAGTGTATAATCTATACTATTAAGTAGGCTATACACCAGACTATAAGCTGTAGTAAACACAATAGACTACTGTTTAGACTGTGTAGTTTTGGACTAAAGTAAAGGACTATAGTATAGTCTATAGTATTGACTATAGAATAGTCTATAGTATGGACTATAGTATAGTCTATAGTATTGACTTAAAATAGTCTATAGTATGGACTATAGTATAGTCTATAGTATGGACTATAGTATAGTCTATAGTATGGACTATAGTATAGTCTATAGTATGTTGTTGATGTTGTATACCATCTTTAAATGGTACCGTACCCTGCCATAAAACAACACTCTTTTAGTTACTATTTTTTTTCGGTTTAAAGGAATGAAATGTTTATCGAGGAATTTGTTTTTATAATTTTTCCATAAAATTGTCATTTCAAGTTCAAATTTAAGTTTATATATTTGAACTTTTCTAGTATATATAGAACTAGTCTAGTATCTATAGTCAAGTCAATATAAACTATTAGTGTGGTATATAGTCTAAAGCATGGACTACAGTCCAGATAACGTTCTAGACCATAGTCTGGTCTATAGCTTAGCTAATAGTCTGAACTATAGTCTAGTCTATAACTATGAATATAATATAGTCTGTAGTCAGGAAAACAGTATTAATTTGCAGTCTGTAGACTATAGCTACATAGACTAATCTATAGTCTAGATTAAATTCTAGCCTATAAGTTAGACAAGTCCAGACTATAGACTAAGCTATAGTCAAGACTATAGTTCATACTATAAAAAAGACTATAGTCTTGACTATATTGTATACTATATTCCAGAACATAGACAATACTCTGGTTGAGACTATGTTCCAGACTATAGACAAGGCTATAATCCTGATTATATGTAGACTAGTGTATAATCTATACTATTAAGTAGGCTATACACCAGACTATAAGCTGTAGTAAACACAATAGACTACTGTTTAGACTGTGTAGTTTTGGACTAAAGTAAAGGACTATAGTATAGTCTATAGTATTGACTATAGTATAGTCTATAGTATTGACTAGAATAGTCTATAGTATGGACTATAGTATAGTCTATAGTATGGACTATAGTATAGTCTATAGTATGGACTATAGTATAGTCTATAGTATGGACTATAGTATAGTCTATAGTATGGACTATAGTATAGTCTATAGTATGGACTATAGTATAGTCTATAGTATGGACTATAGTATAGTCTATAGTATGGACTATATTATAGTCTATAGTATGGACTATAGTATAGTCTATAGTATGGACTATAGTATAGTCTATAGTATGGACTATAGTATAGTCTATAGTGTAGTATGGACTATAGTATAGTCTATAGTATGGACTATAGTCTAGTCTATAGTATGGACTATAGTCTAGTCTATAGTATGGACTATAGTCTAGTCTATAGTCTAGTCTGTAGTATGGACTATAGTATGGACTATAGTCCAGTCTATAGTATGGACTATAGTCTAGTGTATAGTATGGACTATAGTCTAGTCTATAGCATGGATTATAGTCTAGTCTATAGCATAGATTATAGTCTAGTCTATAGTATGGACTACAGTCTAGTCTATAGTATGGATTATAGTCTAGTCATAGTATGGACTATGGTGTAGTCTATATTATGGACCATAGTCTAGACTACTGAGTAGTCAATAGTCTGGACTTAATTGGTCTTAATTCTGGACTAAGGTCTGGAATATAGTCTTAAGTCTGGTCTACGGTCTATATCTACTATATCCAGACTATAGACAGACTATAGTCTGGACAAAAGTCCATTCTATAGTTAGTTAGTTAGTTTGAAAGGAGGATGTACATATATACATCAAATCCGAAGAAATACACCTAGGCCTCTATCGGTTGTGCGCTCCTTAACCAGTGCCTCAGGTGGGAATTGAACCCACCACCTCCGGTCAACCAGACTAGAACACTAACCCACCGGAGGCCAGTATAGTAAAGTCTATAGTCTGGACTATAGTTTATTATATAGTACACACTATATCCAAGCCTATAGCCTATGGTCTATATCTACTATATCCAGTTTAGTTTATAGTCTAATCTATTTTATGGACTATAATCTAGTCCATAGGCTGTACTATAGTCTAGATTATACTATAGCATATAGTCTGGTCTTTAGTTTCGGTTGTTGTATGGACTATAGTCAAGTCTATAGACTGGTCTATAGCCTGGATAATAATCTAGTCTGAACTATAGTTTGGACTACAATCTAGTCCATCGTCTGGACTATAATTTAGTTATTATTATAATTATAATTTAGTAGATAGTCTGGTCTATAGATGAGGTTATAGTCTGGCCTATAATCTGGACTGCGGTCGAGTCTATAGTGTAGGCTTCATATATTGTACTATAATCTAGTCTGTTAACTTTAATTTTATATAAAAACCTGTATAATTAATACCTTTAAAACACTGTCGCATACATTACATTTTTTATTTTATTATTTTATAAAAAAAATTACAAAAAAAAAAGAAATTTCGTTCTAAAAATGTTGAATTTTTTCCCTCCGTTGTTACTATTTCATTTGTTTGAAATGTTCTTACTGTTAATGCGGTTGTTGTTGTTGTTGCTGCTGTTTGCATTGGCGTCATCCTCATCATCGCTTGCGCTTAGAGATTTAATGATGGACATTGTTGATCGTTTTAGATGGCGTTATGTTAAAATGTTTAACAAAACTTTAATAAGGTTTTAATGTCAACCAACTTAACAGTCAACAGAGTAAAACACAAACAAAAAAAAAAAACTAACACATCAGTCATCCTCCCGTCAACGACAGTCAAACAACTAGAGATAGAAATAACACTAGCTAGAGAAAAGAAATTAGTGGTTGTTTGATTTTAGGATTTTTTTAGGTATTCTGAACAAGAAAATTTTTTCAAATTTAAACGGTTTTTTGAAGTTTGTCATTGCAAAACAAAAAAAAAAAAATAATTCCACGAAACGTTTTACTTTATTTTTTAATTATCAACAAACCAAGTTGTGACAACCATATGTTTCATATAAATTTGTTTAAACACTCACTCCTCTGCCATCGGTTGTTATTCAGTCTGAATTTATTATCAAAAATCTTTCATGAAATACAAAATTTCATGTACTTTTTCTTGTGTCTGCAACGGATTAAAATATTTTAATCTGATTTTAATTAACGCATTTTTTCCAAAGTTGAATATTTTTTATATGTTTGGACTTAAAGTTAAGTGAAGAGCAGCCTGTTTTACAACATTCGGTTGTAACTGTAAATGAAGGGAAATTAAAAACATATTGGGTTGATTGTTGATTTTAATATGACAACAACATATCTAGAATATTACATCGGTTGCTATATTTTTAACTTCTGGTTAGCTACTCCAGTCTTTGATATATCTTAAAAATTCGTGTCGAATATTGTATTTGTTTTAAATATTTAAATTTATCTTAAACAATATAATTTAATACTTTTTTCTCTTTCAGGGTTAAAATCAAATATCGAAGGTGAGTCCAAGCTTAACGATTTAATAACCTTTTCTAAGTACATAGTAAAAAAACTAAATTTTCTTAAATATGTAGGCATTTTATCTAAAAAATACTTAATTAAGCTTGTAAATATTTTAACCTTATAAAACAAAATTAATCTCAAACTAAAAGCAACAAGCAATCCTCGAAAAAAAACCAAAACTCATTCATTTAAAACATGAAAAACTAAAATGTCTGCAAAAAAATGGAATTAACATTCATCTGTTTCATTTGTTGTTTTTGTTGTCACATGTATAACACTATAGACTTTTCAGATTTCTAGTGCAACACATTAAGCAATGCGTTTATTCTTTTCTTCGTTGATTTTGTTGCAAACAAACAAAATGCATCATGTTGCGTGACATTGGTCCATTAGTTTTGCTCATGACTTTTTGGGAGAATCACTGAAATCACTGTTGCCAACTTTTTTCACAAAAATATCGCTAAAGTCGACTGAAAAATAGCTAGAAAATAGCTAAATTCAAGACATTTTGAAAAATTTAGCGATAAATCGTCAAAATAATATTTATTATATGATTCAGAAAAGAAATAGCTAAAAAAACTAGCTAAATTTTTCAGATTTTTTATATTATTCTAAAAAGTCAGCGATTTATCGCTAAAATCTATATACATACGTAGGAATGGGATAGTGATACAAACACATCTTATAACAAACACATAAGAGAATCTTTTTTTATGTTAAATATTTTCACTTTGGGTTAGGAAAAATGTCAAGTTGAGGTTAATTTCGACATGCGACCCTATACAGATTGCTTTAGAAATGTTGTAAAGATAAATAGAATTTCGAAATTCTATCGATCCTTTATTTTCGGCATAAGAGTATTATTTATTTTTCCATTACAATACAATTACAAATTATATTCTAACCTAATTTACCGAGCAGGGTGACGATAACCATACGACCGTTGTAGTGTAGCAGACCAGAATCTCTGCTGGGAATCGAACCCACAACCCCCAGACTGACAGGTTAGCACACTACCAACTAGCCTACCGGGGCACCCAAGATTATTATTATACACTCCTTTTGTGGGAAGTTTATCTGCAATATCGATATGCGGCCCTATACGCCTTAGAAATGTTGTAAATTTTTAGGACTTTATGGATCGATCCTTTCGTCACTTATTTCCAATGTTCACTAATTTTTAGAATTATGGTAAATTTTATTATCATATCACTCATCAACACTCAGCAACTTCTAAGCGATATTATCAAAATATAAATGAATAAAAAATGCCTTAAAATCTAAAGAAAAATCGCTAGATTTCCCGCTAATAGCTAAATCATATTTTTCCCCGCAAAATGGGATTAAAAATCGCTAGATTTGACGAGAAAATAGCTAAATTGGCAACAGTGACTGAAATACATTTATTCGCACAACAGTAACAGCAACAAGAAGAACAACAACATCAACAGCAGCAGCAACATGTCTCTGTAGAACAGTCTCGTAGGATTGTTGGTTTGGTAGACGCAGACAAAATTCTAGAACAGACAAAATAAAAAGACTACAACATGATTTGACCTGAGCCTGGTTAGGTTTTAAACTTTTGCTGTTGTAAATAAAAATAAAAACCTAAACATGTTTAAAATAAAATTTATTTAAAACATTGAAATAAACCAAAAACAACAAGATCTTAAATGAATACGACTTGAAAAAAGAGACAACTGTAATAAAAGTAACCTACTTGACCAAAAAACAGCAGATGTTATTAAACTACTTCTATGCAATCAGGGCGATATGTACACAGAGGGAAAAAGAAATATACACGCCTGGTACCAAATTGACACCAAATTGTTTATAATTTTTCAATACCATCCGTTGTCAAAGTATATACATACGTACGAGAACACTATGTAATGTTGACAACATTGCAACAATTGTACTTACCCAACAACTTACTTTTTAATGACTACCCAGCAAAAATTTGGTAATGACTTGTAATTATAACCACTTACATATTAATCTACTTTTCAATGACTCTTACACAGAGAGAAAAGGAAATATACACGCCTGGTACTAAATTGACACCAAAGAGTTTATAATTTTTCAATAACATCCGTTGTAAAAGTATATACATACGTACGACTACACTATGTAATGTTGACAACATTGCAACAATTCATTGTCGAAATCTAAATTTTATACCCATCCGTTGTCTAAATGTTAACAAACGTGGTAAGCTCACTATTGGCAACGGATTGTTTGTCAATAGTGAGCTTACCACGCTCACGTTGACAACGTTGCGTTGTCAACATTACCTAGTATTGTCGTACGTATGTATATACTTTAACAACGGATGTTATTGAAAAATTATAAACTCTTTGGTGTCAATTTGGTACCAGGCGTGTACATTTCCTTTTCCCTCTGTGTACGAGTCGTTGAAAAGTAGATTAATATGTAAGGTGTAGATGATAATATGTAATTCGTTATTAGTACTTAAAAGCAATGCAGAAGGTATTTAGTAGTCATTGAAAAGTAAGTTGTTGGGTAAGTACAATTTATTAGTAAGGGTTTGCTGGGTAATCTTGGAAAAATATGTAGCTTTTTATTGGAAGTTTACGCAAAATATCTATCCTAATCAGGTTGCCTCGTTAGGGTAGTTGGTTGAGTGTTAGTTCTCTTAGTCTGGGGGTCATAGTTCAGTTCCCACCACAGACAATCCTTTTGTCTTCATTGTCACTACTCTGTAAATTTCTCTAGAATCTTAACTGTAATTGGGTTATAATGCAAAATTTAAATATGTTTTCCCGCTTAATGGTCATGTGGGTTATTACACTAGCCTCTACAACATCAGTGGCAATATGCTCAACAAATAAAAATTCTTGCAATTTTCAAAAATTCCTTTTTTTTCTTTCTCTGTATTCCTGTTCTCTGGCAAAAGATTTGTATCAGGTGTGTAATTCCTTAAGGTGGTGAATCGTTAATGTACTTTAAAGAACATGTTTAATCGAAAGCCGAATACAATGGCCAAAAGGGAAGATTTTGCTGTATTGCTCTTCGCGCAATAAAGGCTACGAATGAGAAAATAATCCTAAATTGTAATAAGTTTTGCTTCTGTGTGCAACACTTAAAATGAAAGACTAAATGCAATAAGAATAACTAAATAGTCTAAACAATATAAAAATTAATACACGATCAGTAACGTTTAAATATGCGTTACAATTTTCGATCACTTAATAAAAAAGCGTCAGGGACTTCAACAACTTTCTGAATCAGAGCAATACGATCACATTGTATAATGTTAGAAAACTCTTTCGATGATTTTGTTCTCCATTAGATCGCTTTAAGCTTTCTATGTTTTCCTATTCGATAATTTAGGAGAATTCGGATATAGTTCTCAAATCAAACGTTATGTGGTTGAAATGACTTTGGAATTACCATTATTCTCAACACCGGCGAAATGAAATTTACGAACTCGTCGGATGCATCGTCCATAAATACAATAATTTTATACAAAGGACGTTAAAATTCTATTAGTCACGTTAGCGAACTAAAACGATGAGTAGTCGAAAAACAGACTATTTAGGTCTTTCCTATTGGACAGTGTATTGGTAGGGTTCTATAGTTGAAACGAAAAGTCGACTTTTCGACTTTTTGCATTTTATGAAAAGTCGATTTTTCGACTTTTTTCATTTAATTAAAAGTCGACTTTTAGACTCTTCGACTATAAGTATTTTATAAATAGTCGACTTTTCGATTTTTTCGACTTTTTGACTATTTTGACTTTTTTCCGACTATTTTTTGACTTTTTTCGAGTTTTTCCGACTATATTAGAGTTTTTGACTTTTTCCATTTTTTAAAATGTTCGACTATTTTTGACTTGTTTCTACAATTTTCGAGTTTTCGACTTTTTCCGACTTTTTCCGATTTTGTTCGACTTTTTACGACTTTTCAACTTTTTTCGTCTTTTTTCGACTTATCGACCTTTTTCGACTTATCGACTTTTTTCTACTTTTCGACTTTCAGACTTTTCGACTTTTATTAACAAAGTCGTCTTTTCGACTTTTTCACAGACGATAGTCGAGTTATCGACTTTTTTGGAACAAAATAGTCGACTTCGACTTTTCGACTTTTTTCGACAAAAAGTCGATTGTTCGATTATTCGAAAGTCGATTTATAGAACCCTATGTATAAGATAACCTGTTATAATTCCCAGATATCAGAATGAAAAAGTTCTGAGCTCTGTAAGCTGTTTGTTTTGAGACCTATTTTGTTTGGATTGGTCATTTCCCTACCCTTTGAGATTAATCATTGATCAGGTCCACAAACATTTCCTAATCTACACCAATACAAGAAAGTATAAAGTGTTTGATATTGATTGAGTCTCCGCTATCTTAACCAAAAGCTAGGTCCCTTTGTAACCATATTTAAAATATTTTGAAAGTAAATTGCAAGCAAAAAACTATGATTACCAAATCAAAACCTCTAATTTGCCACATCAATTTGTAGGGTATACACAAAGACGTTACAAAAATCTAACCAGAGTCTGTGATTAGTGTTTCATTTGATACAAACGTATTTTTTAACATGTTTTACGTATATATAGACAATTTTTTTTATACTATGCCTTTGTCTTACTTTGGCCGCTGATGTGGTAAATTAAAATTCGTAGGAATGTATGTATGCATGTATGTTTGTAAGTCTGAATGTGTTGTTGCTAAGTTGCAAATGTAAGGACAGTTTGACTGTCTGTCCCTCAGATTCTCTAGTTATCTGCCACTATACGTCTGTATCTGTGAGTGTATTTTAAAACAAAGTTTTGTTAGTTTTGGATTTTTAATTTACTTCCACTTGCAACACACTTGCACACATCCATACAACTTAGTTTGTTTCTGCTTTTTTTTTTTGTCTTCTCAATATATTGCTGTTACCATGAATCTTAATGTGTTGTTGAGGTTGCATTGTAGTTTTTGTTGTACAAGTACATACATTTTTTGTTGTTGTTAGTTGTTGTTGCTGCTGCTTGCTGTTGGTGTAGCAATCTTTTTTAGTTTCTGTGTAGTAAATCTTTATGTTGTGCAACATTTAATAGTTTGTTGCTGTTTTGTTGTTAATTTTGTTGTCGTTGCTGCTGTTAATGTTGTTGTTCTTACTGTTGTTGTTGTATTTAATGCTGAAGCAGCCTTTATTGAAGTGATAAACAATTGATTGTTGGAAATAGTCAAACAACATACATATTGTGCTGAACTAAAGTTTATTTAATTTTTCTTGAGATTTGTTTGTTTTGCTGCTGCTGCTCGTTTCGTTTCTTTCGCAATTGATTTGTTTGTTTGTTTATTTTAAGCCGTATTTTATTTTTGTTCTTTAATTTTTGCTTGTTCATCTAAAGCGGGCTTGTATGGTACTTATATCATTTGTTAAGCTTGAGTAGGTAGGAGGGCACAAGATGAAGTTATTTTAAATTATATTAAAAATTTATTATTGATCTACTTTAAAAGATTAGAGAAGATTTGGACTAATTCCTTCTTATATGGATATATCTGTAGAAAAAATAATTTTGTTGTTTTTAGCCGTGAAATGAAAATTCCAAAAAATTTTCATCCTTTTTTTCAAAGCTGACGCAATCACAATTTGTCAAGTAGTAGAAGTCAGATTTTAATTGAATTTTTCAATTGTCCTCGTAGGTGATTTTATATATTGTGTATATCTTGGGTTTGTATATGTATATATATATTCAATTTATCGGAAGTCTCACGCAGTAGAAAACATTTTAACAGTTTAAATTAAATGTCCTCTATGCTTGTATACGGAATTTTAGTAAATTTGCCACTGTTGTCATTAAGCCAAAAATTTTAGTTAATAGGGATCTCCAAATTATAAATTTCATTAAAATTCAACACGCCGAAGTCATCTGAAAAATGGCGATACTGGTAGACTAATACCTCTGCAATATAAGTGGCATTTCGAATCCTGTGGTCTCTACTTTAAATAAATTTGAATCTTCAATGTCATATCTTCGAAACATCAGATTATGACAGCGCTCATAGTCATTCCTATAAAAAATAACAAGGATTATCTATCAGGTGCCAAAGGAGCCAATGTCTATTACATATTGTCAAATAACACTTTATCGGGTTGATATCCCAGCCAGAACTTTAATTGAAAAGTAATTAGTTAAAAAGCTAATAAAACTATTTTACAACAATTGGCATTTTAAAATATTTTTTCCAATGCAATGTCATTGGAAGTAAGAAATTATTATACTCCCTTATATGTAGGTAATTAAATAAGTACTTACTATGCTCGCTTACAAATAGGTAATTTTGTTTTTGCAAAATAAACAAGTAGGAAAGGATAGTCGGGCGTGACCGACCATATGATACCCTTCACCAGTTATGAATATTAAATGTGATTTATTTTTCATAATAAAGCATTTAAGCAATTATGTATGAAAAACTAATTTTCTGAAAGAGGCTTTATATGGGGGGCTAGGGGCAAATATGGACCAAGCCTGATTAAATTTTGTGAATATATTTATATGTACATAATATTTTATTGTGCTGAATTTCATTGTGATATTTGTGTTTATAAGTTAATTTTGGACATTCCAGTAATTGTTCCGATACATTTAAGCAATTTATGGATGAAAAACTAATTTTCTGAAACAGGCTTTATATGGGAGCTAGGGGCAAATGTGGACCAAGCCCGATAAAATTTTGTGAATATATTTATAATAATAATATAATATTATAATAATTATAATATAATATTTTATTGTGCTGAATTTCATCGCTATATTTGTGTTTATAAGTTAATTTTGGACATTCAAGTAATTTTCTGAAGGGGACTTTGTATGGGAGCTAGGGTTAAATGAGTCCCGATCTCTATGAAATTTGTCAAGGTCATCAAGGCTTGTATAACTTAGTTGTGCCGCTTTTTATCAATATTCTGGTATATTTAACATAATTATGAGCTCAGAAGCCCTTTTTCGGGGGTTCTGTTGTATGGGGGCTAGGTGAAATAATGGACCGATTTTGACCATTTTCAATTGGCTTCATCCTTGGGCCAAAAAAAGCGTGTGTGCCAAATTTCCACTTATCTTGAAAATTGCGACCTGTACCTTGCGGCCAAGGTTTACATGGACAGCCAGCCAGACGGACGGACGGACATAGCTTAATCGACTCAGAAAACGATTCTAAGCCGATTGGTATACTTTAAGGTGTAAGGAATAGGACGAATATTTTTGTATGTTACAAACATCAGCACAAACCCAATATACCCTCCCCACTAAAGTGGTGTATGGTATAAAAATACCAGTGAGAATACGAACCAGGGACTTCGTGTTTGTTAGTCAAATGTTGTACTCACTGAACCACTGCTAAACTATTTTATTGAGCGTCAATCTCTCTTTCTGTATAAAGTAGTTGTTAACTCGCGATTAGATGATATATGCGTAAACAAAATGGCAAAGCCCAAAATAAGTATTAATATATCAGATTAAAGGTAAGTCATTACTAGACTGCTTATAAGTAATTTAGACGGTATGTAGTTGTAATTAAAATGTAAGCTTTTGAGTAAGTAAAGGTTATTATCAAGCTTTTACTGCTTACATGAAATGCATATTTAGGACTCATTTAAAAGTATTACTAAACTGCTTACATGTAATGCATATGTAACTCATTTAAAAACATTTCTTTTTAAGTTATTTAGCAATATCTAGTTATGCTAGGAAACTGTAGGAAATCCGAATGTATACGGATTGTGAGCTAGAACTAAGTGCTTGGAAATTGATTGGCTTAAAACATGCAGCACACTAATGTTAATATAAGAACATATATAGTATGCCTTTTTGTGTGGCACATACTGTGTGTAAGTGTACACCAAGTTCGTTTCGGTTCCGTTGTATGAGTGTGATTCTCTTAATTAAAACAACTGAAATGTTGTTTGTTTAAATTTAAGCGTAGTTTGGCTGTGGCAGCATTTTTTGTTCTTCATTACTTTTTTTTCGTTTTTCAGTAGAACCCACCGTTCTTGATTTGCGAAAACATTTGTTCAAGAGTGTGCAAGTGAGCGTGTGTGTGTTTATTGAGTGGCATGTTTTTCGTAAATTTCCTCTTAAGCGTCGCTTGTGTGTGGGTCCAAAAAAATGTTGATTTTAATGTGAATTTTTGCAAATTTAATTGCCGCCTGTTTTTAAATAATTCTTTGTGAGTTCGTTTGTTTCTTTTTTTTTTGTGAAATTTATCTTTTAGGTTTTTTGGTATTCCTGGAAGTGGTCTTCTTTTTTCTGATCCACCAAAGAATTTTTCTTTATGCATGATTTATTACTCGTCAGGTTTTTGTTTCGTACCATAAATTGATTTATTTTAAATGATTACAAATGCAAATATTTTTAAAGTTTTAAGGGTGTTTCAGAAATATAATTTTAAAAAATTATGATTGATTTCTTGGGCAGCTCCAAAACATATTTGCAAATATATTTTGATATCAAAATTTTACATTAATTTATTCTCTTAAATAAAGAGGTAGACCAAAAGTTTTCCCATATAAGTCCTTTTGATGTGAAATTTTTCTTTTTTTTTACATATTTGCTAAATTTTTTAATTTACATATTTGCTAAATATACATTTAATTCAAAAAGTCTGTTTTTTCTGGCTCTTTAAAATTGTTTCAGTATTTCAAATTCCCTCAATTCAATAATCCTTTTAATATCTGCAAATTTAAAAAAAATTTCCAATTATCCAATAATTTAACATTTCTCCAATATAAAATAAAATTTTAACATTTAATTTAAATACAAACATAAATTGTTTGTATTTAATTGACAACACTTTTCCTCACAAACATCAATTTCATTCAACACATTTAAAGAACATTGTTAAAAGGTCAAAGAATCATCCGAAATTCCTACGAATTACGTTTGAGTGTGATAAAAAAATTAGCACTTAAAATTCCTTCCCTTCAAAATGTGATCAATCGGATTTTCGAACTTTAAGTGTCACTTTAAGACATAAAATTTGTAAATGTTTGCTTTGTGCGTTTTTTTGTCGCTGATTATTTTTTTTTATTTCTGTTTATCAACTTAAAATCTCTTATACAAAAATTTGTCTCGTAAAGATAGTGTAGGCCTTGGGATGTGGATTATTTGTCTACACTTTTATTTATTTGCTGAAACAACTATTTTTATTGTGATTTTTATTTTGTTTTCGTAAATATTTTTTTCGCTGCTGCTTTTATTTATTTTTATTTACAATGAATTGAAGCATTTTCTGAAAAGAAACGATGCGTATCGGTAGGAACGAAAAAGAAGGAAATCAAAATATATATATAAAATCATGTTGCATCTGAATGAGTTTGATTTGAGTAAAAATTAAAAAGACAAATAAATAAACAAACAAATGAACGAAAGGAATAAAAATATTGTGCGCGACATCAGTATTTTTTGATCCATTTAGTTTGCTTTTGAATTATTTTGGGTGTTTGTTTTTGTTTGCTATTGGAGTATGGATTAAGTTGTTTCGGAAAGCTTACAATATATAGTAATATATGTATATTAACATATATCTTGACTTTATATCAGTCCATAGTCTGTCTATACTATAGACTCTATAGTCTTGATTATAGATCAGTCTATAGTCTTGACTATAGATCATTCTATAGTCTTGACCATAGATCAATCTATAGTCTTGACCATAGATCAATCTATAGTCTTGACCATAGATCAATATATAGTCTTGACTATAGATCAGTCTATAGTCTTGACTATAGATCAGTCTATAGTATTGACTATAGATCAATCTACAGTTTTGGCTATAGATCAATATATAGTTTTGACTATAGATCAGCCTATAGTCTTGACTATAGATCTGTCTATAGTCTTGACTATAGGTCAGTCTATAGTCTTAGCTATAGATCAGTCTATAGTCTTGGCTACACATCAGTCTATAGTCTTAGCTATAGATCAGTCTATATTCTTCTCTACAGATCAGTCTATAGTCTTTTCTACAGATCATTCTATAGTCTTGTCTATAGATCAGTTTATTGCCTTGATTATAGATCAGTCTGAAGCCTTGATTATAGATAATTCTATAGTCTTGATTATAGATCAATCTATGGTCTTGAGTATATATCAGTCTATAGTCTTGGATATAGATCAGTCTATAGTACTGATTATAGATCAGTCTAAAGCCTTGATTATAGATAATTCTATAGCCTTGATTATAGATCAATCTATGGTCTTGAGTATATATCAGTCTATAGTCTTGGATATAGATCAGTCTATAGTCTTAACTACACATCAGTCTATAGTCTTAGCTATAGATCAATCTATAGTCTTCTCTACAGATCAGTCTATAGTCTTGATTATAGATCAGTTTGAAGCCTTAATTTTAGATAATTCCATAGTCTTGATTATAGACCAGCCTATAGTCTTGACTATAGATCAGTCTATAGCCTTGACTAGAGATCAGTCTATAGTCTTAGCTATAGATCAGTCTATAGTCTTCTCTACAGATCAGTCTATAGTCTTTTCTACAGATCAGTCTATAGTCTTGATTATAGATAATTATATAGTCTTGATTATAGATCAGTCTGAAGCCTTGATTATAGTTAATTATATAGTCTTGATTATAGATAAATCTATGGTCTTGAGTATATATCAGTCTATTGTCTTGGATATAGATCAGTCTATAGTCTTAACTACACATCAGTCTATAGTCTTTAGTATAGATCAGTCTATTGTCTTTAGTATAGATCAGTCTATAGTCTTTAGTATAGATCAGTCTATAGTATTGACTATAGATCAGTCTATAGTCTTTAGTATAGATCAGTCTATAGTCTTGACTATAGATCAGTCTATAGTCTTCACTATAGATCAGTCTATAGTCTTGACTATAGATCAGTCTATAGTCTTGACTATAGATCAGTCTATAGTCTTGACTATAGATCAGTCTATAGTCTTGACTATAGATCAGTCTATAGTCTTGACTATAGATCACTCTATAGTCTTGACTATAGATCACTCTATAGGATTGACTATAGATCATTCTATAGTCTTGACCATAGATCAGAATAGTGTTGACTATAGATCCGTCTATGTTCTTGACTATAGATCAATCTATAGTATTGACTACAGATCAGTCTATGGTCTTGGCTATAGATCAGACTATAGTCTTGACTATAAATAAGTATAAAGTTTTTTATACAGATCTCTCTATAGTCTTGACTATAGATCCGTTTATAGTTTTTACTATAGTTCATTCTATACTCTTGATTATAGATCAGTCTGTAACCTGGACTACAGATCAGTCTAAATTTTGACTATAGATAAGGCGATTGTTTATAGCCTTTACTTTAAATCAGTCTACAGTCATGAATATAGATCAGTAATGGACGAAATTTTTAGCACTTTAATCTCACAACGAAATTGGTTTTTCATTAATCCAATAATTTTTTTCTTGCAACTCGATTCGAGTGTTCAGTTCAGTTTTTCGCATCTCCCGAATAAAAGACATAAAAAAGCAAATTTCTGATTTCTTTCGTGAGATTAAGACATTTTAAATTTTAATGAATGAAATAATTTTTGTTCGTTCAGTTGTTTTTAATTTCATTGCTCCCATTTTTTGTTGCTGTTGTTCTTCGTTTAATATTGTAAACATTTATAACGTGAAGCTACTGTTGCTGTACAATAAGAGGAGGATGGTTTGTTTTTTTGAAGGCATCATCCATCCAACCATAGCCCAACAAATACAACAAGAGTATGAGTACATAAAGCAAAAAAGGGGTTGGATGGATGCTTTTGTAGGCTTCTTATTTTTGGATGCTGTATTTTCGTTTGTTTGTTTTTTTTTCGTTTTTCGTCTTATTGTGCGATTTTAATTTTGCAAGAGACTCATTATGTCTGATTTTAATTTTTAGTGTCTTTGTTGTTGATGTTCATCGTCGAGTACCACCATACAATATTGAAATGTGCCTTTTCTTTTTCTTATTACATATTTTTTTTCATCTTGTTGTTGCTGTTATATTATTATTTTTGTTACTTTTTTTTCGAATTTTTTATTATGGATGTTAATGTTGAATTTTATTTTGGCTGCTGTAGCTGCCGATTTTTTTCGTTTCGCGTTTTTTTGTTACACAGACTCTGTTTGAATTTTTGTTCGTTTTTCGCTGTGAATGCTTATGTTTTCTGGCAATTGAAACTAATTTGTACGAAATGGAATGTGATTATTGTGCATTATTTAAGACTGTTGAGTAATGGGAGCACATGTGTGCAACACAAAATTTTATTTAATTTTTTTTTGTTGCTGTTGCTTTGAGTGTGTTTGTTTTGTTGTTGCTTTTACAGGGTGTTGTAAGATGATGTATTTTACTATAACTTAATCCAATATAAAATTAAATCATTAAATATTCTAAATCATTATACTTAAGAAAGCTTAATTATTCTGTAATACTTTTGCTGCTGCTGCTGCTGCCTGCCACTTCTTCGCCTTTGGGTATATACTGAAATTGTGTGTTTGTTTCTTAAAGTTAAAAACGCATATGGATTATTTGCTAATACACGTCTGTACATGTTGTTTTTATTTAAAGTAGTATGATGTTCAAAATATTACTTGAGATATTTTGTGGCACCCAGTTGTGTTCTTTTGGATTCGTGAAGCAACATCATTCATTGTTTCTCTATGCTTAAAATGCTAATGGTTGATGTTGTTATTGTCGTTTTTTACATTTTTTGCTGTTTGTTCATTTTTCTATTTGGCTGTTGTTACATTTAAAATTGCTAATGTCGCACAGTGTTTTAGGATGTCCAACATTAATTTTAATTAACTGAATGATCTTTAAGTTAAAAGAAGCTTTTCACTGAAAAATTTTGATGAAAAATTGGATTTTAAAATAAATTCGGTTAATTAGAACTGAACTTATTGAACTAGAACTGAACTAGAACTGAACTACTAGAACTGAACTAGAACTGAACTAGAACTGAACTAGAACTGAACTAGAACTGAACTAGAACTGAACTAGAACTGAACTAGAACTGAACTAGAACTGAACTAGAACTGAACTAGAACTGAACTAGAACTGAACTAGAACTGAACTAGAACTGAACTAGAACTGAACTAGAACTGAACTAGAACTGAACTAGAACTGAACTAGAACTGAACTAGAACTGAACTAGAACTGAACTAGAACTGAACTAGAACTGAACTAGAACTGAACTAGAACTGAACTAGAACTGAACTAGAACTGAACTAGAACTGAACTAGAACTGAACTAGAACTGAACTAGAACTGAACTAGAACTGAACTAGAACTGAACTAGAACTGAACTAGAACTGAACTAGAACTGAACTAGAACTGAACTAGAACTGAACTAGAACTGAAACTAGAACTGAACTAGAACTGAACTAGAACTGAACTAGAACTGAACTAGAACTGAACTAGAACTGAACTAGAACTGAACTAGAACTGAACTAGAACTGAACTAGAACTGAACTAGAACTGAACTAGAACTGAACTAGAACTGAACTAGAACTGAACTAGAACTGAACTAGAACTGAACTAGAACTGAACTAGAACTGAACTAGAACTGAACTAGAACTGAACTAGAACTGAACTAGAACTGAACTAGAACTGAACTAGAACTGAACTAGAACTGAACTAGAACTGAACTAGAACTGAACTAGAACTGAACTAGAACTGAACTAGAACTGAACTGAACTGAACTAGAACTGAACTAGAACTGAACTAGAACTGAACTAGAACTGAACTAGAACTGAACTAGAACTGAACTAGAACTGAGAACTGAACTAGAACTGAACTAGAACTGAACTAGAACTGAACTAGAACTGAACTAGAACTGAACTAGAACTGAACTAGAACTGAACTAGAACTGAACTAGAACTGAACTAGAACTGAACTAGAACTGAACTAGAACTGAACTAGAACTGAACTAGAACTGAACTAGAACTGAACTAGAACTGAACTAGAACTGAACTAGAAACTGAACTAAAACTGAACTAGAACTGAACTAGAACTGAACTAGAACTGAACTAGAACTGAACTAGAACTGAACTAGAACTGAACTAGAACTGAACTAGAACTGAACTAGAACTGAACTAGAACTGAACTAGAACTGAACTAGAACTGAACTAGAACTGAACTAGAACTGAACTAGAACTGAACTAGAACTGAACTAGAACTGAACTAGAACTGAACTAGAACTGAACTAGAACTGAATTAGAACTGAACTAGAACTGAACTAGAACTGAACTAGAACTGAACTAGAACTGAACTACAAATGAACTACAACTGAACTAGACAATATTTGCGCTCTCCTCACCCACTGTGCCACATTTACTTTGCTTCTTATTGTTGTGTTGTTTGTCTTTTAAATGAGCCAAAATTTAATTGAATAAATTATGCACATGTAAAACTTGTAATGTTTCCATTTTCAACCATTCTTCATTTGCAAATTTTTGTTCTTTTTATTGTCGAACGTACATATTTTATCTTTAACTCACTCACACCTTTTTTCCTCAGTCTCTTCTATTTTCTTGAAACAAATTCAACATAAATTTAAATTATTTCGAAAAACTTTAACTAAAAATAATATTTATAAATTTATGACAATTTGTAGGAAAAATTTCACAAAACAGCAATTAGACATTTTATTTGCTTTTAAGGATTGTTTTGCTGTCAAATAATAAGGGGAGGAGTTTTTTCTTCTGTATTTAAGCAGGAAGTTAAAGGTGGACGCTTTTCGAACAAATTGTAATTATGTTTTCAAATTTAAGACTCTTGAGACTTTTACTTACTGTTTTGCATAAAAACTAATGTTACCGCCACCACCCATTTTCGAAAAAGGAAGTTTTCTTTCAATAGTCCGTCTGTATGATAAAGGTTCGAGTTGTTGTTCAGTTTTTGAAATTTGCTTTAAAGCATTTACATTTACTTGTTCATATATTCACATAAATTTCATTAATAACAAATGATGTAAATTCATTATTAATTAATTAAGACTTTTTTGTACAAACAAACACACATAAATAGCTATATTGTGAGGCAAGTTTATAAACAAAAACAACAGCAATAAAATAAACAAAATTTGTGTTTCTTTTTATTGTTTAATTGTTAAAACAATGTAAACTGAAATGAAAACGCCAACCGTACCAACAGCCAGAAAAAGAACAATCTTAGAGTTCAAATATGGGCGGTATATCTTAATTTTGTAGAAACTTTTATTTGCACACCTTTTTTGATGAACTTTAATATTTTCAGCTTTTCTTTTTTGAATTCTTAATTATAAATTGTATTTGTTGAGATGTAAAATAAAAAGTTTGTATTGAGAGTGCAAAAGCGTTAAGTTCAATTTTGTTTAAAAAAGAAGAAAGAACATATTTTTAACATTCTTTATATTGGTATTGTTAGCTAAAGACGATGTTAAAGATTAAAGTGTAGTTAAAGACATCAGGAAGATTGTAGACTAATCCATTATCATGATTTTACCTATGGACTGAGCTATAGTCAAGACAATGGACTGAGCTATAGTCAAGACTATAGACTGAGCTATAGTCAAGACTATAGACTGAGCTACAGTCAAGACTATAGACTGAGCTATAGTCAAGACTATAGACTGATCTATAGTCAAGACTATAGACTGATCTATAGTCAAGACTATAGACTGATCTATAGTCAAGACTATAGACTGATCTATAGTCAAGACTATAGACTGATCTATAGTCATGACTATAGAATGATCTATAGTCAAGACTATAGACTGATCTATAGTCAAGACTATAGACTGATCTATAGTCAAGACTATAGACTGATCTATAGTCAAGACTATAGACTGATCTATAGTCAAGACTATAGACTGATCTATAGTCAAGACTATAGACTGATCTATAGTCAAGACTATAGACAGATCTATAGTCAAGACTATAGACAGATCTATAGTCAAGACTATAGACTGATCTATAGTCAAGACTATAGACTGATCTATAGTCAAGATTATAGACTGATCTATAGTCAAGATTATAGACTGATCTATAGTCAAGACTGTAGACTATTCTATAGTCAATACTATAGACTGATCTATAGTTATGACTATAGACTGATCTATAGTCAAGACTATAGACTGATCTATAGTCATGACTATAGACTGATCTATAATCAAGACTATAGACTGATCTATAGTTAAAGCTATAGACTGATCTATAGTCAAGATTATAGACTGATCTATAGTCAAGACTGTGGACTATTTTATAGTCAAGACTATAGACTTATATATAGTTAAGACTATAGACTGATCTATAGTCAAGACTAGATGACTGATCTATAGTCAAGACTATAGACCGATCTATATTCAAATCTAAAGTCTGATCTATAGTCAGGACTATAAACTGATCTATAGATAAGACTATAGACTGATCTATAGACAAGACTATAGACTGATCTATAGTCAAGACTATAGACTGATCTATAGTCAAGACTATAGACTGATCTATAGTCAAGGCTATAGACTGATCTATAGTCAAGACTATAGACTGATCTGAAGTCAAGACTATAGACTGATCTACATGTAGTCAAGACTAATCTATAGTCAAAATTAGATACGATAGTCAAAGCTAGTCGATATTCAGTACTACAGGCTTGGTCGTTAGTCAAGTTTGAACTGTTAAAAATGAAAAACTGCTTTAATTTCTGAAATATTTCTTACCTATTATTTAAATTTTAATCTCTTTTAATACTTAAACATATTCACACCTTATCAACAAATAAATAAAAAAAATAAATTTATGTTAATTACAATACGAGTATCATAAATCTTAAAATGCGTTGCTTTTTACAGGCTCTCAAAACAAAAAGAAAACAAGTGTGATAATTTTATGCAAAGTTATCAGAAATAAAAATTCTACTTTCATTTTGTTTTTATCTTGTATTTAGCATTAATTTTAAGAAGCTTATGACATTGTCTGTTCTGGAACCAAACAAAACACACCCGTATTGTCTGGCACAATGTGTTAAGATTCCCTTAATATGCAAGAAATTTAACATGGAGACTAAAGGTATCTATCTGTGTCTCTCTCTCTCTGCCCTTATCATCATTATCATTATACTTAACTAACAAAATTCCTTGGTGAGAAATTTCCAGCCACAATTACACCTGTCTATTGGTGGGCTTCAATATTCTGGGTTTTGTTTTCTATTTGCCTGCCTGTCAGGTCCAGTTGTCCTTTGGGGTTTTTTCTTCATATTTCGGCATAATGTTGTGTTTGTTTGCGTTTTGTTTCTCTTAATCAAATATTTGATTATTGTAACGAAAAATAAAACTTTTCCCAGCTACCTTCCGCATATTTATAAGTTCTTTACAACATCCACTTTCATTCGTCGCTTATACATAGTTTTAGTTTCAAAAAATTTTTTAATTTGAATGTTTGTAGTAGCTGATGTTGCTGATGATTTTGCTGCTGCTGCTACTACTACTACTACTGCTGTATAACATAGTTTTGGCATGCAACATCAACATTTGGCGACACTTTTATTTAAATTAATACACAAATTTTACTAAAAGATAAAGTTTGCTTTTAATTTGTGTGTGGGTTTTCTCAGTGCTGAGTTGTGGGTGCAGGACTTTAAAGCATTACAATAATTAATGAAAATAAACAAGCTTTATATTAAATAATCCTTGAAAATTACTTAGAGATTATCAAAAATTTTTATTGAAAAGATTATTGGGAGGGTATGATAAAAATATTGGTCCTACTTCCACTTTAAAGTTTACCAATCGGCTCAGAATCACTTCGGAATCGATTTAGCTATGTCTGTCTGTCTGTCCATCTGTGTGTCCATGTAAACCTTGTTCACACGTTGAAATTTTAACATATTATTCTATAGACCCAAAGACGAAGCCTATTGAAGATGTTTAAAGTCGGTCCATTATTTCGCCTAGCCCCCATACAACCGTAACCCCCAAATAGGTCTTTTGATATTATAAATATGTTAAATATTATTGTATCTCTCCACATCGGCCAAACTTAATTTTATATAAATCAAATTTTCGTAATGATCGGGATTCATTTGATCCATACAAAGTGTCCTTCCGAAAATCAAAATTAACGACTTGCTCCCACATCAAAATATTATTTCTGTTGGTATTCTCTCTTCCCAAAACTTTTTCTTTGATGGTCCTTCGGATTGTTAATGATAAAACTTACTAAATATTGATCCTAAACTACACCTAATCATAACTTTTCATCAAAACACTCTCTTTTACCTCTGCTCCTACCAAATTGTTACAATTTTTTGAAATTTGTTGTTATTGCCGTTGTCCTTGTTATCTACTATTGTTGTAGATTCTTTCTTTTTTTTTCCTGAAAATTCTCCATATTTTAGTGATTGTGGTTGTTACTGTTGCTGTTGTGCTGTGCCAACAAAGCGTTAAATTGTCTTCTTCTCGTACTCTATGCTTCTTGTCACAAAGAAACTAAACATGTACCAGAATAAAGCTTCCAAAAAGTAAATTAAATCTCAAGCTCAAAATAACTTTGCGCAACAGAAGTGTTGGATACAAGGACAAGGCAGGTGTTACTGAAATGTTTCTCCCAGAAAAAAAAACGAAACGAGAAAAATTTAACCAAAAACCAAATTATATTTAACAAAAATGCAAATTTCTTTTAAAACAAAAAAAGGGAAAAACTCTAAATTAAACAAAATTGTATCTTGATATTAGAGCAAACAGTAGTAGTGTGGTAGTAAATAGTTTTTTGTTTTTCTTCCAACTAAATGAGAATTTTATCACTTTCATCTAAAGGAGGTTTCAAGTACGCCATAAACTTTTACTTTTTATTTGTTATACTTTGGTCACAATTATGTTAATAGAAGTGGAACTAATTTAGCATTATTATTTAGCCAAATATAAGCTTAAATATTGTGACATAATATTCATATTTTATACGTTTTTATTTCAACTGTTCATTTCCCTGTAAACGTAAACTTACAAAATTATGTTTACTAATCATAATTGTAATAATAAAATTGTTTAAATATTATAAGGAATTTTATGTAACTGTACGAAATAAAAAAAAAATAATTCATTATATTTTAACTTAAACAGCAACTTAGATGACAATATTCCTAATGCACGTATTTAATTTTGTGAGTGTTTCTTTGCTATTTTTAGTCTAAATCTTTCTTTATATTGAATTGTTTTTCTAGTAGTACATACACCCATTCAGCCCTCATGTTCTTCTGTGTTGAGAGCTTTAAGCTAAATGTAATTTTCATTTCATTTTTGTTAGCAAATATTTACATGACGTTCGTGGGAGTTACTTAACTTTACACTTAAGACTAGTTGCTGCTGCTGTATGCTGCATACACATTCCACATGCATGTTGTGAGACATTGTGAAATACTCCAAGCAGTTGAAAGAAGTTTTCTTTATTTTGAACTTAAATTAATTTTAATTTTTAGGTGGGCAAATATATAGTTTGGACTGATTTACAGAAAATGTTAAATAATGAAAACTTGATCGGCCATCCTTTAATTGATAATGGTGGGCCACAAAACTAAGTTCTCAGGCCTATATGAAGCCAAAAATATATTTGATAAATTCAATCATTATCATCATTAGCTACATATCATAAATCCAAGAAAGACAGAACTGGTACTATTCACAACAAAGACGAAGATTCCACGCTTCTCCGCGGTTAAATAACAGCGAAATTTCCTTATCGTACTTATCAATGCTAAATATCTAGGAATAGACTCCAAAATATCATGCATATCCAACACAAAGTCAAAAAGGCAACTCCTACTTCACCTGTCGTAAGACGTTCGGAAGAACTTAGTCCTAATATAATTACAAGGGTTTACTAGCTTTTGTTCTTTCTATTCTTACATACATAAGGATCTATGGACTTCAACTAAAAAGAATTCTAATGTATACCAACAATATAACGTTCAAAGATCGGTATGCATTGAATGACAATTGCTTTAAGAACTATTCCTTCAGAAACTCCAAACATATGGACATGCAAAGAATTCAAGTTTACAGCCCTTGATCCGATTAAATTAACAGACACATGGACATTGCTAGAGTTTTGAAAGTCTGAGGAATACACCACTCATTCCGAGAAGGAACTCTGACGGTTTTATAGTATCTTATTGAACGAGTATAGCACCAGGATTTATACAAATGGTCCCGTCATCCCAACAACTATAGTGTTTTTCAGGCTGAAATATTTTTATCAACAGCTAAGGGACACTTCTATCATTAAACTTCTACACTACTAAAGGTATTTTCAGACTACAATACTGAGTATTAACACACATCAAATTAAAAATATTATGAAAATAATTCGCATTTTCAAAAAATCAATCCGAAAAATACATTTTATGTTTACACTATAATATTTGTAATATTTTTTATCCAATTTTCAATTATTTATGCACTTTTCGTTCTTATTTTTAATGTATTTTACACTTTTTGTTTGTTCTTTATTGTATTTATAAAATACATACCGAATACGTTTGAAAATAAAAAGTTTTTGAATTGTTTTAAAAAATTTATGAATACCGACCGTATGCCAAAAAAATCAGTAATATTTTTGAAAATCAAATTACAAATTATATTTAGACTAGTAAATTGTATTATGATACAAACATTTTTGACAAGTATTAATACTCAGTATTGTAGTCTGAAAATACCTTAAGTACATCCCTATTGTACAAGCAGATGAGCTAGTTAGAATGCGATTCTGCTGTTTTAGTAGAAACTCCTCTTCACTTTCTTTAAAGGTTGAAAATCTTTGGAATAATCTAGACATATGTATGTAGAATGTCCATCTTTCAATAAGAAATGCACTAGGCAACTCAAAACCCGAGTTGCGAGAAATATCGAGATTAATAGCAGTAATACCTGGACTTCGACTTTTGCTTCAACGAATTTTTTTCACCATTGCCAGGATAATGAGGAAACGCCTTAATACCTTCTCCAGGAAAACCCTGCCCTAGACGGTAAGAGGATAGTTCACCCATGCTTGGTGAACTATCTGGGTCCAAACACAACGACCGGTTGTTGAGTCAATAGGTCGCGACCTATTGCGATATGTCACTGCTAGAGGGCAGATCTAATACTACATTAACTACAACAATAGATCTAACTCTACTTGACAGTATGCGCGTAGAAAACCATAGTCGGGGATGTTCGACCATAGCAATTTTTTAATGGGGCCTAGAGTCAAATGAGTAGGTCAATTGAGACTGGCCGAAATTTAGCGGGAAATATCGAGATTAATGGCAGTAATAACTGGATTTCGACTTTTGCTTCAACAAATTTTGTCACACGGTATAAGGAGGAAACGGTTAACTACCTTCTTTAGGCAAACCTTGCCCTAGACGGCAAGAGGAGAGTTCACCCATGCTTGGTGAACTATCTGGGTCTAAACTCAACGACCGGTTGTTGAGTCAATAGGTCGCGACCTATTGCGACATATCGGTATAGAGGGCAGATCTAATACTATATTAACTACAACAGTACATCTACAGTTTGCGCGTAGTACTCCGTAAACCATAGTCGGGGATGTTCGACCATAGTGATTTTCTGAGGAGGTAAAGTCAAATGGAGTCCGATTATTACGAAAATCAGCAGGTCAATTGAGATTGGTAACTTGTTTGCAAAGTTTAAAAATATATTATTAGATATTATTTAGGAAAGCAAAAAAGCACGATTTTGATTTAACAATTTCATCTGTCCAACAATTTATAATTACACCCAATATTTACTAAAAGCTAAACTTTCCAACATACGATTATTATCACATCATATATAATGATATCAGATGTAATGATAACTAAACTTTATAATTGTATATACATAGATGCAAATAGAAATTTGTTAGTTTAATATGATAATTTAAGTAAAATGTCTGTAAGTCTCCAGACACTATTATATCAACATACATTTACACAAATACTAAGTTCACCAACCAAGAAGAATGTCTTTGTATTTCCAAATCTATAATAGTATTGACAAATTTTATATTGTATAACACTTTACTTTATACTTGCAATAAATTATATTTGATTAAATATTCTACCCACATGCCGACACACGCACAACACATCATTTCTTTCAGTGTGGTTTTTTGAAAACCTATCAAAATTTTTCATTCATATAATTGCATTTCTAAACACACACACACGAACATTTGCAGACTTGCAACAAAGCAGAAAGAGAGAGTTTTGAAACACAGAGAAAGAGCAGAATAAGAATCTTATATAGAATAAAACCAATAAAAAACATGTAAAGTACGTGTTTAAAAGGATGTAACATAAGAATTCTACAAGAATATTCTGTGGTTAAAGATTTTCTTCATGCATTCTCATGTTGTGGCATGCACAAACATGTGTATGCAACTTCATATATGGATGTAGTATATGTGTTCGTTTTTTTTTTGCTAGACTAGAAAAATCAAAATTCTACAATAGTGTGATATTTATTGAAGTGGGTGGCAAATGGGGCTTCCCTAAGACTTCTACATTATCGTCATATACACTTTCATATGTGGCATGATAAATGTCTACTTGTAGGTAGTATGTGTGTTTACATTTAAAAAATGTTTTCTTTCTTTTCATGTTGGTTGGTTTTTTTTTCTCTCTTTATTTTTTGGGTTGTATTGTGGCATGTGAACAACAGCATAGTAAACTTAATTAAGTTTTCTAATACCACCAAAGGGAAAAGTATACAAGAACAAAAACAACAATCTCTGAACTACAAGAATGAAAATTACTAAATACAAAATACACTTAAAAACATTAAAATCATTATTCTACTCATACTATAGACAATGGATGATGCTACATACTGCTGTTAATGCTGTGCAGTTTATGGATGTGAGTTGTTGTATAAATGCTTTTAAAATTGAAGATTTTTTTATAATAAAAACAAATGTTGGAAAAAAAAATCAAATAGAATTACGTTTAATTGAATTTCATTAGAAATATTGCAAAATTTCTTTAAATGTTTACCTTTTTTTAAAGGATAAATTATTAAATTAAAAATTGTCTAATTTAATTGTTATTGAAGTGATTTTTGGCATAAAAAAGATTTTTGGTTTATAAAAAATTATTTTTAAAATAAGAAACAACAAACATTTTTAAAATTTTCAACCAAAATTCCCTTTTTGACTCCAGTTGCAAAAAATGATTTTTGAGTTAAGTCAGCCATGTAGTAAATGAGCGATATTTCGAACTCGTTAATAATAAAGGTTCCGAAGAAAACATTAGTTTAGTCGAGAGTTACACAAAAAGCCATGTAGGAGAGCTTTCTGCCGATGCCTGTTTTAATTACTTATTGACAAGTTCAAGATTAATTGAAAGTTATTGAGCCAACTAAAGCTATAAAGTTTCAGATCACCTTAAGCTATAACTTACTTTAACTTTAATTTAAATATCATTTCCTTTTTTCTTGAATTCAAACTCAAGCTAAAGTACATTTAAAATATAATAGAAAACACTAGAGTCTATTTCATTCAGTCTAGACAAATAAGCCAATTTTAAAGTTTTTATTTGTTTTCTGATACTTTTTTTTTCTCAATTTCTAACAAAAAATAAAAGGAAGTCCAACAAAAAAAAAAACACAAAAACGCACCATTATCAAATGGTTATCATCAAAAATAACTGCTCGAAGGGTAAATATAATATTATATGAAGTTTTTGTTTTACTTTCTTATTATTATTTCTATTTTTAATGTTGTTATCATATTTTTTCCTGTTACTTGTTATATTTTTTTTTCTTCTGGACCAAAACTCAAAAAGTGCAGAACAAAAAGAATAAAGTTTCTCAATCTTTGTATTTTTTGCTGATTGCTCATACAAAAGCAACAATATAGAACAACTACAAAACAAATCAAAAAAAACTGAAATCAAATTAAGTAACATATAAGTATTTATGTTGGAATCCTGCTACTACTGTCGATAAAAATAAATAAACAAAAGGTTTTAGAGAACCAAAAAAAAAAAAACGAGATCAAGTCCGCATTTAGAAATACTTTCATACTTATGTTTATATGTATAGACGGCATAAGTTATAACTAACAAAACTAAGTTTAAATACATAATATTGTGTTGGAAATAAAAATCCTTACATTTCAAACGTAAACGTAATACGGTAAAAACTTATCTTAATTGAAAATCGACTAAGCATGAATTCCGACAGATGTGGTTGTTATTTTGTTTTAATTTTTTCCTTTATTTGTTTATGCATCTTCTATCTTTATGGACATAAGTGTAGCGACGGTGGTGGTGAGCATCACTACAGTGATTCTTAAATATGCTCGAAACTTTCCATACATTGTCACAGTCATATCAATCCAATTCGGATAATTTTCCGATTTAAAATCTAAGATCTATAGATACTGCCGTATCCTTATACATATAATCAAAAAGTATATTTATGTAACTATAATTGAACTACTTAGATCTGAACTAAAACTGAACTAGAACTGAACTAGAACTGAACTAGAACTGAACTAGAACTGAACTAGAACTGAACTAGAACTGAACTAGAACTGAACTAGAACTGAACTAGAACTGAACTAGAACTGAACTAGAACTGAACTAGAACTGAACTAGAACTGAACTAGAACTGAACTAGAACTGAACTAGAACTGAACCAGAACTGAACTAGAACTGAACTAGAATTGAACTAGAACTAGAACTGAACTAGAACTAGAACTGAACTAGAACTTGAACTGAACTAGAACTAAATTAGCACTCTTTAATCTAATATAAAAAAAGTTTCGGAACCTCTAACTTTTAGTATAAAAAACATTACCTTAATATCCGGTAGTTATTTTGTTGCTTTTGATTCGTATCATCTTCACTCGTTTTCTCTCCCCCTTTTATTTTGGTTTTTGTTTCTGTGTATTTTTTAGGTAATTCCAAACATAAATGCGAAAATAACTTCAATGTTTTCTTTTAATAATTTATTTAATTTCGTATTATTTACTTTACATTTTATGTTTTTCTTTTACGCGAGGGCGAGCAAGGTACAGCTTACAGCTAAATTGGTAGCCAGAATAAAGTACAACAAAAACCATGCAACATAACAAAAATCTGTATTTAAAGTTAAGTTTTAAGAGCCATCATCATCATTGAAACGTCATATATAGGTAAGAGAAGAATTCCATAGACAAAGTTTGTTGTAAGTAAAAATAACCAAAAAAATAAAAAAAAAACACAAAAACTTTTTTAATACTGAAAATATAAACAAAAAAAAAATTGTATAATTTTTTAGAAATGTGTGCAATCCCATCCGGCTTTTATTTTTTTGTCAAAATCCTTGGTTTTTTCTTTAAATTTTTTATTTTTTGTTATAATTTTTGGCATTTTTTTTCTTATTTTGTTGCGGCGGTGCTTTCTGCTGCTTTTTATCCTTTTACTTCGTCGTCATCTTGTTTATAAATTTCTAATGAAATGTTGTATGATTTTTGTTTTGTTTATTTGTAATAGTGGTATTTATGTTACGTATACGTATTGGGGCTACAACTACGACGTGTTGCAATATCAGAGTTTAAATGGAGATTGTGGGATTTCTTTATGTATGTATATGTTGGTGAGTGTGTGTGTGTGTGTATGATGCATGTAGTAGTTATAGTCAGTTAGTGGTTGCTTGTTTATTTATATGGATTTATGTATACATATGTATGTGAAAATGTTGCTGTAAGAAAGGGTGTGTGCCACATGGATAAACATTTTGAAACAATAAAAAAATCTGAATTTTTGTTATAAAAATTCGAATTTAGAACACCTGTACTACTTATTGAGCTTATTTCCTCGATTCTGCAGCTCTTACTTTCATAAATATAACGAGAACATTGTCCACACAACATTGTCCTCCACCTGTTAGGCACAATATGCTGCAGCTACTTGTTTTAATAATATGTTGAATATTTGATGAGCTTTGGCAAATGGATGCCAAAACATATTCACAATTTGTTTTTTTTCACATTCATTTTTATTTTGCTGATTTTATGAGCCAAAAGTATAAAGCAAAGTTGCTTTTATTTCAACTAAAGTACTAGACTTTTTATTCGAGTAATGAGCGAGGATGTGTGTGTGGATTGCAAAAATATTCGTATTCCATCTAACCAGTAACTGGTAGTTTCTTATGCTTCGTCTAACACTCAGCAAACATATGGAGGTGGTTTTTCAGTTAATATGCAACATTTCCGCTTTACTGCTTTTCAAACATACTTTCACACACAAATACACACATACTTACTTACAAATGATTCCTGTCGCATTTGCTACTGAAAGCTGAAATGTGGTTTAGAATGTTGCAAGTATAGAGGGCATGAGTGAGTCAGTAGTGAGTGTTAAGAATGCAGGGGTAAAATAAATTTATACATACATATGTTGTTGCTCTTTGTTGCCGAAAGGATAATTAATTTTTAGTTATTGAATTATTAATAATGAATTACTTTTTTTTTCTTCTTATATCCTTTGAGATGTTTTCGTTCTTGTATTTTTGTTTATTTTTTATGCAAGCAACGGAAGTTGCGTAAAATGTGGCAAGGAGTGGATGAATAAGAACATTAGGAACATGGCCAACTACTATTATCGTTTTATTTTATTTCGTTTTCATTTATTTGGGATTTGCTCTCGAGTTTTTCGAAAAGGTTTTTTAATAAATATTACATTTATTTATGACAGTGATTAAAAAGAATTGGATCATAAGATGGAATTAAATTAAAAGTAAATGATTTCACGAATTTGAAAGTTTATATTCGATATAGAATTTTTTATATTAAAGTCAAGAGAATTATTATAACATAACCCTACAAAAATTATTTCTCTACATATTTCGTTTTTGTTGTATAAGTTAAGAAGTAACTAGTTTAATACTTCAACCGCTTACTTCCTCATTCTTTTAAGGCGCTACACTATATTGTTGTATGAGTAATTTACAATATAATAGAATGTTTTGCAAATGTATGTTAATTCTCACGGGATTTAGTATATTTTATCATACCAATACAGTTCCCATACGATACTTGTAAACTCAACTACAGATGAACATGCAAATATCCATCCACATCCATTTATTTATTTAATATTAAGCTCTGAAACGCTTGTAAAAACGGAAATTATATTTTAAATTTTTAAAACCAATTTTCATATATTTTCTACATGACTACTCCGTTTTTTTAAATAATTTATTAACGTACATTAAGTGTACATATTTCATTTGTCAGGAATCTTTTCATAAAATGAGAAATGATTTAAAAAGCTGTAATGGAAAATTAATTTTCTATAAGAGAAGTTGAAAAATAACTTTTCATTCATTTTATTAATGAATTCGCACAAAAATCGAGTGATTACAGATTTACACTATTTTCGCAATTGGAACGTTATGTAAGGAACTACAGCCGATTTTAGGTTTTTCATACAAAAATCGATTTTTGGTGGGAAATATGAGTGATCACAGATTTTCACTATTTTCTCAATTGGAGCGTTATTTAAGAAACTACAGCCGATTTTAGGTTTTTCATACAAAAATCGATTTTTGGTGGAATATATGAGTGATCACAGATTTTCACTATTTTCTCAATTATTTAAGGAACTACAGCAGATTTTAGGTTTTTCATACAAAAATCGATTTTTGATGGGAAATATGAGTGATCATAGTTTTTCACTATTTTCTCAACTGGAGAGTTATTTAAGACTCTACAACCGATTTTAAGAGTGATCACAGATTTTCACTATTTTCTCAATTGGAGCGTTATTTAAGGAACTACAGCCGATTTTAATTTTTCCATACAAAAATCGATTTTTAGTGGGAAATATGAAAGATCACAGATTTTCACTATTTTCTCAATTGGAGCGTTATTTAAGGAACTACAGCCGATTTTAATTTTTCCATACAAAAATCGATCACAGATTTTCACTATTTTCTCAATTGGAGCGTTATTTAAGAAACTACAGCCGATTTTAGGTTTTTCATACAAAAATCGATTTTTTGGGAAATATGAGTGATCACAGATTTTCACTATTTTCTCAATTGGAGCGTTATTTAAGAAACTACAGCCGATTTTAGGTTTTTCATACAAAAATCGATTTTTAGTGGGAAATATGAGTGATCACACATTTGCACTATTTTCTCAATTGGAGCGTTATTTGAGAAACTACAGCCGATTTTAGTTTTTTCATATAAAAATCGATTTTTAGTGGGAAATATGAGTGATCACAGATTTTCACTATTTTCTCAATTGGAGCGTTATTTAAGAAACTACAGCCGATTTTAGGTTTTACATACAAAAATCGATTTTTAGTGGGAAATATGAGTGATCACAGATTTTCACCATTTTCTCAATTGGAGCGTTATTTAAGAAACTACAGCCGATTTTAGGTTTTCCATACAAAAATCGATTTTTAGTGGGAAATATTAGTGTTCACAGATTTTCACTATTTTCTCAATTGGAGCGTTATTTAAGGAACTACAGCCGATTTTAGGTTTTTCATACAAAAATCGATTTTTGTTAGGAAATATGAGTGATCACAGATTTTCACTATTTTCTCAATTGGAGCGTTATTTAAGAAACTACAGCCGATTTTAGGTTTTTCATACAAAAATCGATTTTTGTTAGGAAATATGAGTGATCACAGATTTTCACTATTTTCTCAATTGGAGCGTTATTTAAGGAACTACAGCCGATTTTAGGTTTTCCATACAAAAATCGATTTTTGGTAGGAAATATGAGTGATCATAGATTTTCACTATTTTCTCAATTGGAGCGTTATTTAAGGAACTACAGCCGATTTTAATTTTTCCATACAAAAATCGATTTCTAGTGGGAAATATGAGTGATCACACATTTGCACTATTTTCTTAATTGGAGCGTTATTTAAGAAACTACAGCCGATTTTAGGTTTTCCATACAAAAATCGATTTTTGGTAGGAAATATGAGTGATCACAGATTTTCACTATTTTCTCAATTGGAGCGTTATTTAAGAAACTACAGCCGATTTTAGGTTTTCCATACAAAAATCGATTTTTGGTAGGAAATATGAGTGATCACAGATTTTCACTATTTTCTCAATTGGAGCGTTATTTAAGGAACTACAGCCGATTTTAGGTTTTCCATACAAACATCGATTTTTGGTAGGAAATATGAGTGATCATAGATTTTCACTATTTTCTCAATTGGAGCGTTATTTAAGGAACAACAGCCGTTTTTAATTTTTTCATACAAAAAACGATTTTTAGTGGGAAATATGAGTGATCACACATTTGCACTATTTTCTCAATTGGAGCGTTATTTAAGAAACTACAGCCGATTTTAGGTTTTCCATACAAAAATCGATTTTTGGTAGGAAATATGAGTGATCACAGATTTTCACTATTTTCGCAATTGGAGCGTTATTTAAGGAACTACAGCCGATTTTAGGTTTTCCATACAAAAATCGATTTTTGGTAGGAAATATGAGTGATCATAGATTTTCACTATTTTCTCAATTGGAGCGTTATTTAAGGAACTACAGCCGATTTTAATTTTTCCATACAAAAATCGATTTTTAGTGGGAAATATGAGTGATCACACATTTGCACTATTTTCTCAATTGGAGCGTTATTTAAGAAACTACAGCCGATTTTAGGTTTTCCATACAAAAATCGATTTTTGGTAGGAAATATGAGTGATCACAGATTTTCACTATTTTCTCAATTGGAGCGTTATTTAAGAAACTACAGCCGATTTTAGGTTTTCCATACAAAAATCGATTTTTGGTAGGAAGTATGAGTGATCACAGATTTTCACTATTTTCTCAATTGGAGCGTTATTTAAGGAACTACAGCCGATTTTAGGTTTTCCATACAAAAATCGATTTTTGGTAGGAAATATGAGTGATCATAGATTTTCACTATTTTCTCAATTGGAGCGTTATTTAAGGAACTACAGCCGATTTTAATTTTTCCATACAAAAATCGATTTTTAGTGGGAAATATGAGTGATCACACATTTGCACTATTTTCTCAATTGGAGCGTTATTTAAGAAACTACAGCCGATTGTAGGTTTTCCATACAAAAATCGATTTTTGGTAGGAAATATGAGTGATCACAGATTTTCACTATTTTCTCAATTGGAGCGTTATTTAAGAAACTACAGCCGATTTTAGGTTTTCCATACAAAAATCGATTTTTGGTAGGAAATATGAGTGATCACAGATTTTCACTATTTTCTCAATTGGAGCGTTATTTAAGAAGCTACAGCCGATTTTAGGTTTTTCATACAAAAATCGATTTTTAGTGGGAAATATGAGTGATCACAGATTTTCACTATTTTCTCAATTGGAGCGTTATTTAAGAAGCTACAGCCGATTTTAGGTTTTTCATACAAAAATCGATTTTAAGTGGGAAATATGATTGATCACAGATTTTCACTATTTTCTCAATTGGAGCGTTATTTAAGAAGCTACAGCCGATTTTAGGTTTTTCATACAAAAATCGATTTTTAGTGGGAAATATGAGTGATCACAGATTTTCACTATTTACTCAATTGGAGCGTTATTTAAGAAACTACAGCCGATTTTAGGTTTTTCATACAAAAATCGATTTTTAGTGGGAAATATGAGTGATCACAGATTTTCACTATTTTCTCAATTGGAGCGTTATTTAAGAAACTACAGCCGATTTTAGGTTTTTCATACAAAAATCGATTTTTAGTGGGAAATATGAGTGATCACAGATTTTCACTATTTTCTCAATTGGAGCGTTATTTAAGAAACTACAGCCGATTTTAGGTTTTCCATACAAAAATCGATTTTTGGTAGGAAATATGAGTGATCACAGATTTTCACTATTTTCTCAATTGGAGCGTTATTTAAGAAGCTACAGCCGATTTTAGGTTTTTCATACAAAAATCGATTTTTAGTGGGAAATATGAGTGATCACAGATTTTCACTATTTTCTCAATTGGAGCGTTATTTAAGAAACTACAGCCGATTTTAGGTTTTTCATACAAAAATCGATTTTAAGTGGGAAATATGATTGATCACAGATTTTCACTATTTTCTCAATTGGAGCGTTATTTAAGAAGCTACAGCCGATTTTAGGTTTTTCATACAAAAATCGATTTTTAGTGGGAAATATGAGTGATCACAGATTTTCACTATTTACTCAATTGGAGCGTTATTTAAGAAACTACAGCCGATTTTAGGTTTTTCATACAAAAATCGATTTTTAGTGGGAAATATGAGTGATCACAGATTTTCACTATTTTCTCAATTGGAGCGTTATTTAAGAAACTACAGCCGATTTTAGGTTTTTCATACAAAAATCGATTTTTAGTGGGAAATATGAGTGATCACAGATTTTCACTATTTTCTCAATTGGAGCGTTATTTAAGAAACTACAGCCGATTTTAGGTTTTTCATACAAAAATCGATTTTTAGTGGGAAATATAAATGATCATAGATTTTCACTATTTTCTCAATTGGAGCGTTATTTAAGGAACTACAGCCGATTTTAATTTTTCCATACAAAAATCGATTTTTAGTGGGAAATATGAGTGATCACAGATTTTCACTATTTTCTCAATTGGAGCGTTATTTAAGAAACTACAGCCGATTTTAGGTTTTCATACAAAAATCGATTTTTAGTAGGGAAATATGAGTGATCACAGATTTTCACTATTTTCTCAATTGGAGCGTTAATTAAGGAACTACAGCCGATTTAGGTTTTTCATACAAAAAATCGATTTTTAGTGGAAATATGATTGATCACAGATTTTCACTATTTTCTCAATTGGAGCGTTATTTACAAAAGTCGATATTTAGTGGGAAATATTATGATCACAGATTTTCAACTATTTTCTCAATTGGAATCTGTTGATTAAGAACTTTCACTATCCGATTGTAGGTTTTCATACAAAAGTCGATATTTAGTGCGAAATATGAGTGATCACAGATTTTCACTATTTTCTCAATTGGAGCGTTATTTAAGAACTACAGCCGATTTTAGGTTTTTCCATACAAAAATCGATTTTTAGTGGAAATATGAGTGATCACAGATTTGCACTATTTTCTCAATTGGAGCGTTATTTAAGGAAACTACAGCCGATTTTAGGTTTTCCATACAAAAATCGATTTTTAGGTAGGAAATATGAGTGATCACAGATTTTCACTATTTTCTCAATTGGAGCGTTATTTAAGAAACTACAGCCGATTTTAGGTTTTCATACAAAAATCGATTTTTAGTGGGAAATATGAGTGATCACAGATTTTCACTATTTTCTCAATTGGAGCGTTATTTAAGAAACTACAGCCGATTTTAGGTTTTTCATACAAAAATCGATTTTTAGTGGGAAATATGAGTGATCACAGATTTTCACTATTTTCTCAATTGGAGCGTTATTTAAGAAACTACAGCCGATTTTAATGTTTTTCATACAAAAATCGATTTTTAGTGGATAATATGAGTGATCACAGATTTTCACTATTTTCTCAATTGGAGCGTTATTTAAGAAACTACAGCCGATTTTAGGTTTTCCATACAAAAATCGATTTTTGGTAGGAAATATGAGTGATCACAGATTTTCACTATTTTCTCAATTGGAGCGTTATTTAAGAAACTACAGCCGATTTTAGGTTTTTCATACAAAAATCGATTTTTAGTGGGAAATATGAGTGATCACAGATTTTCACTATTTTCTCAATTGGAGCGTTATTTAAGAAACTACAGCCGATTTTAGGTTTTTCATACAAAAATCGATTTTTAGTGGGAAATATGAGTAATCACAGATTTTCACTATTTTCTCAATTGGAGCGTTATTTAAGAAACTGCAGCCGATTTTATGTTTTCCATACAAAAATCGATTTTTGGTAGGAAATATGAGTGATCACAGATTTTCACTATTTTCTCAATTGGAGCGTTATTTAAGAAACTACAGCCGATTTTATGTTTTTCATACAAAAATCGATTTTTAGTGGGAAATATGAGTGATCACAGATTTTCTCTATTTTCTCAATTGGAGCGTTATTTAAGAAACTACAGCCGATTTTAGGTTTTTCATACAAAAATCGATATTTAGTGGGAAATATGAGGGACCACAGATTTTACTATTTGCTCAGTTGGAGCGTTATTTAAGAAACTACAGCCGATTTTAGGTTTTTCATACAAAAATCGATTTTTAGTGGATAATATGAGTGATCACAGATTTTTACTATTTTCTCAATTGGAGCGTTATTTAAGAAACTACAGCCGATTTTAGGTTTTCCATACAAAAATCGATTTTTGGTAGGAAATATGAGTGATCACAGATTTTCACTATTTTCTCAATTGGAGCGTTATTTAAGAAACTACAGCCGATTTTAGGTTTTTCATACAAAAATCGATTTTTAGTGGGAAATATGAGTGATCACAGATTTTCATTATTTTCTCAATTGGAGCGTTATTTAAGGCTCTACAGCCGATTTTAAGTTTTCCATACAAAAAACGATTTTTAGTGGGAAATATGAGTTTAGTGGGAATATGATCACAGATTTTTACTATTTTCTCTATACTATAGCCGATTTGAGGTTTTTTGTACAAAAATCGAATTTTGGTTTGAAATATTTGTGATCACAGATTTTCACTATTTTCTCAATTGGAGCGTTATTTAGGAAACTACAGCCGATTTTACAGTTTTTATATAAAATACGATTATATTTCATACACAAAGTCAATTTCTGTCTATAACTACACACTTAGCTATACATCTTAGTTGCTTCTGACTAAAATTAGAGAACTTTGTAAATATTAAATAACCAATTATAAATAGGACCTATTTGATTGCCATTAAAAATTTGAATCACGATTAATATAATCTTAACCAAAAACTACCTACTACATTTCCCAAAATAAGAAATCAAATTTCATTTTTTGGTAGTTTATTACTTTGCCAATTTGACCCATATTATTTTCTGCCAGTATCGATGATTTAAAGTGTCAATCAAAAAACAACTTTGGTGGTCTTTGTTGGATGCTTTTTCTGTTAATTTTCTATCTATTTCCTGTAATTTTCCTTAGCTACCATAAAAATGGAAAAACTAACTTAAGAATAATGGCAATATAACGGTAAAGCAAAACAAAATGAAACAAAAAGAGAACTCAAAAAGGAAAAAAAAAGTTCTTTTAATGATTATAACCCAGCCTTAGGGATATCATTGTATATTATGTAGAGTTTAAATTTGAAGCCATTAAAAAAGAAAGTCATATCTACCTCCTTCTTATAAATCGTATACTCCTCTTTGGCAGCCCCAAACCTCACCAACATCACTATTCAAGCTAACGTAAAAAAAATATTGTTGATATTGTTGACGCACATTAGCTTTGACGTTGATTGCATTAGAGATAAAACAGTATCGAAAAAGTAAAGAAATTGTATAAAAATCTTTGACATTAGCAACTGAAAAGAAGAAAATAAATAATAACAGCAAAAAGGCAGCAAAAATGAAACCAAGAGCATAGAAACAGCCAACTAATGTCAGTCAATAACTAAGTAAAAAAAAAGATCGAGTAAAACTTAGAAAAAAATATATGGTAGAAGAAAACTTAACAACAACTGAAAACTCCCATACCCCCCTTAAGACATCAACTGATTTAATGTTTCACTAGCACTACTTTATGTGCAGTAGTAGTAGAAAAAAAAAAAACGATTGCTAATGCCAATATTGTAGCAGCAGCAGTTGCTGAATAATGTTGGCATGTTTAATATTCAAATTGTTATTGCTCAGTGGAAAATTGTTATAACGGCAACACATCAATATTGTAAGTTTTTTTTTTTTTTCTTAGTAGGATTTAAATTTTTGTGTGCAAGTGAGCCAGCCAGCCAGCAAGTCATCTAGTCAACCAGCCAGTCAACCACTGAATCAAGAAAGCAATGAACCAACAAACCACTTGAGTTTGTTTGCTGCAGCTCAATAAGTTGCAGAAGCACGTTGCAACCCAAATAGATTGAAGGCAAAGATTAAGCTTAATAATAGACAATTTAGCTTAAAACTAGGATTAAGCGCATGTGCGCCTGGACAGACAGATATGAAAAGCGGACCAGAATTGCTAAGTCTGTAGAAAAGAAATTATTATGAGAAAAACAACAAGTTTTTTATTTTAGTTTTAATGTGGCAAAAACGATTTCATTTGTACCCTGTATGTGTGTTGTTCTGGTTTTTGGCAACAATGTCTGAAGTATTTTAGAAATATTTGTTGCTTTATTTGTAATTATATTCATATCAAAATCAGCCCTAAATGTTTACAAATATTTAGTTGTGATATGATATAGAAAGGATAAAGCAAGTAAACCTTAGTTATTGGGTGTAATTGACACGTTTATAATGTACTAGCATACCCTGGGTGCTTCGCTACCCTAACCAAAATTCAATACATACAAAATTTTCTTTACTTTTATAGAAAATTAAAATTGATTTAAAAATTCTCATTGACTAAGGTCCCTATATTTTAAATTTTATATTTCTATGTTCAATATCGTAAAAATAACAAAAAGTACCATCGAAAAAACGAAAAAGTACAAAAATCTCTCTCAATAAATTCTCATTTAATAAGGATGTGTTAAGAAACCAAAAGGTACCATTTGAATAAAAGTACCAAAGAGTTTCCCACTTACAGAATATTACTAAGTCAAGACCATGTATGTTAAAATTTTTGTTCCTAGGTTGAATATTTTAGAAAATTAAAAACGTACTATTTATGAGATAAAAAGTACTAAAAAGTTCTCTCTTAAAGAATCTTATTCAATGAGGTTTTGAATTCATATTATAAAGCATACAGAGTATCATTTGAAGAAAGAAAAAGTACCAAAAGTGGAATAAATTCTACCTTAGTGGAAAGTACTAATAAAAAGAGTACAATTTTTCTCCTTTTCGCTTATATATACTTTTTCGAGAATTAAGTTTACAAAATGTTTCGTATTTATAAAACTCAAACGATTCAAATCTGCATTAATTTGTTCCAGAAAAATTGTGCTTTCAAAGAAGTACCAAAAAATTTACTCGAATTTGGTCCTATATAGGCCTTAGTACTCGAATTCCAATATAATATACCAATAGCTTATTTTGTGTGAGTAAATAAACTACATTTTCAAATTTTATAAAAATTGGCTCAATGAGTTTGAATAAAATTAAATTCCCTGTTTTTCCCCTTTTTGGTACTTTTTTCCCCAGTGAAATAGCAAACATTTTGTTTCAATAAATATCACAGAGTTAGTCCGTAATTTAATAGGAATACTTCAATAAATCGAAAAAGTTTTCTTAATGTGCTAAAAAAAAGTACCAAAAATACAGTTTTCTCCCTTTTACATCCATAAAGGACTGAATTTTATATAAGGACGAAACAGGTGCCTCCTAATTTTGGGAGATATATTCAAAATTCTTACAAAAATGTTATTTTATTTTTTAATTATTAGTTAAAAAGTTATAAAGGGCCAAAAAAGGTATCAAAATCATCTTTGTTACACATTTTCACCCCTTAAAAGTACGAATTTCAAAAAGTACCAAAAAGTACTTGTATCACTAATATTAGGTAATATAATTAAGAAGACCTCTTTTACCCGTTTTTCCCTTTTTTACCCCTAAATGTACAAATGTCCAAAAATTATATATGTAGGATTAATATGACTACTGTTTTAGTACAAGGTCCTCCTTTACCATATTTATACGTTTAGTTTGATATTCTTAAAATCACAGCACATATTGAGAACTTTTGATTCTTTAAAACTTAAATATTTCTAGATTTAAGTACTACTTTTTGTACCCGTTTCTAAACCCTTAAAGATGAATTTCAAAAAGGTACTTTATTAATGCATATTATAAGGCAAATATATGTTGTCATTAGACTACATTAAGTTTAATGGAAGAATTCAGATTAATAATGTAAGAGTGACAAACCTTACAACCAATCTTAACTACCATATATTCCTGTAACATTTCTTAACCTACTCTACTAATATTCTATGTAAAAGTGTGTATTAACGAATGTAAGTAGTAGTATGGTCAGATAGATAGATGATTTTGAATATTTCGATGTTTAGTTTAAAAATCATGGCAATCTCTGTCAATGAATTGTTAGCTATGTTTACTTTTTGGACTTGATTTACTCCTCCTGTATGCTGTGCTAGACAAGAGATAGAAATAAACTTAGAATATCCTTCTTCTTGCAGACTAAAGAACTAAGAAACTAAGAAAGATGCCATGTATGCAATATTATCAGTTCCGCCCAATTCATGGTTTTTCTTAATTAGTTTTGTTTTTACGAGAAAATAAATTTTAAAGAAATATATTATTGTTCTTATGATGAAGATATATTAACCCTTGAAAGGTTGAGAGAAAACTTTTTGATGTTATGAAAATAATAGAAGACGATTAAAAAAAAGCAATTTGGGACCTTGTCAAAGAACTGTTTAGAAAGTATATACATTTTTAAAGCTTATGCCGAGATCCAAAGAAAAATTATTTTATATAAATTTTATAGATAACCTTTATAGGGTTAAATCTTCCGAACGTCTTTTCATTGTAAAAATGTTAAAAAAAACGAACGAAATGGGATTGAAAATTAATATTCATAAACATTTAATGTCTACTTTAGCCTCCATATATCTATCCGTCGGTCCATCCATCCAACCAACTGCCTATGCACAAAGCTGTCTGTCTTTCTTTCTTTATGCCTGTCGGTTTGTTTGCATTTACATGCAAAATATGGTTTAATAAACAATTTTGACTTCCTTATTATTTAATAGCTAAAAACTACAGCAACAGTAACAAATTGTAACAATTATTTTTTATTTTTTTTTTTTCGTTACCAACTAAATATTGTTGTTATTTTTTTCTAATACAACTTAAATCATGAGAAAATGTTATTTGATCTTGTATATATTTATGTATTTTACACTCCATGTATATTTACTCTTATTATGGTTTCCTTATAAGAGTACATGGTGTAGTCATATTGTAAATAGTGCCTTCTAAATGAACCATAATTATTGGAAAATTGATAACGGTTGAACTGTTGTAACGACAGTTTACTATAGATTAATGCTTATGTGTTGTTCAGTGTTCGTGTGAGAGCTTTGTTTTTATGCTGCGATATTAAATATAAATTAATTTTGGTATCCGTATTCATTAATTTATTTTTTGGTATTTTATTGCTGTTGCTGTATTGCTATTGACGCATGTGCAGCCACTTATGCTGTCACATAAACAACAGCAAAACGTCAACTAAAATTTGAACAAAATAAATTGCTGATCTTCAACTATAATCAACGACTAGGAATGAATGAGAAAAAAAAGGACAAGTAAGGTAAAAAGACAAAATTTTATGGCGGTTAAATTTTGTAGGGAGGGTGGATAATTAAGTTTTTAAATAAAATTTTAAACATTTTTTTAATAAGGATCTGGGCAACCTTTATATCGGTATAAATTCTAACACCCAATATTCTGATTGTTATGGTATAAAGTTATTCACATTTCGATTAAATTGACTAATAATAATTTGAGGTTTAAGTTTTTGTAAATTCTATTACTTTTAAACAGTTTTTGGGATTTTTTTTTTAATTGGTAGATAGATAGATAGATAGATAGATAGATAGATAGATAGATAGATAGATAGATAGATAGATAGATAGATAGATAGATAGATAGATAGATAGATAGATAGATAGATAGATAGATAGATAGATAGATAGATAGATAGATAGATAGATAGATAGATAGATAGATAGATAGATAGATAGATAGATAGATAGATAGATAGATAGATAGATAGATAGATAGATAGATAGATAGATAGATACCTATTTGTTGAAATTACGGGCATTAATCCACTGAATTGATTAAAAACTTATCCAACCACCCACGTAACTTATTGTATATATTTCCTCAATTGATATGACCATTCTACTCAACACATTTTACTAAAATAGTTCGCGTAAATCTTCAATAACATTTAATAAAACACTGAACTAAAAGATCAAGCTGAATATGAAAAAAAAAACCAAGTAGAAGCAAAATCAAGCAACCAACCAACAGCAGCACCAACAACAACGGCAATACCATCTCCATCAAGTTTTGCGCATGCGCAACTACTATTTCTTCTTTTTATCGTATGTACGTACATACATACGTACGTTTTATGCAGTTTCGATTTATTTGACCTTTGGTGAAGACCTTTCAAAGAAACAAACAACGATGTTGACTCTACATTCAACGTAGTATAAGATGCTAAGACTGCATGACTGGATGACTGACTGACAACGACAGGGCTAATGAAAACTTATATATCACTCGGTTGAATAATGCACATTAAGGATAATAAAGTACTTTTGTTTGTTTAAGCAACTTCGTGGCCTTCCTACTACGACGGTAAGAACAACAACAACGATGGCGTTATTAAAGACGACGAAAATGAAAATATACATACAGGCGGTATTGAGCTACAGCAATTCTGTGTGTCCATCTTCTCTTCAGTATTAAGGCATGACTATAAGAAATAATAAGGGAACTAAGACAGATGCGTATTTAAGAAATTGGTCGAATTAAAAGTGCTTTATAGACATGTCCATGAAGTTTTCGGAAAAGATTTTAATATTTCGGTTGTTCTGCTATCTAAAATTTTGTAGTGTTTTTTAAACTTTTTCAACAACACTGATTTACAGCTGACAAAATTTTAAAGAAAATTCTTTGCAACCGGAAATTACATGACCAATTTTATTATAATTGATTATTGTATTTTTTGCATTAAACAAACCCAGAAACGATAAATCATAACAAATGATATAAACAACTTAAGGTACTCCACCTTCAACTATAGTATAAATGATAATTTAATATCTATAGCCCATTTCACATTGTGTGTTATTCACACACAAACATACACAACCAACAGCCAGACCGTGTATTCAAAGCCAAGGTCGCAGAGCATCATCATCAAACAGTCTCAAATTTCATTGAGATCCATTGTTGCTTTATGCAACCGATAGCTTTATTGCAGTTGTTGCAAAAAGACTGGGAATAAAATTGCACAAACAGCGACAGCAGCAATAACAATAACAACAACAAAAGCAACAAGCAGTAAGGGCTACAATATGGTTCTTATGCACGAGTGATCAATCACGTGAGTGCAATTACCACAATTTAGAAGAAAACCAAAAGCAACAAGACAGACTGAAGAAAAAAAAAACGTCCAAGATTTCTTTCAATCTGTAAGTGTATCTGTCTGTCTGTTTGATGCAATATATGCATTTTTAACAGAGGACGTGGGTGCCGCCTAGACGCAAGCAATCAACTTTCTTGGTCAACTATATAAAACTGGTAAAAAAAAAAAATCTTGCAGGATATCATAAAAATTAGTTTGCACAAGACTTATACTTCAAAAACGAAACGAAAATACATTCTCTACAAAGATTGCTTACAATTTTACTATGATCATAAATGAAGATCCACACCTTAGGCTTAATTTCGTGTGCTCTTATACATTATCCTCGTTTTCTGCATCTCACAAAAAACTTTCAGAGAGACAGACAAACTGTGCAATCTTGCTAACAGTCAAAATAGTTTTAGACCGCATAGTCGTCGACCAAACCTTAATGTATTTAAGTAAAATTACTCAATTTATGAACTTACGTAGATAATGCTAATGGAGCTACAAAAGATCTACAACCGTTTCAAGTGATCAGTTGTGTAATTTAGTGGATTCGTTTGTTGGAGTAAAATTCTTTTAAATTATACAAAGAAGATATTTTTATCTTTCTATTATTTAAAATAATATTTCAAAAATTGTATTTATATTGTGAGGATCCGTTGGGACCTCAATTAAGTCTGATCACTTATACTATAGTTTAATATTGATATGCTTAACCTTTGTATATACATATAAGTATTTAAGTTCTCCAATGTCTGAAATCTACAAAAATGGATTAATCCCATCGTTATTAACCGATTCCAAGAGCAATTGTTTAAGTCTTTAAAAATTAATTGAGTTATTTAGTTTTTTGATAATGGAGGTGATCTTGTTACACATAAATATTAAGCAATCATATGACTTTTATATTAAAAAAGTTTGATCACGAATGTTTATTGAGTGCTATTTGTCTCTCTCTCTCTCTGGAATTTTGTTAATAAACTAAATCCCTAGATTCAGATATTTATATAACCCGATTCTTATGAGATAATCTTTTCTTATTGTCAATTATTTCCTTATCATCTCATTACATTTTTCGTGAAATTATATTTGTATTGAATTATGCTACTGTAATATTGCATTCCTTTACTACTCTGTCAAATATTGTCTTCTTCGTTACGTTTTACATTTCAGTAAAATAAATACAATCAGAGACATTAGAGCCCAGCCAGCTATTGGCAAGCTGTGTTTCTTCATTTTCATCATTGTCTTCCATTTATTCTATGTCTTCTTATTTGTGTATGCTTTGTTTTCGTTGTTTTTTTTTTGTACCCCCCCTTTAACATGCATATGCATGCTTAAATAAACGAGAGTAATCGTGATATGTCCGTTGGACAGTTGTTGTTAGTATTGTGAATATTTTAGAAACTGTCGTCGTAAATCTATTTGCAAGTGCTTAAGAAAGTATGTTATAAATCAGAGTGTGCAACAAAACATTTACAAACCATATTTAAGGGCTAAAATTAAGAAGGCCCTTAAATGAAAGGCTCCAAGATATTGTGTTTTTAAAATTCTTAAAATAGGCATTATTTTAAAAGTTAGGAACAATCATCGATTCGTAACTTCAGTCATTTTACAAAAATTAAAAGGGTCCAGCAAAAACATGACATATTTTTTGATCGAGAGTTAACAAGTTTTTCAAGTTCATAGGACCTACGGGAGGTATGAGTAATATTCTTATAATAGATATTGCGCATTTGTCAATAACCAAAAACATAATTACGAATGAGTGATATTTACTTATGTCATACATCAGTAAATTTATATATGTAGTGGTTTTGATGGAATACTAAGGCCCTTTATTAGGGCCTCATTGAGTTCTCGTTTCCATACTCACACACATGTGTAGTATATTTATTATTACAAACATATGGCTGTTGTATCTATGATTTTGTTACTCATAAATAGGCAGACATATTGGCATTGAATTTGTTTGTTCTTTTCAGATTTTTCTTACTATATAAATATATTTACATTGTCTTGTATTTTATTTTATTTTATTTTATAGACTCGAAAAACGTTTGTCTTTCGTGTTTTGTATGTCATAAAATAGACAAGACAAACCATGTGTATTATGAATGAATGATATGTGGGATTTAAGTTAAGATCAAGTTTTTTTCTTCTTCACTAAATATTTACATATTTGATTTTTTTTTTTATTTTTACAAAGATATTTAAAGGGTTTCACATTATTTTTAACAGAACTGAAATCTTAAATGATTTAAATACGTTTAATTACAACTTAAGTACTCGAGAAATCAAATTCTTGGTAATCATTGTTTCTGGACAAGATCATGCATTAGTTTTTTATCGTGCTGTCCAATTATTCGAAAATACTGCTAAAGTGGTAGATCATCCAATATTTGGTCAACTGAGTAGCTGTGCGGAGACTAATTAAAAGAAATCCAGTGGGTAATAACTCATTCTACGTTTGTAATGTTCTCTCTGTAGAGAGGTTAACAATGGTATATTCGGCTAGCCGAACGATCAAAGCATTTATGACTGATCCTTATGAGATTTCGTAATGCGATTTTTGTTCTTACATGTTTTAAACAAATTTTGGATACTGAAGTCATTTTCTGAGGGGGACCTTATATGAAAGCTTGGATATGACCAAATTTTTGCATACAGGTACATAAAAGTTATTCGATCAAAATTTTATAATGATTGTTGGATAATTTACATATTTCTGAACATTTAAATAGAATTCTTGCACTTGTACGAGAGCTTGGTAAAGTCGTGTCCCAAAATTTTGAATACCAACCTAACCTTACAATAGAACATATTTAAGAAAACTTTTAACTCTATAAATGCTTGAAACAGACAGAGAGACATAGTTGGATCGTCTTCAAATCCAATATGGACCAAAAATATGGATTATATATAAAATTTATATTACTGCTGGATATAGAAATGGTTGAACAAATCTTCAGAAAAACTGTGCTCCACAACAAAAGGCAAAAGTAACTTAAATGTCAGAACACCGAATCCTTATTTGGAATACTGTGATAAACCAGACAAAACATAAATTGCTCTTAAGTCAATTTTTTATACCTTTCACCTTCGTAAAGCGGGCCATTCTATTTGTAATATTCACAATAAAATTGTATGTCCCTATAAGGATAATATAGATACTACATATGTATATTCTGAATCCCTATATTGAGTGAAGACGATTTGGCGATGTCGTCTGTCATTTTTTTTAATTCACCAGATACTCCGGGAACCAAAACTTGACTAAATCTTTTAGACATACTTTTGAATAGTTTCTACTTAAAATTAATAAAAAACTAAAAACAACAAGCCCAGCACTTAACATATGAAAGTGTATGTTGTTCTTGTCAAAATTACCGACTGAGTCAGGGATGGAAGTTTCTGTATGAAAAAACCATTAACCGTTTATAAAATAAAAATTTGTTTATGGATAAGGCCTTTAAAAATGTTTGAAAAATATATAAAAAATTTAAAACAAGTAAGAAAGTATAGTCGGTCGTGGCCGACCATATGATACCCTACACCTGCTATGAATATTAAATGTAATTTATTTTTCATAATAAAGCATTTATCTTGAATATTACCTTGATTCCGATTTATTTAAGCAATTTATTGATGAAAAACTAATTTTCTGAAAGAGGTTTTATATGAGGAATAGAAGCAAATGTGGACCGATCCCGATAAAATGGGCTGGATAGATTTATATTTATATAATATTTGTCTGTGCTAAATTTCATTGCAATAACAGTGTTAATAAGTGAATTGCGATATTCAAGTCACTTTCGGAAGGGGGCTTTGTATGGAGGCTAGGTTCAAATGAGATCCAATCATTTCGAAATTCGTTAAGGTCATCAAGGCTTGTACAAAACTTAGTTGTGCGAACTTTTATTGAGAAACATGTCTATTATACATAATTATGAGCTCAAAAGTTCTTTTTGGGGGGTTCAGTTGTATGGGGGCTAGGCGAAATAATGGACCGATTTTAACCATCTTCAATAGGCTTAGTCAAAAATTCCCAATTTTATCAAATTATCTTGAAAATTTCGATCTGTTCTTTGATAACAACGTTTACATGGAGACACGGACGGACGGACATAGTTAAATCGACTCAGAAAGTGATTCTAAGTCAATCGGTATACTTTAAGGTGGGTATATAGTACTAATATTTTAGTGCGTTACAAACATCAGCATAAACGCATAATACCCTTCCCACAATAATGGTTTAGGGTATAAAATACTTATTTACTTTTTTAAAACACACTATGGTGAAGGATATATTAGATTCGATTCTAACATCCTTCGATTTCTTAATTAAAAATTTCAATTATTTTCTAAATAAATATACTTAAACCCAATTTAGTTTCCTTTCCCATTACAAAAAAAAGTAACAAAATTGTACCCATTAGAGAAAAATCAAACCATGCCAAAATTACTTCTTATACAATGTAAATAATTATCTATGCAAAAATAGCAAAAAAAAAAAAACAACCTAAATCAATATTGATGATTATAATATGACTTAATAGAAAGAATCTTGCCTCAATTACCATAAAAATCTAACTTTTTCCCATGTTGTACAAATAATGATTAATCAAAATGCTTCCTTTCGATATGCAATTATGCGTTAAACAAATTCGCTACAAAATCAACTGTAGCAGAGTTTCATGTTATAAACAGAAATTGCAAGTAGTTGCAGTAGCCGCTGCAATATCATCATGTTGCCTTTTGTGCAACATAGTTAATACAAAATCACCGCTATCTGAAGTATTTTTATTTTTTATTTTTTATTTTTTTAAATTCCCTGTTTACAAGCACAAACGATTTTGTGTTGTTGTTGTTGTTGCATTCATTGCATGTCCATCATCACGATCTAATGCGTGAGTAAATGTTTTTCCTTGCTTATTTCTTTCTTTTTTCTCCAGCTTGAAACTGTTTAAATATATAGATCAGTAGCTCGACAAGAGTAACCACAATTCAAAGTTTTATATTATAAAAGACTTGATTTTTTTTGTTGCCGCTGCTGATGATGAGATTAACATGTTGCAGACATTGAGTTTTGTTAGTAGTTTTTTGCTGTTTTTTCGTTGCACCCACCAAAGCAGAACAAGTAAATGAAGACAAGTTTCTTTCGTAACTCTCTGCACCTGTTATATGCCATAGAGGTGGGAAGAACTGCCAGCATTGGCCCAAGTGGAAAATTTAAAATATCTTTATAATTTACAAAAAGTTGTTAATCATTTAAGAGAAAAGAAAAAAAGTTAAGAAAATATTTGTAAGCATTTCCTACCATATAGATGATGTTGATGTTGATGAGGGAGCTTATGTTTGTTCTTTTAACTTAGATGCAACAAATGATGATCATGATGCCAAAATCACAAGTTGTTGTTTTATTTTTTGTTTGTTTTTTTTTTTACGCCACGTTTGCATGTAACAAACTCATAAAATGTCTGGCACGCATTTTGCTACTGTGTGGATACACGAGTTTAAAAAGAAATATTCAAAAAGTATGCTTTTAAGAGCTTTTTCTACAAAATTGATGAGTTGCGCGCGCGCGCCTTTAACATTTAAAAATAATCATTAAATTTTACTTGAAATGTCTTGTACTCTTGTATAGGCAGTCATACACGCACCACCAAATGGTAGGTGTGGTCGTTATTTTTGCTACCAACAATATGTCACTCTTACATTGCATATGAGAGTATTATTTCATCACACAGTATTCCTTGTGACTATTTTTTTTTTTTTTGCATATTAAACTGTTTTTTTTTAGCCAACTCTAATGTATCAATCATTGTAGACCATGACGAGTTACTGGAGAGTTAATAAATTTACATGAATGGGCGGAGTTTAAGGGGGAAGCCATTTGTCATGAATATTCAAAATTTTAATTAATAATACTGAACAAAAAGAGCTTTTATTTCTGCATAAAGTAAGCTGCTTTTATAGGGGTTTGGCTTTTTAGCTTTACTACTTACGACTTATTATGTAGAAGTTACAAGACCTGATCACCAGGTTGGCATTTTTATTATTTATGACCAAAAATTAGCAACTAAAGACCAGCAATTAAATTGTCAATATTGGCCTAGTAATTATTGAAGTTTAAGAAAAAAGTTGGCAAAACATAAATACCAAGAAATAAATATTAAGGATATTCACTTAAATTTATATTATTGTACCCTTAAAACAATATATTTCAAAAAAATCTTTAAAAAGTTGATATTCACTTAATTGTTTTTATTGAGGATTACAGCTCCCTTGGGGATTCTAGCTCAAATAGTATCCCAGATATACATAATTACTCCCTACACCACTATAGTAGGAATGGTATTAAACGTTTGTGCTGATGTTTGTAACGCATAAAAATATTGGTCCTACACCCACCTTAAAGTATACCGATCGACTCAGAACCACTTTCTAAGCCTGTCCGGCTGGCTGGCTGTTCATGTAAACCTTGTGCGCAAGCTACAGGCCACAATTTCTAAGATATTTTGATAAAATTTGGACCATGCCACAAGGACGATGGCTATTGAAAATGGTTGAAATCGGTCCATTATTTCACCTAACCCCCATGCAACCTTACCTTCCGATTTAGGGTTTTTAACCCATAACTAAATCAAATATAATACTATCTCACCAAAAATTGGCACAACTAAGTTTTATATAGTCATATAATGATCGGCCGTCGTTTGACCCTAGTCTCCATACAAGCCCCCCTTTAAAAATAACTTAAACGTCCAAAAATTTACTTATGACCATTAGTATCGCGATGAAATTCAGCATAACTAACCTTTATATAAAGGAGCGCACAACAGGCCCGATAGTAGCCTAGGTGCATTTCTTCGGATTTGATGTAGTATACGTCCTTCCATCAACCTAACCTAAACTTTATATAAAATAACATCCCTCTACCCGATTTGATCCTAACTCCCATATAAAGCCTCTTTTAGAAATTTAGTTTTTCATCAATAAATTGCTTTAATACATCGGAATTAAGATAAAATTCAACATAAAAGTTTCTTTATTTAAAATAAATAATTTTCAAAATATACCATGGTGTAGGGTATCATATAGTCGGTCATGTCTGACTATACTTTGCTACTTGTTTTTCCGTCAATTTTTTTCCCTAAAGTTCATATGGATTTCAAAGTTGCAAAATTTGAGGATTCCAGCTCTAACGGTTTCCCAGTTATTCGATATTTTATATTTAATTCATATAGAAGGTGCCACGCCCTCTATTGCTTGTCCGCCCATTTTTATCTTAAATATTCAAATTGATACTAAAGCGGCTCCGTCAATTTTTTTTTTATTTTGCGTCAAAATGTTTTAACCACGCCCCTTCATTCGAGAATATATTACCCAAATGTTCTCAAATGGGTGTCAAATTTGTTCATTTTAGGATTCTGGATCAAATAGTTTCCCAGATATATATTTGGTATGTAATTCATATGGTGTCCGCCCATTTTATCTTAAACATTTTTTCCGACAAAATGTTTTAACAATTTCCCAGATATAAAAATTTTCCGATTTAATTCCCCCCTTACCTTTTGTCCGATAATATATTATCCAAATGTTCACATGGATGTCAAATTTATTCATGCAAAATTTGAGGATTCTAGCTCTTTTCCAGATAGACGAATTTTTATATTTTATTTATATGGTGCCACGCCTCCTATTCAAAGTTTTTCATGTAATATTTGAGTATTCTAGCATTAATATACGATTTTTTGTATTTAATTCATATAGGATAATATTTAAGGCGACACTAATAATATTTAAGGCGACACTAATAATATTTAAGGCGACACTAACACACCTTCCTGATCTTTTCAGAAGACATTTAGATGATTATATGTATATGTGATCCCCATCATCGCTGTAGAAAAGTCGTAGGTGTTCGATTTATGTTTTGATGCTGTTTTCTCAAGAAGACTTTTTTGCTGAACCTATTGTTTCTTACTTAAACTTTATGAGTCCATTTCTGTCCTTGTTTTATAGTCAAAAATCCTTACACAAGAATGCCCTCGTTACTTATTACGCTTATTTTAATAGTAAAAAAATATGCGTAAAAATTTATTATTACCCAGAAAAGGGTTCTTTAATTGTTGAACTGAATTTTTTTCCCTCAAGTATTATTAATTCTGACACATAAATAAAACAAAAAAAAAAAACATATTCAAAAAACAAGTCTACTACTTTTTTTCAATTATTACGTTAAAATTATGACTTTCGTTGAGTTTATTATGTATGCGTTGTTTTCTCAGCTACTTTCAGACAAATGTTGCCAATGTATGCTAAATGTGCCACAGATATGTTGTTGAAGTTGTTTTCATTTTCTTTATGTTTTTTTTTTCAGTTCAACCGCCCCGTCTTAAGACTTATGACACATGCTTCATTATAACACAAATTGCGTCATTTTCTTATTTACAAGTCAAGCATAATTTCACGATTCACAAAGTTCGTTTCGTTTTATTCATGCGTCTTTTACTTCTTCATATTCTTCATTGCCGCAGCGACTTCTTCATAGTGTTTATTTTTTTCGTTTCTTAACTGGGTTTTATGCACCGTGGCTCAGCGGTGGGTATTAATGTTACTGTATTCCTTCATGGCTTCTTAAGCCAAGGAGTAAGACTTCCTTTGTATGTTGAACAATTCATATGCGTTTATTTAACTCGCATTTACTGATTTTACGCTGAAATGAGAGGATTGATATAAGTTGATGTAGAACTGGGTTTACTATTTCGAATACCAATAAAACTGCTTTCGGTTACGTCTAAAATTCAATAATATTTCATATTATGATAGAATTAGAAACTTTTTCCATGCCTAAAGAACCAGTAAAGGGACTAGTTCTATGACCGTGCCCTTCAGGATGTTTAAAGAAAACTTTAAATGAGATCTTCTTTAAATTAATCTCAGTCCTTAGTTAACATTTAAATACATTTCTTATTTAGTCTATAGTATGATTTTAACAGCTTCACATTACTCATTTACGCCTTGATGATGTTTGCTGATGATGATGATGATGACGACGACGACGAAGAATGGCGATGATGATGATGACAACATTCATTCGAGTTGTTATTCCAGAAAAGGGTGACGGTACTCTGGTGAGGTGGTGAATTGATGTCGCTTGACTGACGATTGGTGTTGATGGTCGTAAAACCCTTTAGTTGTACTGAAAAATTGAGGTTTCTTAAATAATACATTTTTGATGTGATTGTAAATATGCGTGCATGAATGCGTGTGAGTGAGTGTACATATGTATGTAGTATATGTACATTAGAGTGTTATATCCTTTAAACTGTTTCAGCAGCCATATAAAAAAATTATAATAGTTTGCTTTCTTGATGTTGTTAAATTTTGTTGCTGTTATTGTTGATGTGGTGTCATAAAGTTCAGCATGTTAACAGTGACTGCTTTTTATTGCTCTTTATATGTATGCAAATTTGGCAGAAATTTTCTCTTTGTTCTTTTTTTTTGATTTTTTTCTTCATATAAATATGTGATATTTTTATGGGTAATAGAACCCAAAAGAATATTATTTTACGCCATCTTTTGTATGATAAAGAAATATATATTATAATTTGTTGTATAATTTGGTGGCAGTATTAGTATTGTAAATGAGCGATATAGGTAGCTGTAGTATCAGAAGTCGTCATAGCCCCATTCGTAAATCTCTAGCATTCTGAGAAAGGTCTAAGGTTAGTTTTTACTGTTCTTGTCTGTTGATACGCATATCGTGCACGCAGAAAAAACATGATTGTGGTGTTATACAGAAAAAGTTAATTTTATTTTACCTTCTTTGGAAGTCTTTAAACATCACTTCCAAAGAAGTCTAGGAGAAAAAAATGTTTTCGGGCTTTTGTATTAAATGTGTCTATTACCCCTATTAATGTCAAATTAGTTGTATTCTATAAAACTACAATTTCGCTTCCGAATAACTTCCAAAAAAGAGCATTAAAGCTAGTTCTTGAGATTGACTTCAGAAGTAGTGAATTTGGAATCAAATAAAAAGAACATACCTCCTATGACAAGCCTGTGTTAAAATCATCACTTCTTCAGGTCTTTTTCAGTACTTCCATGTAGTAAATTCTATTTCTTTTTCGATTCTTTGGAAGTTTTTTTTTTTTTGCTGGAATATTACTCGGAATTTTTTGTACCCATTAAAGAAAGGTTTCCTTTCATCAGATCTTTATTTTTTTTAAGAGTCCAATACCTTTCATCAGGCCAAAGTTCTTGACAGTCTTGAGGAATTGCTTCTAGTGGCACAGAATTGTCATTATTGTTTGAATACCTCTTTAAAGCTATTCGTCCATAGTAGCAGAATGCCAAATCGGTTCAGAAATATCAAGACACAATTGTTCGACTTATTGTGCCTTATCAATATCTGCTAGATCCTTTTTTCTTCTCAACCTAGTTTTTCTTTCAATGCTCAAGTCCTCCTTTTGAAACCTTAAGATATTTGTATGAGACTATATTGATTTTTATTGATCTCGAAAATAACTTCTGTAGATTCAATCCTAAAGTCTGATACATGCTTCTCAGTTTTTTCTATTTTATTTTTGCAGTCATTTATGATTTCTAACGTTCAGTTTCTGGACCGGTTTCACCCAGTTATTCTCTTGGTAATTGATGCATACAATTTTTGTTTAATAGGAAAAATCTAGTTTGCGATTATTGTTGAACAGCCTCTATTTGTATTAGGATGAGAGTACAACCAACAATTCTTTGTCATATTAAATATCCATAGAAACTTGTTATACAAGTACCCTTCCCTCTATAGTAAATAATATAGGATATATAAATTCTAAGGAAAAATTTGGCCTAAAGAAAAAATCCTTAAAGGAGCGATTTTCTGCTCCCTACAAAACACAAACTCCTTAACAAAACACCCTCTTTTATTACCCATAACCTCTTTCAAATATAATAATCATATCTGTGTATGTAAGCAAAAAACAAAGTTTATCTTTAATCCGCGGAAAGCTCAACAACAATAAAAAATTCCCTCATAACTCCCTTGTGTTAATCGACTCAGTCAGTCTTATTCATGCCAAGACATTTCCATATATAATTGTCATCAATTTCCTCAATCTACATAACTTTAGACAAATATGTATACATATCCTCATACCACATCCTATAACTAACTACTCCTGCTGCTCTAGCCCAAAAACAAACGTTTTGAAAATTTTGTTTTTATTATTGCTGTTGTTGTTGTTGTTCATCTAATGTACATATTAAATAAAATTACACACATCTAAATAAAACAAAGACAAAGAAAAAGAAAGGATTTGTTTTATTTTTCCTACGTGCGTTTCAAAAGGGGCGCCATTAAATTGCCATTGACATCCACTTTATGTAAAGTGAGTGAGTAAAAGTATACTTTTTCATACTTAACGAGTTGACGCATACAAGTAAATTTTGTAGACTTACATACATTCATTTGTAAATTAGGAAGGTTTCGTAAAAATATATTTTTTCAGGATTTTAGGGCCGACCACTGACTTAGGGTATTTTTCAAAGTCTACAAATGTACTGAAAAGGCTTGTTTTAGAATCTTTTATTTTAAAACAAATGAACTTTGTTATTATTCATTTTGGGGCCATCCTAATGAGCATATGTGTAAATGTGTATACCATTGTTTTACGATATTTACATACACTTTCACACACATTTGTATAAATACTCGTCTAAACACCAGTATGTCAAGTTGTATTACATTGTAATGGGTAGGAGTATGTATTCTTTTTGTTTTATTTTGCTGACTTAAGCAAAAGACCCTAATCTCTCTAGAGTGGTAAAATGCGTAAAATGGGAAAAGAATAAGACCCCAAATGGTAAAATGAGTAACAATTGTCAAAAGTGGAAAAGAGTGAATTCATTGTGGACTCAGTAGTAGTTTCAAAGCTTGGCCAAAGGAATTATGAAACTCTATAGCCTTTTCATAGGAATACTAAACAAAAAAGAGTTGGAACCGATCAATATAGCATAGCAAAGGAATTAAATTAAAAAGAAATGTAAAAAAATTACTTCAGATTACTTTTTGATTACATATGAAGTAATGGTAATTAAAAATTTATCAATTACAATTACTTGTAATTGTAATTAAATTTTTGGCAATAATAATTATTTGTAACTGTTATTGAAGTTTTCCTAATTAAAATTATTGATTATTGCTTAATTACACAATACAAGTAATTGTAATTGACCATATGATGAATTACTTTGTGTAATCATTACCGCCCTATCCTGAGATTACTGAACTGCATGATAACATGATTAAAGTCTACAGTGATAATTAAAAACCGGAAATTTGAAATGAATTACTTTGTGTAATCATTATTTTGTGTAATAATTACCAGAACACCTTCCCCCTCCCCCTGAGATTACTGAACTGCCGGACAACACGTTTTCAGTCTACAGTGTCAATTAAAAACAGGAAATTTTCTTCTAAGCATTAACCCAACATTATTGGTTATTGTTCAATTACACAACACAAGTAATTGTAATTGACTATGTAATGAATTACTCTGTGTAATGTAATGGGGGGTGGCCCCAGCCTAAGATTACTCAACTGCATGACACCACGATTTCAGTCTACAGTGACAATTAAAAACCGGACATTTCTCCGAAGCATTAACCACTTTATTTCATTCAAATACCTAAATACAAGGTCTTTCATGAATTTTCTATAGAGATGGTGGAGTCCAGGAAAACTTCATAGGAAAATTGTATTATCGGGACTTTCTAAAAGATGTGTTACCTTGCGATTCTGTGTCACAACAATGGTCTTAATTGTGCTCGGTAAATCAAGTTCCAGTCGAATTTGTAATACCATTCTTTTAAAAGTCTGCAAAAGTCAATTCTAAGTCTCTATAACTATAGGAATGTAACACTTTGTGTATGTAAGTATGACAGTCTGTTATGAGTGTTTGCGTGAGTTTATGTAAGTGTATAGGTATTCAAATGCGTCTGTTTATAATGTGGGACTCAAAGGATTTATGACAATTGTCAAACGTTTACCTTTAACTATATAACAGGGAATCAGTTAAATTTGTCTTTTCCCTTGTATTTTTTTAAACAGTATCTTTCATTTTTTTTTATTTTGCTACTTACTTACAACTCATGTAAAGCAACCCAGTAAACATTTTATGGACAGAAGTATATATAAATTTCACTAATACTTATGCATATGCTGATTTATTTCCATTTCATTTAATCCGCTTTCTTTTTACATTAAAAATGGCAAAACTGAAAATAAGCACTTATGTATGTGATTATTTGTATGCCATTATTAGAGTTCTTACAAGTGAAATAGTTGTTATGTGGTTGTCATTGAAAAGTAAACTATTGTGTACAAGTCACTAACAGGTTTTCGCAGAGATTTCCTTACTGTTGGACATTATTGTAACATTGGTTTCGAAATTATTAGAAGAGCAATATGCAGATTCCTTATAAATCTGTCTAAATTCCGAAAAATTGTTCAGGTGGTAAAAACGAGTATATATGTGCGTATATACTTCATACATATACTTCGCCCTGGGGCAAATTTAACAAACTGTATATCTGTATAAAGAACAAAAGATACTTAACTGGCAACAACATGTTCGAATGATGATTCCACAATCCGTACAAAGGTAGTACGTACTTTTATCTTTGCAACAGTCACATTTCATATTCTGCGTACACATGTTCTTCTTGTTGTCAAAATGTGTCTTTTGTTTGTCTAACCATTCGTATGTCCGTCCGTCCTTCCATCCGTTCACTCATCTATGTATTTGCCGTCGTCTTATAGTCTCTGGTCTATGTTGCAAGTAATTTCTTTCAGGATTTTATATATACAAAACGCGTAATTATATTAAATCTTTTATGCGTATATAAAGCTCATGTGAGATCTCGGATAGACACATATTTACTTAAAACAGACCTGGTGGCAGCATAAGAAACAAGGTTAGACAAATGTTTTACCCCAAAGGATTCCCTGCATTTAACTACTACTTCTACTGGTTTCTATTTATTTCTTTTCCTAAATACGAACAGGAAAATGATGTTGATGTTGGTAATAATGATGACAATGGAAATGATGATGATTATGATGAAGGTGATGTTAGTTGATGAGGAAAACTCGTAAGTACTTGACATTCCCGCCTGAGTACATAAATACATAGAATTGAAAGAAAGTAGCTTAACTTCATCATATGTAATGGTTAAGTAAATATTTAAGAACATTATAGCCCAAAGGTTTTGTGTTGGAGGATAACGAAATACGAGGAATTTAGAAATATTTCAGGGAGGGGTACCAAAAGTCAAGTTATTTTATTTAAACGCATAACAATTTAACAATATACTTATGATAAATATAACAAATAAGTTTAAACATTTAGTAAAGACAATATTTAAAGTTAAGTAGGATTAGGGAGATTCTTTTGGTTGTTGAACGGAAAAAAATTTAGTACCTCCGGACATCATTGCCCATACGAGATCGTTTGATTATTATGAAATTTTTTCTCTGAACATTAAAATATTACTGCACTGCAAATAACAACTGTCTTAGTTATTTCTTCTTCTAAGAACATTTTCTTATAAAAATGTATCACCAAATGACATTATATTATGTATATTAAAATGTCTACTATAATTATGTCTACTGAACATATAATGAATTCCTGTCACTTGCTGTTAATTCCCCAGCATCATAACCCACAATCGGTCTGAATATGTCATCCATTTTTTAACTTGCCTCAATGTGTCACATTAAGGAATAGTTTAAATCAAATAAGTGTCTCGATTTCTTTCGACTGACAAAGTTTTAAGAGCCCCCTCACATTTGGAGTTTTTCATATGTTAATCATTGTGTTGACAATTGTCTTAATTATGGTTGTCTGGAGTCTCAGTTTTCATTCATTTCGTTACGTTTTGTTTTTCCAATAATAAACATAAACCACAAAACAATCCAAAATCCCAGAAATCAAATTTCATTCAATTTTTTATCAAAAAAAAAAAAAAAAAAAAAAATGAAAAAATTGTGTCTTTTGCTTTAGTTTCTTTCTTTCTCTCTCTGGAACGCATTAATTGATGTGAACAGATGCTCACACAGTTGGTCGACTTGTCGTTGCTGTTGTTAACTGTCAACAAATTTGTGACAGCTACAAACATGTTCATGTATTTACTACGACTATATAGTATGAACGAGCGAACGATTCTGTTGTCTATAGTCTAGCCAGCCAATGAAATTCAATTTGAAACTTGATTATTTGTTACAATAAACAATAAAATAAACCAAAAAATTTTTCTTAAAGTTTCATGTTACAATTTTTCAGTCTTTCCACAATGAAAACGTTTGAAGTGTTTATTGATGTCTGCTGCCGTTGCAGCAACGACTTTAGGCTATTCGGCGAAGTTAACATTTTTTCCCATAGAGGAAATAAATTTTGTGAAGTCTTATAAAGTTTTAGATTTTTTTTATTGAAAAGCGTAGGCAATGTAATAATAGTATTGGAAATAAATAATTTAAATTGTTTAACAAGTTTGAAAACAATTTTGAGAGAAAAATTAATAATTTTTTTGAAAAATTATTTTTCAAAAACTTTTGGTGAAAGAGAATTTTTCAAATATTTTCAATGGATAGAACATTTTGTGAAAAGTTTCTATAAAAAACTAGATTTTTCTTCAATAAAAGAAATTTTAAAAAATTTTCTATAAAAAGAGAAATTTTCCGGAAATTTTTAAGAATTTTACGAATATTTACTTTAAAAAGAAAAATTGTTAGAAAATTATCTAAAAAAAGATAATGTTTTCAAAAATGTTCTTTGAAAAGAGATATTTTCTTTCTTTAAAAATAATTTTATCGGAAATTTTCCAGAAAAAGATAATTTATCGGAAATTTTCCAGAAAAAGATAATTTATCGGAAATTTTCCAGAAAAAGATAATTTATCGGAAATTTTCCAGAAAAAGAGAATTTATCGGAAATTTTCCAGAAAAAGAGAATTTATCCGACATTTTCCAGAAAAAGAGAATTTATCGGACATTTTCCAGAAAAAAAGAAAATTTTCTATAAAAAGAGAATTTATCGAAAATTTTCTATAAAAAGAGAATTTATCGAAAATTTTCTATAAAAAGAGAATTTATCGAAAATTTTCTATAAAAAGAGAATTTATCGAAAATTTTCTATAAAAAGAGAATTTATCGAAAATTTTCTATAAAAAGAGAATTTATCGAAAATTTTCTATAAAAACAGAATTTATCGAAAATTTTCTATAAAAAGAGAATTTATCGAAAAATTTCTATAAAAAGAGAATTTATCGAAAATTTTCTATAAAAAGAGAATTTATCGAAAATTTTCTATAAAAAGTGAATTTATCGAAATTTTTTTATAAAAAGAGAATTTATCGAAAATTTTCTATAAATTGAGAATTTATGGGAAATTTTCTATAAAGATATAATTATTGAAAAACTTTCTAAGAATTTAATTTATCGAAAATGTTCTAGAAAAAAAATAATTTGTTAAAATTTTTATAGAAATCGTTTCTAAAAATTTGCTGTAAAAGGTGGAATATTTCGAAAATTTTCTTTAAGAAGAGAAATTGTTTTAAAATTTTCTATAAAAAGAGAAATTGTTCGAGAGGATTTTTGATAAAAATAATCCTCCTAATTTTCTTTTTTTTTTTTTAATTTTCTATAAAAACCTATTTGTAAATTACACTGTGAGACAAACGAAATTTGAAAAACCTGGGAAGTGATAAAATTTTTCCGAAAAGTGGATTAGAGTAGAACAAGAATCTGTTTTTGAAATTTTCCAAACACCTCCAAAATTTTGAAATATGGGTAAAAAAAACGTCTTTTCGTATCTATAAGCATTTATAAGTCAGTAACTTAGTTAAATCAGAACCGATTTTATGTTTTTCAACGGATTTAGAAAGCAGAAGCTAAGGCCTTTATAATAACATATATGATGTTTAATTAACCTAGAGAAATACGTGTGCATTTCATCGGTAAACATATTTTTGATTTTAGTTTCGCACGGTTTTTCAATTTTGGTGTACTTTATACTTATAGGAACCGTACTATTTATTAATGCACTGGAAAACTATATCTGTTAATGAGTTAAACGCAACTTTTCTTTTTAAAATCCATTAACAATTGACCACGTTTTTGAGCTTTTCCTTAATACAAACTTGTTGAAAAACTGTTTTTCTGAAAGATGCTTTATATGGTGAATAGAGTTAAATGTGGGCCGATCCTCAAAAAATTTGGTGGAACTCTTTATGTTTATATAAAAGTTATTTATGCTGAATTATCGTGATATTAATATAATTAAGAGAATTATGGAATTAAAGTCATTTTCTGAAGGATGGTTTGTATGGGGACTAGGGTCAAATAAGTCTGTATTATTTAAAGATTCAGCAGTATCACTAAGGATTATAGCAAACTCATTTATACCAATTTTTGTATTGGTCGGGCTTTATTTGACCCTAGTCCTCATACAAACCCTTCTTCAGAAAATGACTTTAATTCCGAAATTCTCTTATTTATAATAATATGGAATAGAAATATTTTCACTCTTTTAAATTCCTCTCATTTCTCTACAATATTGAATTTCGCTTTTGAATTTTTCGCGTCTACAATTTTCACATTTATACATAAAACTGTCTAAAAACTTTCACATAATTCTTTACTACAACTAGTAAATATTCTCCCACTGAGAACAAATAAAATACTTTTTTTTAACGAAAATAAATAAAAAGAACTTTTTCTAATTGTGAATTATTATCTCGTACATTAAATATTTTGATGTCTGAATGTATTTTAAAGACGCAGACAACATTTACTCAACGCAACTTAACTCAAGACAAAGAGCTAAAGAACATTTTTTTGGCTTAAAGCAGTTTATTTGAACATTGTAAACAACGTGGAGCTGAAGACAAAAAATAATAAACAAAGTTTACAAGAAAAACGAAAAACAGCACAATAATATAATAATATTAAACTAAAGTTATATTTAATTTTGTGTATTGAAACAATATAACAGAAACTTCAAAAAAACAGCAGAAAAAAAAGTTCAAAAGAAAATTTATTGTATATGAGAAGTTAAGCTAAAATTAAATTAATTTTAAATACTTTATGTTTTCATGTTGATTATAGAATGTTGTAAAAATATTTAAGAAATTTTTTGTAGAACATCTTTTACTTGCAAAAACAACTTCCGTTTTTTTAGAGCTGCTGCCATATTAAAGCTTTTTTTAGTTGAAGAATTTATTCGTTAATCTGCACTAAATAATGCTGGTCATGTCCACCATACAATTAAATGCATTTTACTTACGGGTCCAAAAGAATATGTACATTTGTACATTTAACTGAAATGTAAAATTTATTTTGCAAACCCTTCACAAAATTTCGGGTATTAAAGGTTAGGTTTAACGTTTGATTTTTCAAGTTTTTGAAATTGGGAATTTATGAAAAAACTAGACTATTTATCCAAATTTTATTTTTATTATATTAAATTGGAAAGTTATCGAAAATTTTCTACAGTAAGTCAATTTATCGAAAATTTTCTATAAAAAGAGAATTTATCGAAAATATTTTTTTTTATTGAAAATTTTCTATAAATAGAGAATTTATCGAAAATTTTCTATAAAAAAGAGAATTTATCTAAAATTTTTTATAGCATTTAACGAAAATTTTCTATAAAAAAGAATTTATCAGAAATTTTCTATAAAAAGATAATTTATCGGTAATTTTCTATAAATAAAGAATTTATCGAAAATTTTCTGTAAAAAGAGATTTTATTGAAAATGTCCTATAAATAGAGAATTTATCAAAAATGTCCTATAAAAAGAGAATTTATCGAAAATGTCCTATAAAAAGAGAATTTATCGAAAATGACCTATAAAAGGAGAATTTACTGAAAATTTTCTATAAAACGAAAATTTATCGAAAATTTTTTATAAAAAGAGAATTTGTCGAAAATTTGGTATAAAAAGAGAATTTATCGAAAATTTTGTATAAAAAGAGAATTTATCGAAAATTTAGTATAAAAAGAGAATTTATCGGCAATTTTATATAAAAAGAGAATTTATCGGCAATTTTATATAAAAAGAGAATTTATCAAATATTTTCTATAAAAAGATAATTTATTGTAAAACTTTCTAAAAATGTATTTTATCGAAATTATTCCATAAGAAGAGAATTTATCGAAAATTTTCTATAAAAAAGAATTTATCGAAAATGTCCTATAAAAAGATAATTTAGTGAAAATGTCCTATAAAAAGAGAATTTAGTGAAAATGTCCTATAAAAAGAGAATTAATCGAAAATATTCTATAAAAAGAGAATTAATCGAAAATTTTCTATAAAAAGAGAATTATCGAAAATTTTCTATAAAAAAAGAATTTATCGAAAATTTTCTATAAAAAGAGAATTTATAGAAAATTTTCTATAAAAAGAGAATTTATCGAAAATTTTCTTCCATGAAAAGAGAATTAAGCGAAAGTTTTCCTCCATGAAAAGAGAATTAAGCGAAAGTTTTCTAAAAAAAGAACACTTTTATGTTTTCAAATATTTAGATGATCCTGATATTCGATTTGACCCATTACATTTTCCTACAGATTTCGTTTTTTTTACTTAAGCAAAAAAAGAGCGTTATTCATATTCAGTAAAGAACCTGCAATTAGGAATACTTGAAAACTATAATGAACGCACTCTTCATATACATTTGTTGTAAATTTTTTGCGTTTTGCCAGTTTTTTCAGCATATTCAGAGTATTTTTTTTTTGCTGCCCTCCAAATAATGCCACACACAAAGTTGTTACTGTTAAATGCTCTGCTACCATCACGTACGTATGCCAAGTTTTTATCAAAATAATTCTCTTCTACCATCTGGTTTTCTGCAGCAATTCAATTTGGAGGTTTATGAAAATGTAGTTGCTGCTATGGAGATGATGCACGTTTCCTATCCTAACCAAACGACTGTGTGCCACCTCTCCAACATTTATGACCATTTTATAAAGGCTTTAAATTGTAAAGTAGGCGTGGCAGTTATGCTAGTAGAAGTTTAACTAGTCATCTTCTTACAGACAATAATATTCGTTATAGTCGTATAAGAAGCACTACATTTAGCCACGCAAAGTCATAAAACTGTCAGTGTGATTATGATGTGTACTTGTACTGCTGTTTGCTGTAGATGTATATTTTTGTTTTACTTCACATGTGCTCCAGACAATTATCAAGAACAAGTTTTTTCTTTTTTATGCTTTGGAAGTTGAATGTAAAGAAAAAGTTTAAGATTTAGCAGGATATTTATTTTTGTACAAGGATAACATCATAATTTAGAGATATTTCTGTCTAGATAATTATTTTTATTATTTATTAATTACCCAAGACAGTAGTTTGGCTTTTTTTGTTTTAGTTTTTAATTAATTTAAACTATTTTTATGCCGTAATTGTTTGAAATCAAGGGTGGATATGATGATTGCGATGGTCAGTGGCTTAATAATTTTGTTGTAAATTATTAACTTTTAATAAAGTTTTTTAATATTTTTGTAAAAGTATAAATTTGATTTTTTTCCATAATTCTAAAAATTTTAGTGTTCTAGTCTGCCGGAGATCTAAGGTAGGAAATGTTAGAAAGGGACGCACTATAGTTGCTAAGTGTCTTTCTGCGGATTTGATATTACCTACATTTTTCTTTTGAACTATCTACTAGTAAGTTAAATATTAAAACAAAACTTAAATAAAATGTTTTAAAAAAGTCTAGTCTATAGTCCTAGTCTATAGTCTATCTAGTCTAGTCTATAGTCTAGTCTTAGTCTAGTCTATGTCTAGTCTATGTCTAGTAGTCTATAGTCTAGTCTATAGTCTAGTCCTATAGTCTAGTCTATAAGTCTAGTCTATAGTCTAGTCTATGAGTCTAGTCTATAGTCTATCTATAGTACTAGTCTATAGTCTTAGTCTATTAGTCCTAGTATAGTCTAGTCTATCTAGTCTTATAGTCCTGGTCTTATTCTAGTCATAGTCATTCTATAGTCTAGTCTATAGTCTGGTCTAGAGTCTAGTCTATAGTCCGTATAGTCTAGCCTATAGTCTAGTCTATAGCTATCTATCTGTCTATATCTGTCTATAGTCTAGTCTATAGTCTAGTCTTAGTCTATCTATAGTCTAGTCTATAGTCGTCTAAGTCTATAGTCTAGTCTATATCTAGTCTATAGTCTAGTCATATCAGTCTATATCTAGTCTATAGTCTAGTCTATGTCTAGTCTATATCTATCTCTAGTCTAGTCTAGTCTAGTCTATAGTCTATTTAGTCTATAGTCTAGTCCTATAGTCTAGCTAGTCGTCTATAGTCTATCTATAGTCTAAGTCTAGTCTATCTAGTCTAGTCTATGTCTAGTCTATAGCTAGTCTATAGTCTAGTCTATAGTCTTAGTCTATATCTAGTCTTATAGGTCAGTCTAGCTAGTCTATAGTCTAGTCTATAGTCTGTCTATAGTCTATCTAAGTCTAGTCTAAGTCTGTCTATAGTCTAGTCTATCTAGTCTATAGTCTAGTCTATAGTCTAGTCTATAGTCTAGTCTATAGTCTAGTCTATAGTCTCTTAGTCTCTATAGTCTATATAGTAGTCTAGTCTATAGTCTAGCTCTAGTCTATAGTCTAGTCTAGTCTATAGTCTAGTCTATTCTAGTCTTAGTCTAGTCTATAGTCAGTCTATAGCTATCTATAGTCTATCATAGTCTAGTCTATAGTCAGTCTATAGTCAGTCTATATCTAGTCTATGTCAGTCTATATCTAGTCTATAGTCTATAGTCTAGTCTATTCTATATCTAGTCTATAGTCTAGACTATAGTCTAGTCTATAGTCTAGTCTATAGTCTAGTCTATAGTCTAGTCTATAGTCTAGTCTATAGTCTAGTCTATAGTCTAGTCCATAGTCTAGTCTATTGTCTAGTCTATAGTCTAGTCTATAGTCTAGTCTATAGTCTAGTCTATAGTCTAGTCTATAGTCTAGTCTATAGTCTAGTCTATAGTCTAGTCTATAGTCTAGTCTATAGTCTAGTCTATAGTCTAGTCTATAGTCTAGTCTATAGTCTAGTCTATAGTCTAGTCTATAGTCTAGTCTATAGTCTAGTCTATAGTCTAGTCTATAGTCTAGTCTATAGTCTAGTCTATAGTCTAGTCTATAGTCTAGTCTATAGTCTAGTCTATAGTTTAGTCTATAGTCTAGTCTATAGTCTAGTCTATAGTCTAGTCTATAGTCTAGTCTATAGTCTAGTATATAGTCTAGTCTATAGTCTAGTCTATAGTCTAGTCTATAGTCTAGTCTATAGTCTAGTCTATAGTCTAGTCTATAGTCTAGTCTATAGTCTAGTCTATAGTCTAGTCTATAGTCTAGTCTATAGTCTAGTCTATAGTCTAGTCTATAGTCTAGTCTATAGTCTAGTCTATAGTCTAGTCTATAGTCTAGTCTATAGTCTAGTCTATAGTCTAGTCTATAGTCTAGTCTATAGTCTAGTCTATAGTCTAGTCTATAGTCTAGTCTATAGTCTAGTCTATAGTCTAGTCTATAGTCTAGTCTATAGTCTAGTCTATAGTCTAGTCTATAGTCTAGTCTATAGTCTAGTCTATAGTCTAGTCTATAGTCTAGTCTATAGTCTAGTCTATAGTCTAGTCTATAGTCTAGTCTATAGTCTAGTCTATAGTCTAGTCTATAGTCTAGTCTATAGTCTAGTCTATAGTCTAGTCTATAGTCTAGTCTATAGTCTAGTCTATAGTCTAGTCTATAGTCTAGTCTATAGTCTAGTCTATAGTCTAGTCTATAGTCTAGTCTAGTCTATAGTCTAGTCTATAGTCTAGTCTATAGTCTAGTCTATAGTCTAGTCTATAGTCTAGTCTATAGTCTAGTCTATAGTCTAGTCTATAGTCTAGTCTATAGTCTAGTCTATAGTCTAGTCAAGTCTATAGTCTAGTCAAGTCTATAGTCTAGTCTATAGTCTAGTCTAGTAGTCTATAGTCTAGTCTATAGTCTAGTCTATAGTCTAGTCTATAGTCTAGTCTATAGTCTAGTCTATAGTCTAGTCTATAGTCTAGTCTATAGTCTAGTCTATAGTCTAGTCTATAGTCTAGTCTATAGTCTAGTCTATAGTCTAGTCTATAGTTTAGTCTATAGTCTAGTCTATAGTCTAGTCTATAGTCTAGTCTATAGTCTAGTCTATAGTCTAGTCTTTAGTCTAGTCTATAGTTTAGTCCATAGTCTAGTCTATAGTTTAGTCCATAGTCTAGTCTATAGTCTAGTGTAGTATATAGTATATAGTCGATTTACGAAAATTTTCTTTTAAAAGATAATTTTCTATAAAAAGGGAATTTTGCGAAAGTTTTATAGAGAATTTTCGAAGATTTTCTAACATTTCTTAAAATAGTTTAAAAAATATAATTTGGTAGAAAATCTAATAATGAATTATAGAAAATATTCTTAAGTAAGAAAAACTGAATTATTGAAAGATATAGCATGAGAAAATCTTAAACTGAAATTAATTTCTAGAAATTCTAAATAGCAAACAAAAAAAATATTTCTAAATAAAGTTTTCAGTTTAAAAGGCACAACTGCTAAGCTTTAAGTTGAATAAACCCGCATTGACGTGATCATTACAAAAAAGGCACATTCTATCTACATACCTCAAACCCTAAACAAATAAACGACTAAAGTTCATTTCATTCACTTTGTTTTTTTTTTTGCACATTTTGGCAGCATAATTGCAGTGAAAATTACCATTGAATTAAATTCGCTGAATAAACATAAAGAATGCAATTATATTGTTTGGCAATGTTGCCCTGTATCCGCGAAAGTATTTGAAGAAGGTTAAAAGAATGAATGGCTCTGCCAAGGAATACGAACGAGTATGTTCATTTAACCATGGATTTAATTGAGTTATTATGTTTTGCATTGCATAGGCTTGTCCCTCTTTGCTCTCTCACTGGCGATCCTCATCATCATCATCATTGTACAGGGCATTATCATTATTTTGTTGAAAGATTGCGATCTGGGTGGCTTCTGATGTTTGTTTATTTGCCTGCATTTTTGTTTCTGGTTTTTCTTTTGTACTTTTTGCAGCTCAATTGAGTGAAGAAGGAACGAGGTAACATCTGTTACGTTAAGAAAATTACAATTTAAAAGTTATATATAAAAAAAGTTAATGAAAACTGTCTTAAAACATGCGTGAAATTATCATGACCACGAAATATAAACATTTGCGCCGCTTAATGCAAGTATATAGGCAAACAAATAAATGGCCAGAGAGTGGCAAAGGGGTTTCGAGGTGTCTTTCAGCGGTACAAGTTAATTACACAATTTTTTTAATTCAAGTCATTACATTAAAATGCAACTAAAATTAAATGAATATGGCTAAACTAAGTAATAATTCTTGATATAAATAAATATTTCTCTTTTTAAGAAAATTATATAGAGTTTTAAGGCAGAATTTAAAATCTGCAACCTAAAATTCCCTAACAGTGCGTGTATAAACTTTTACCCTCTTTAACTTTTGACAGTTGATTTGTTTTTATGCACACTTAAGTTGCCCCAAACTTGTTGAAAACATTATTTCCCTGCAACAATGTTTTTGTTTTGTGTGTACAGCAATAAAAACAATTTATTTTGAAAACCGAAAACCACCAACTTTAATGATTTAAATTTATTATGGACTTTTAGTTTTACTCGTACCAACAATCAACAATAATTGAGTTTGAATTTGTAACTAAATCTTGTGAAATTCTTGCCATAACTCAGATCATACTTGATTTCCATCGCTGATCACTTAATTAGACTCAATCATGTAAATTGACTTTATAAAATATTTAAATTGACTACACTTGAATGAATACTACTTCACTCGTATAGAAATTGTATGCGCTGATGGATGATTGAACGTACAAACGAACGGGTGGATGGATGGAAGGACGGACGGATGGATAAATAATAAACAAAACATACATAGTTGATCAACTGTCATCATATGTACAAGTTTGTATGATCATACCACATGTGTGGAATGCCAGTCAGCCACAATTTTCAATTCCAAAAGATTTACATAGTGATCAATTGTTCATTGTTACATAGAGAGATGATGACGATCAACAACAATATGATGTGACCAGTGGTCTGGTATGGTTTGGCTGTGGCCTAGCCTTGAATTATTCATAGGTTTTAGTTGTTGGAGTGATCGTGACAAAGTGAAGTTGTGATTGACAGATTGACACGAATTCAACGCATACTTGTTGCATTTTTATCAAAATCATTTTTTTTTATTTGCGGGTTTTGTTCATTCGTAGTATTCATTCAATTTGAATGACCACAATATAAACATGAGCTACAAAACCTAAAACAGAAAAATGTAAATCCTCTAGAGAGAGGTTATACTATGTTGTTTAGATTAAACCATTTTCATCGTTTGTGTGGCAGTCCAACATCTGTAGATTTCTACTGCTATATTATATACCTTTATTTTTTTTGTGAATTTTTTTTTTTTGTTGCAGTGCCTACCTTACGATCATCTTCATGTGGCATGCTTGATTTTGCATTGACAAATGATAAATAAACTTGACATTTTATTTAATGATTTTTTTTTTGCGCATTGCGTATTTTCACTGAAAAAAGCACCAGAAACAGAAGAACACATCCTTCATGGAGTTTTCTTCGTTTTTTTGCGTTCCTTGTTTGGTTTTGAATGTTTGTAGTTTAGTTTTTTTACTCTTACAGCGATCACCCGGGTAGATCAAGGACAACCAGAAAAAATCATCATTTTTTATATAGCAAATGCAAAGTTTTTTTCTTCAATTGTGTGTGCTTAATAAAAAAGTATCTTGAAATAGAACAACACAAGAAAGGTCGACAACTGTTCAGAGAGAAATCATTTGTAAGTTATGCAAAAGGTTTGGTAAGAGAAAAACAATTTTTTCCAATAAGCAGTTTTGTTGTTGCTTATTAATCAAAGTATGCAAAATAAATTTTTCTTGATGAAATTTTCAGAGGTGGTCTCGGATTTTTGCTTTTATCTCCGTTATTTATGGACGGATTTTGCTGATTTTAAATGGGAAACTTCTCGAAAGCATGTTTGACAGAATTATTGAAGATTCGGATCCCTGGGGTCTTCAGAAAATTGATTGCAAAAGACAGACGGACAGATAGATAGACAGACAGACAGACAGACAGACGGACATGGCTTAATGGACTCTCCTATCTATAGGGATACAGAATGTATATACTTTATATAGTCGGAAAATTATATTGTGGAAATTACAAACGGAATGACAAACTTATATATACACTTCTTACGCCCGCCGGGACATGTTTCCTTGATGAAAGTCTCTCATCTTAGTGTATTGCAATCCTTGGGCAAAGAGGTGCTACCAGTACCTCTAGTCTGCCGGGACTATAAACTGGTGATGTCATTTCACTCCTCGGCTAGTCCTTGGAATAATTTCCCATGGGGTCTAACCAGAGAACTACATAACCTGATAATACGGGTGGCCAGTTGCCCGCTGGACTTGTCCTGCCTGGCTAGTTGGTTGAGGTTCCTTCGGGATCCACGTAGTGTCTGTAGTTTAAACCCAAATTCGTTGGAAGAGTTCCGGTTTAAAGACTAATGCACGGCAAAATCTATATTTCGGGACAAGTTCGTTGCTGTTGCCGAATGACAACAGATACCCCACAGGGGAGTGACTGTGGAACTAAGCGTTGGAAATCAGTTGGTGTTAATTGTATATGATAAAGGATGAATGTAGGGATATATGGGCCTTGTCAACCCGTATACCTAGTGTGAGTGTGTCGGGTGTTGTTCTCTATTGAGTGTGTCGGATAAATGAGAAGTGTGCTGGGTTGAATGGTGATGGATGAAAGCTATTTTAAACAAGTGATACCATTGAATTTTCCTTCCCTGTCCAGATATGTTCAGGGTAAACTCTGCTCATACCAGATTTACCACAGTGTGTCACTGTAAGTAAGAACAAAGTCTCGGCTTATTTGATGGATTCGTATTTCGGTCTACCGGTTACGTCTCTACGATCAACTGCTTTAGAGAAAAGTTGCTCTAGTTGGTATAGAAAATATTGATATAAAAACGATCAATGAGCAACAAAAAAGTTTGCTATAACAACCGATCAACTTGTCTAAAGGATAGTTCTGATCAACTTTTGAATGAAAGTTACTTGACAAAGAGAATAAATTTACGAAAGAGTAGTTTCTCTAGAAATTTTCATCATTTCTTTTCTATAGAAATAATGCTCGTATTCTATGGTTGCTCTGGAAAGCGATAAACTTGTTTAACAATAGATCAACAGAGAAGCTCGTGTAGAAAAGTTGGTTAACTGCCAGGTTATTAGGGAAGGCCTGACAATACACTTTCCCCCAACCAATAATAACTATTGTCAGAGAACAACATGAAATAATTCATACACGCTTTTTGTCGTACACAGACAACACGGCGAATGAGTGAGTGACTGAGGAATATGTATGCAAACACATGCATATTAAATGCACAGCTGTATAATGTTGCTGTTGAATTATTTGCTGCTGCTGTGATACTGTCGTTTGTTGATTTTCTTCATCTTCTTGGTATGATTTGATTCATCTTCTTCATCATCTTTTGCTGTTTATGTTGTAGATTTTTGAATATCATTACTCAGATAAGAAGAGGCCACAATGATTCTGTTTTTTTGCATTTTTATTTTTTGTTCTGTTCATGTCATTTTTATATTTTCTAAGCATTAATGTTAGTTTTCTGTTTTTTCTCTTATTATGATTGTTGTTGTTGTTTTGTACGCTCATCTACAATTAGTTTAGTTAGTGTTTGCAGTTGTAGCTTAAACTTAAGGCTTGAATCATTATATTTTTTTTGTTGTCCTCATACCCAGCATCACCGTCCTAGTCGTCCTCCTCATCATCATGAACATCATAGTTGTCGTTCTGGTATATCTTATCGGTTTTTGTTGGTACCACTTCATCTGTCGCCATGATATCATCGTTCGTTCGTTCATTTATGTAAGATTATGATGGACTTTTGTCATATAGAAATTTATCAAGGTAATCATTGTGATCTCTTGCAGCGTTAATGAATATCATTAAATTTATAAACGCCAGGCTTTTGAAAAGATCACTTTATTTTTGATTTTTTTTCTTAATTTACTTTACTTATTATTTTATTTCTTCCTTTTTTATTTAATTTTTATTCCTTTGTTTTATTATTATTATTTTTTTTTAATTTTCTTGGTAGCTTGAGTTTGGAAGGTTTCTTTTTTTTCATCCGTTGACACGATGTTTTGAAGTTTTGCGACATGCTCTTAACATGTTTATGTATAAGCTGGGGTTATTAAATTTAAATGATTTCCTTTGAGACATTTGATGTAGTTCGGTGATTAAAACAATGTTTTTAAGCCTTGAATGTTTAAAATTAGCTTTTTTTGTTTTATAACGTTTTTTTATGGAATTGCAAATGTTATACTGAGAAATAAAAGTCACACGGAAGTTTTATAGTTTGTTTGATCTTCATCGTGTAGACTGGAATTAGAGACAAATAATTCTGCCACAAAAATTGTAATTAGATCATGTTGTTGGGGTCTTTCAGAGATATTTATCTAACAATCGAGGAGCCAATTCCTTGTATATTAATTTATGGTCTCCTTTGTACATAAGTCCCACAGTAACTTAGATCTCTATACACAGAGAAAAAATATGGTTGTGGTAACCATAATCCAAGAGCAACATATGTATTATGGTTAGAATTATGGTTAAAGTTAAAACATGTAATGATCATATTATGATCATTATTAATATAATAAGATATCATATTATGATCAAATATATTCGTACAATACTTAATCATAATATTACATTATGTAGCATCATAGTAACCGTAGCATTAAGTAACAATATTATGGTTTCATATAATCATATAATGGTTTCAAGTAATCATATTATCATAAAAATTAATATATCCACCTTTCAAGTCATTTTTTGAAGAGGACTTTTTATGGGGGCTATCTTTATGAAAATCTGTAAAATTATTTAACATAATTGTGAGCTCAAACTCCCTTTACGCGTGGTACGGTTGTATGAGTGCTAGGCGAAATAATGGGCCGATTTTAACGGACAGACAGACGTACATAGCTAAATTGACTTAGTAATTGTTACAAAAATCAGCACAAACCCATAAATTTCAAGAGCAGAAGTTACCCAGCTAGCATTTGGAAGATAGTTGGATGATTAATCAGTAAACTGTGTCATTTTTGACTCCTTGTGATTAATAAGTTGAGCGCTTAACAATTGATTCGAAAATGATTCCGATATATGGTTGAAACTGATTTGATTGAAACAAAATGTATAGTCATCATAAATTGATCATCCTGGTGTTTAATATGATGGGCTTAAAAACTTATTTTGTGATCATATTTCAAGCAGCTGGAAGATCTAAAATTTTTTTTATGTAATTGTATTTTTTTGCAATGGAACAGCAACACTTATACTTAAAAATGACTCAAAAATGATTCAAAAACGATTCAAAAATTAGTCGAAACTGATTATTTCAAAAACAATAACAAAATGTACAGCAATCGCAAATAGATCTTCCAGGTGTTCGAAATACGATTGCTTATTAATTTATTATGTTGTTACATTTCGCGCAGTCGGAAGTTCAAAAACAGTTTTCTGTTGTATTGTATTTGTCTGTAACAAACATAAAAATTACTCAGAAAAGACTCAAAAATGATTATAATATGATTCGAAAATAACTCTAAAACGACAAGTAAGTCGACTCATTAATGACTCAAAAAAGATTAAAAAAATGAGTCAGAACTGATCAGAAGTGGGGCTCATAAAAGACTTGATCAATTTAATCGTGCAGAAATGTCATAAATGACTCGAATGTGATCAAACATTTAAAAAAATGCTAGCTGGGTATAATTAAAAAAAAGTATTAAAAAATTATAATCCAAACTGATCTACTTTTCTTTTTAATAGTAATTGCTCTTCAAAACTTTTCAGCTTTTCTAAAAATATTGTTCTATAGAGACAACAAACTTGTTCTAGAAATTTTTTCACTCTCCTAAACAATTCATTGCTCTTGGCAAAAGTTGTTGATCTCTAAACAATCAGGTTATCTTATAAATTAGTAGCTCTAGAAAATGATCAAACTTTAAAAAATTTTGTATTTTTATAAATTAATCACAATAAGGACATATTCATCATAATGACAAGAAAATCTTAGAATTCATCTCTCAGTCACATTAGATGTTAAAAATATGTGAACAAATATCTACAACTCGTTAACCTCTAAAATAGTATCTAAGCGGTTAATCTGTCTATAAAAGCAGCAACAAAGAAATCTAACACAAAAATTTTTAAGCCCACAATTAGGAATTCCTAACAAATTTATTCACGCCGACCATAGGTAACCATAAAGGTGATATCCAACCCCCTTCTCTTTTAAGTCAATGATTACAAGATCAATGATTTCTTTTTTTAAAACTACCAACAACTGACTATAGTTAGCGAATGTTTGTCATTTTTCGTGCGTGTTTGTTAGATTCCTTTAAAACTTAGAAAATGTTTAAAAAAAATACTTAAGCACTAACAACAAATAAGGAAAACTAAACAGTGTGAAGCTTGTCTAAAGCTTACAACTAATGAGTTTAGGAGCTGTAGCAGAAAACCAAAAAAAAAAAAGCTATACTCAAGTAACTATTATTTTAGTAGTTAAAGCCATGAAGTAAGTACCAAATATATCAAGTTAGAGTTGTAATATTGTAAGTAGTATTATACGAGTTAGTACCTTGAATAGATAGATGTTGTTCGTGTTGTCGTTTTTTATCTATTTCTTCTGTTTGTTGTTTAGTTGTAAATGATTTTTAAGAGAGTCCAACTATGACCACTATACTAAATGCCGCTTTATGGTTTTTTTTAGCTAAAACAAAAAAAAAATCTTTTGAAAAAAAATGTTGGCCAGTTTTAAAACGCATTTTAGATGCAATTGTTTTGTTTTTTGTTAGTTTATGTTGTTGCCTGTTGCATTGCTATGATTTGGTTTGTATTGTTGGATTTTTTTTTCTTCTTGCTGACTTTAACATGGACAGACAGACAATCAAATATATGTATACATTGTTACACAGCTGCACATATTCATTCGCGTTTGGATTACAAACATCTTAAAGACAGATACACAAATAAACATTCATCCACACAGAGTGGTGGTGCAACATAACACCGTGACAATTGCCAGCCAAGAAAGCGTGCACATATAACGCCTTGGTGTCAAAGTAAATTCCTCCTTTTATGGCAACAATTGAAGTAGCCGACTAAATATTGCTGTTGTTGCCAAACAACACCCTACAGCAAGTATAAACGAAAATAAATTGATAATTTGTTGCACATATTGTTAGCATCATTATAAAGGATTTGTTTGCATAACGAATTGAACTATATACTTCCAACTTTTGGGAAAGCTTGCCAAATATTTTATAGTAAAGTACTACAAAATTCGTCTAGAACATTATATATAAAAATTTACAGATTTTATGGTTTTATTTTTTTTTAGCCAAAACGACAAAATAAAACAAACAATATCAAAAAAAAAAAAAAAACTAAAAACTTTTTTCTAACCAGAAGTTTTATGAAGAATCTAAACATTTTTGTTGCTGTTGTTTTGTCTATATAAACTATTTTATGTATGTTTGTTGACTCTTTCACTTAATGTAAGTTCTGATTTTAACACAATAAAAAGAATTTCACAATTCATTGCCTAAAGTATGAACTTCCTTAAGTTACTATGTATCTAGTACTTCAAAAAAAAAAAAAAAAAAAAAAAACAACAACAAAAAACCTCAGCCACTACATAACAAAGACAAAATTGTTGCAACTAAAACTAAAAGCCCAAAGTACAAAACCCAAAGCCTAAACAAGAAAAAAAGATTGTTTCTATAACCATAATCCTAAAGTCATTGACACTTTAACAAATATGGGTTTTTGAACAATTTTTTTTTTTTTTTTTCATTATAAATTCTCTGTCAATTCTCAAAGGACATGATGTCAAGCAAAAATGACATTACAAAAAAATTGTGTACAAAAAATATATAAGAGTATCTTTTATACCTGTTTGTTGAAATCTTTTCATCATTTCATTTATACCAAAAAATATTAAATGTACAACAAATAAAATTCATTAAATCTTGTTAAGAAACACAAAAAAAAAAGTACTACAGAAAACTGCATAAATTGTAATTGACCGTGTCATTAAATGAAGGTTTCAAATTGTGAAAATTGATAAGTTTTTCAGTGACATTTTCTTTCATAAGCTCATCTTTTGGATTTGAGATATTTTTTTTGTTTTTTAGAGAAAAAAATGTATAGAAGGGAAATTAAATAATTTGATGAAAACCGAAGTTATTCGGTTTTGAGATTTCTTTTACGTTATTTGATAGGATCTCACCAGTTTTAAGAACATTTTTTATATACTACGATTGTCTATTAGAGTATCCCGAGGAACAGAATTTCATGTAGGAATACCTCTCAATCGAAGCGTATTATTGTTAGGAAACTAGGGCCCTTTTCAAGACAATCAATTTTGATTATATATCTCGTATTTAATACGTATCGTTTAAGAAATATTCCTACAGAAAATCTTTTTTGTTTTTTAGAGAAAAAAAAATTATAGAAGGGAAATCAAATAATTTGATGATGACCGATGTTATTCGGTTTTAAGATTTCTTTTATGTTATTTGATAGGATCTCACCAGTTTTAAGAACGTTTTTTATATACTACGATTGTCTATTAGAGTATCCCGAGGAACAGAATTTCATGTAGGAGTACCACTCAATCGAAGCGTATTATTGTTAGGAAACTAGGGCCATTTTCAAGACAATCAATTTTGATTATATATTACGTATTAAATACGTATCGTTTAAGAAATATTCCTACAGAAAATTGGTCAACGGGTAATCTTATTGTCTATTGATATTTCCGCAAAGTTATTCTATAAGGCCATAGTTAGTTGTATAAAACCGATCAACTTGTTTAGACAGAAATAGTCGTACGATACGATCAACCTTTGGAAATTTTGTATAACAATACTATCAACTCTTGTAAAGAAAGGATTACTACAAAACGATCAAATTTTCTACAAAACTACCAACTCTTATAAATTTGTTATAAAAGACGATCATTTTGTCTAACAATACTATCTCACTTTTCTAGACAAAAGTTATAGTACAAAGCTTTCAAGCTTTCTATAAGAAGTTTCTTATATAAAACGATAAACTTATCTACAGAAAAGTATCGTATAGGACGGTAAACTGTTCTCACAAAAATATAAACTTTTCTTGAGAAAAATGTCGTAGAAAACTACTCTTTGTTCTAGAGAAAAGTTATAGTACAAAGTGGTACAAAGAGATACATTTTGCATTAGAAAATAATATGAGTCTGGTAGAAACTTAATCTTGTATTGTCAGAAAAGCTCTAAATTGCTTAAAGCTATAAAATTAAATAGGTTTTGTGCCAACTTCTATAAGAAGTTTTTCTTATAAAACGATAAATTTATCTAGAGAAAAGTATCGTACAGGACGGTAAACTGTTCTCACAAAAATATAAACTTTTCTTGAGAAAAGATGTCGTAGAAAACTACTCTTTGTTCTAGAGAAAAGTTATAGTACAAAGAGATACATTTTTCATTAGAAAAGAATATGAATCTGGTAGAAACTTAATTTTGTATTGTCAGAAAAGCTTTAAAAAAAACTGCTTAAAGCTCTAAAATTAACTAGGTTTTGTGTCAAGTTTTCATAAAGAGAAATGTTGTCGTATTAAACCAAGTTTTTGAACAAAAAAATAAACTTTACTAGAGAATTGTTTTCATATGAAACGCTAAAGAAAAGTTTCGTACAGGAGTGTAAACTGTTCTCACAAAAATATAAACTTTTCTTGAGAAAAAATGTCGTAGAAAACTACTCTTTGTTCTAGAGAAAAGTTATAGTACAAAGAGATACATTTTGCATTAGAAAAGAATATGAATCTGGTGGAAACTTAATTTTGTATTGTCAGAAAAGCTCTAAAAAAATTGCTTAAAGCTCTAAAATAAACTAGAATTGTTCCAAGTTTTCATAAAGAGAAATGTTGTCGTATTAAACCAAGTTTTTGAACAAAACAAAAAACTTTACTAGAGAATTGTTTTCATATGAAACGCTAAAGTTTTGCCTCACAAAGTTTTTCCAGAGTTGTGTTACAAAACGACCACTCTATTTGCCTGTCATGTCATATCACAATATTGAGATTACCGGGCTGCGAACCTTGTCTTTCGAGATGAAATTGAGTCTGCGGTGAAAGCTTAGGTTACAAAGCTTGAGTTTCAAGAGCGAAGTAGAACCTCAGTTTCGTCTAGAGACAATACTAGATATATGAACCTGCCTTAGATATAAATCGCTGCTCAAAGCTCTAAAGTATACTCGGATTGTCCCAACGAATTTTAAATAATTTTTTCAAAAACTATAAACCGTAACCACAAAAATTTATTCGGTCGAACTTATTTACTGGCACTTACTTTTTTTGTATTTATTATTAGCTGACTAAAAATCTATTTCTATATAAAGAAGTTATGTACCAGTAAGTACTTTATATATATTTTATTTTTTTCTTTTGTTCTCGGTACTTGATGAATTGTACGGATGGATTTTATGTTGTATGTACTTTTTAAGATGGACAGGGTATGTATGTAATCGATACTTTTAGCATTAAAAAAAAACAACAAGCAAAGCTTTTTGGGCTTGTTGACATCTCAAGAGTTGTGTTGTATATTTATTTTTTTTTTGTTTTTTGACCGTTTTCAATGAAAAAAACATGGCAAAAAAAGAAGAAAACAAAAAATTAAAAACAAATAGTGACTGAATAAAACAGAAGATGATGATATGACAGCAAATTACTGTGGTTGTGTGTTTGCCGCAATAACTTGACAGTTCTTTTCATTTGTTTGCAAGACTGTCAAAACCTCAAGTCGACAACAATATGAGGATCGCTACGCAATATGTACCATTTACCCATTGCATTGTACAAGTACGACCGACGACTATATGATGTGATTGTTGTGAGTTGAGTGTCTGTTTTCAACTGAAAACAGAGCTTCATCTGCTTACCGATACGTATTATTTTTATTATTATTACTGCGAATATGTATTTTATTTTAGATCTGTTGTTTCGGCTAGAGCATTTCTAGCTAGTCTGACATTACGGCAGCCTCTTTTACGGACCTCTTCACCACACTAAACATACATCGTTGTTGTCATCGTTCGCATCATCATCATCATCGTCGTCGAAGTCTCGTTGTTGTATTCATCGTTTTACAAATGTCCCTGATCCTGTCACAATGGTCATTGTCATTGTATAATACCACAGTACTGAGACGATGACGACGACGATGTATTTGTCGGTGAGTCAATAAGACTCTTTTCTTTTCATTTTCATCATCATTTTAGGGATCTCTTGTCTAAGTTAGATTTGTATGTTTATATGAATGTTGAATTTTTACTAGCCGCAAACGTCAAACAATACATACAATACGTACATTACGCTTTTTTGTAAATTTTGTGGCAGAAGTGTAAAGGAATTAACTTCTTCATTAAAACTTACTGACCTATCTTTCCCCGGCTTCAGATATAGATATATTGACGTTCCTTAAGTTGCTTGTACATTTCTTAAATTTCATCAGATTATAATTTTGAAATAATAAGACGATTTAGCTTTGTGCATCAATCATTTCATTTATATAATAAAATTTCGGCACTAATAGTCTTGAACGTGAAAGTGTTAAATGAAAAGAACATTTTTTTTATTATTATACAGTTTTGAGGTCCCCTAGCGGATCCAAAATGATCTTTGTAATAGAAGTCTTTCCCCATGAATTAACTCTTTCAATGAATGACTTTAAATGGTTTTTGGTTAAAAAACTTTTTTTACTCATTTTATTTTCTTACCTCTCATCTCTCGGTTCAGTTCTGGCTGGATTGTCATGTTAATATGTGCTGACAGATTTAATGGTTATTTGTATGCTCTCTAGTTTCTTGCAAAAACGCATACAATAATATATACATATAGTCTTCGTCGTCAACGTTGTTGCGGATGGCTGACGAGAATGATGATAATGATGACGATAATGACGCTGGCTGATCAGCAGCAATTGTAGTAGGTTGAATAATGGACTTGAAGTTCAAGTTGAGGTTGTTTGTTGTTGTTAATGTTGTTCTTAAATTTAGCAAACACAGTAGATTTGTAAATTTTTTGGTTAAATAAATCTAGATTTAATTAAATAGTTGTTTATTTTTTTGGTTTCTACTAAATAAACAAGTTGCTATTTATGTGTGTCGTTTATTTAATAAAATTTATATCATGGGCTGCTGTAAAAATATAAGGATTAAGAACGGAGGAAACCAATTAATGGTTGACAGCATATTTTAGTAATATATTGATTGCTGATTATATCTACCCTAATTTTTTTTTAATATTCATTTATAATTAATGGATTTCTTGTTTAAATTAAGCATAAAGATTTCTGCTGTAATTAAAATAAGGGAGCTGTTGAAAAAAGGTGGGAAAATTATGATGAGATATAGGCTGGATTAAGTTTTTTATTACTTTAAGTTTTAATTAAATCCTATATGATGGAATAATATTAATAAGTATTTTTTGTCGTTTTTATTTTCAGGTAAGTTAACTATAGAATCTTGGATTGTATCAGAAGTAAAGCAGTTTTATAGCGAGTTCATGTAAGTCTAAAATTTATCTAAATCAAATAACGATAAGCTATATTAGGGGCTTTTTTTAATCACTGGATTTATTTTGGATTTATTTTATTTCAAGAAAAAAACTATCTTTGGAGGCTGAAATTTAGTTTTGGTCATCATATTCTGAAAATACACTGTATATGCTAATAGAAGGTCAAAGAAAAATTAATTTTAGTGCAAACATGGCGGTTCTGCAGCTAAAAAAAGTAAATCTAATTTGGATTTCTTAAATCCAAAAAAATAGTTAGATTTAGCTAATTTCAATATGGCAATGCTTTGTATTCATAGAACAAAACCAAAATAATTTTAAAATAAACTAATTTGTTTTATTTTGCTATTCACCAATAGATGGCAAATATTTTTTAAAATGTGTTAAAAAAGGAAAATAAACAAAATTCATCTAACTAAAATATTTCACACATGATTTTTCAGTGTAAATACCAATTTTTGCAACAAATTGTTGCAAATTTTATGGAAAATTTACAATTTTAATATTAAATTTTGAAATAACTCCATCTGTCGGCCGCTGCTGCCATTATGATTTGAAATTTGTTTAGCCTCGATTGAAACCTTTTGCTTTATCCACCTGCCGTACAGAGGGAGAACTAAATTTTGGATTAAATAAATCCAATTGTTTAAAAAATGCTGCTATTAACACATAGAAACACTAAAACTTTTTCAACATTGGCTCGCCTATATGTTAGACTATAGAGTCGACTTTAGACTAGACTATAGATTCGACTTTAGACTAGACTATAGACTCGACTTTAGACTAGACTATACACTCGGATGTAGACTAGACTATAGAATATACTGTACTTAGAATAATTTATAAACTAGACAATAGAATAGACTAGAATATTGGCTATACTGTAGACTTGACTATAGGCTTTACTATATACTCGAATACAGACTAGACTATAGACTAGACCCTAGAATACACTGTATACTATAGACTAGACTATAGACTAGACTATAGACTTGACTATAGACTAGACTAGACTATAGACTAGACTATAGACTAGACTATAGACTAGACTATAGATTAGACTATAGACTAGACTATAGACTAGACTATAGACTAGACTATAGACTAGGACTATAGACTAGACTATAGACTAGACTATAGACTAGACTATAGACTAGACTATAGACTAGACTATAGACTAGACTATAGACTAGACTATAGACTAGACTATAGACTAGACTATAGCTAGACTATAGACTAGACTAGACTAGAGTCTGGACTAGACTATAGACTAGACTAGAGTCTTAGACTAGACTATAGACTAGACTATAGGACTAGACTATAGAGCTAGACTATAGACTAGGACTATAGACTAGACTATAGACTAGACTATAGACTAGACTATAGACTAGACTATAGACTAGGACCTATAGGACTAGACTATAGACTAGACTATAGACTAGACTATAGACTAGACTATAGACTAGACTATAGACTAGACTATAGACTAGACTATAGACTAGACTATAGACTAGACTATAGACTAGACTATAGACTAGACTATAGACTAGACTATAGACTAGACTATAGACTAGACTATAGACTAGACTATAGACTAGACTATAGACTATAGACTAGACTATAGATTAGACTATAGACTAGACTATAGACTAGACTATAGACTAGATTATAGACTAGACTATAGACTAGACTTGTCCGATAGAACTGAACATTGTGTATGGCATATTATCCAATAGGACTAACATTGATGCAAATTTCATCCAAATCGGAAGACATCGATTTTAAAAGTTGGATCACTTGACACGAAATTGCCCATATATCTATACAATAGATACATTCATATAAACATTGTACACGTATGTGTCTTTCCCTATTTGCTATTTTCAATATATTTTATTGACAGCACAACAAAAAAAAAATCATGCAACATAATACTTTTTTTTGCCTCCTTTTTAAATAATTTCGATTTAAATATTAATGAAAATAAAAACAACTAACAAGAAGTTAAAAAGAAAAATCATTCAGAAACTGATCATATGCTGCGACTATAGAGAAAACGAGATTTGAGTAGGATTTCTTTCGTTTTGCGTGTACATGTTCAACTATTGTAAAACTGTCTTACACAAACATTGTTAACATATTTTAACATAATTTATTTGCAATGCTGTATATTTGACAAAGTATGTTCAATCAATTCAAATAAAATTTATAGAAATCTTAAAATATATTCTGGAAAGAAAAGCAAATAAAATTAAAAGTTAAAAAAACCTACACACTAGTGTTAAGTTTTAGTTACTCTTGCGCTGCTTCTTCGTACTTTTGTTATCTAGCAGCTTCTACTATTTAGACTTTTCAGATGATGTCGTCTTCGTCTTGTAACTTGAAACTTTTTATGGTAGAAATTTATGGCAAAACTAAAATAAAGTCTCGTTTTTTATTAACAAAACAGAAACATAAGTCGTGTTTTGTTGAAAACTAAATAAGAAAAATTAAAATACAAAATCGCAAAACGTTAAAGAAAACGAGCAATTCGATGTATTAAACAAATCTTGTTTTTCCTAACATATTTGGAACAGAAAAGTATCTTATTTCTAATAGATTGCGACAAATTTTAAAGGCATAAAATATCGTGTAGCTCTACTTCATGCACACCACATTCTACTCACAATTTATAACTTTTATTTATTTTCTTTTTTTGTGTTACTTGTTGCCAATTGATTTCGATTGCATAAATTTTTCATTTTCTTTCTCTATTTCTTAACATTTTGCTATTTGTAGTAATGGAAACAAGAAACTGGTCTCAGATTTCGTTATTACCAAAGATTATTAATTGCAAATGTTAGATTTGTAACATAACTGGCCAACAACAAAAATAAAATACTTAAGCATGCAATTGCCTCCAAACAAATACAAAAAAAAACTAAGAAAAAAAATTACATTTAAGAAAATAAATCCCCTTGCCAAGTGAGAGAAAGATGTGTAATTTAAACTACGATTGCAAAATATTTCTTATGGTTGCTTTTTCCATTTATTTAGTTTGTTTTGCTTTTAATTTTTCTTGCCTTCTAAATCGAAAATAAATTTGCTGTAGTTAAATGTGTATGCATGCATACATACATATGTATGTATGTATGTAAGTAACTATTTGCCTTGGGTTTTAAATATTGTAAAACCTCATTAAATGTTAAACACTTTTGTAAATGTTGCACCCATGTTTAAGAAGAATTGCAACTTTTTCCTGCTTCAGAAAGGATATAGAAGATTTAAACGAAGTATATTATAGCTACACATTTTTATTTATTTTAATATATGAAATAAACTTCCTTTAACTATGGATCAAAAAATATACCCTATTTTTAGTTATAACTATGGTTTATACAAGTTCAAACTATAGTCTACATATAATTCCAACTATTCTCTATAGTCCAGACTATAGTCTATATTGCAGACTATACTATATAGTGCAGACTATAGTCTATAGTCCAGACTATAGCTTATAGTTCAGACTATAGTCTATAATCCAGACTTTTTCTTATAGTCTACAGTCGACACTACAGACAATATAGTTTACAGTCCAGACTATATTCTATAGTCCAGACTATAGTCTATAGTCCAGACTGTAGTCTATAGTTCAGACTATAGGCTATAGTCCAGACTATAGTCTATAGTTCAGACTATAGTCTATAGTCCAGACAATAAGCTATAGTCCAGACTATAGTATATAGTCCAGACTGAGAGTGTGAAGATAAATTCGAATTTAACTAGTAAAGACGCAAACCAAATTCTTTAACATAGCTATTTTTGCAGTTAACAGTGCACTGTTAACCAATTAACAGTCAAAATGCTCTAATTTGTTGAAAAAATCATATATCCAGTATTTCTGAAATATTTTCAGAATAAAAAAATATAAAGAAAACAACAAATTTCTATATTGGTATTAAAAATGGTTTGTGACCAGAAAGTTCTAGGGAGGATTTGTGGTCATTATGGAATTTTATGGAGGGGCTGGGGTACCACGATATATGGCATCGGTAGTCCAAAAGGTCCTTGATAGTTCCCTATTACTAGTTTATCCCAAATAATCTTAATATCCCTGAAAATTGGTCAAGAAATTCTGGAGAGGATTTGTGGTCATTATGGAATTTTAAGGAGGGGCTGGGATACCACGATATATGGAATCGGTAGTCCCAGATGTCCTTAATAGTTCCCTATTACTGGTTTATCCCAAATAATCTTAGGATCCCTGAAAAGTGGCCATGAAATTCTGGAGAGGATTTGTGGTCATTATGGAATTTTGAGGAGGGGCTGGGATACCACGATATATGGAATCGGTAGTCCCAGATGTCCTTAATAGTTCCTTAATAGTGGTTTATCCCAAATAATCTTAGGATCTCTGATAAGTGGCCCTGAACATTGGTCAAGAAATTCTGGCGAGGATTTGTGGTCATTATGGAATTTTAAGGAGGGGCTGGTATACCACGATATATGGAATCGGTAGTCCCAGATGTCCTTAATAGTTCCATATTACCAGTTTATCCCAAATAATCTTAGGATCCCTGAAAAGTGGCCATGAAATTCTGGAGAGGATTTGTGGTCATTATGGAATTTTAAGGAGGGGCTGGGATACCACGATATATGGAATCGGTAGTCCCAGATGTCCTTAATAGTTGCATATTACTAGTTTATCCCAAATAATCTTAGGATCCCTGAAAAGTGGCCATGAAAAGTGGTCAAGAAATTCTAGAGAGGATTTGTGGTCATTATGGAATTTTAAGGAGGGGCTGGGATACCACGATATATGGAATTGGTAGTCCCAGATATTCTTAATAGTTCTCTATAACTAGTTTATCCCAAATAATCTTAGGATCCCTGAAAAGTGGCCATGAAAAGTGGTCAAGAAATTCTAGAGAGGATTTGTGGTCATTATGGAATTTTAAGGAGGGGCTGGGATACCACGATATATGGAATCGGTAGTCCCAGATGTCCTTAATAGTTCCCTATTACTGGTTTATCCCAAATAATCTTAGGATCCCTGAAAAGTGGACATGAAATTCTGGAGAGGATTTGTGGTCATTATGGAATTTTGAGGAGGGGCTGGGATACCACGATATATGGAATCGGTAGTCTTAGATGTCCTTAATAGTTCCCTATTACTAGTTTATCCCAAATAATCTTAGGATCCCTGAAAAGTGGCCCTGAAAATTGGTCAAGAAATTCTAGAGAGGATTTGTGGTCATTATGGAATTTTAAGGAGGGGCTGGGATACCACGATATATGGAATTGGTAGTCCCAGATGTCCTTAATAGTTGCATATTACTAGTTTATCCCAAATAATCTTAGGATCCCTGAAAAGTGGCCATGAAAAGTGGTCAAGAAATTCTAGAGAGGATTTGTGGTCATTATGGAATTTTAAGGAGGGGCTGGGATACCACGATATATGGAATTGGTAGTCCCAGATGTCCTTAATAGTTCCATATTACCAGTTTATCCCAAATAATCTTAGGATCCCTGAAAAGTGGCCATGAAATTCTGGAGAGGATTTGTGGTCATTATGGAATTTTAAGGAGGGGCTGGGATACCACGATATACGGAATCGGTAGTCCCAGATGTCCCTAATAGTTCCCTATTACTGGTTTATCCCAAATAATCTTAGGATCCCTGAAAAGTGGCCATGAAATTCTGGAGAGGATTTGTGGTCATTATGGAATTTTGAGGAGGGGCTGGGATACCACGATATATGGAATCGGTAGTCCCAGATGTCCTTAATAGTTCCTTAATAGTGGTTTATCCCAAATAATCTTAGGATCTCTGATAAGTTGCCCTGAACATTGGTCAAGAAATTCTGGCGAGGATTTGTGGTCATTATGGAATTTTAAGGAGGGGCTGGTATACCACGATATATGGAATCGGTAGTCCCAGATGTCCTTAATAGTTCCATATTACCAGTTTATCCCAAATAATCTTAGGATCCCTGAAAAGTGGCCATGAAATTCTGGAGAGGATTTGTGGTCATTATGGAATTTTAAGGAGGGGCTGGGATACCACGATATATGGAATCGGTAGTCCCAGATGTCCTTAATAGTTGCATATTACTAGTTTATCCCAAATAATCTTAGGATCTCTGAAAAGTGACCCTGAAAATTGGTCAAGAAATTCTAGAGAGGATTTGTGGTCATTATGGAATTTTAAGGAGGGGCTGGGATACCACGATATATGGAATCGGTAGTCCCAGATGTCCTTAATAGTTCCCTATTACTGGTTTATCCCAAATAATCTTAGGATCCCTGAAAAGTGGCCATGAAATTCTGGAGAGGATTTGTGGTCATTATGGAATTTTGAGGAGGGGCTGGGATACCACGATATATGGAATCGGTAGTCCCAGATGTCCTTAATAGTTCCCCATTACTAGTTTATCCCAAATAATCTTAGGATCCCTGAAAAGTGGCCATGAAATTCTGGAGAGGATTTGTGGTCATTATGGAATTTTAAGGAGGGGCTGGGATACCACGATATATGGAATTGGTAGTCCCAGATGTCCTTAATAGTTCCATATTACCAGTTTATCCCAAATAATCTTAGGATCCCTGAAAAGTGGCCATGAAAAGTGGTCAAGAAATTCTAGAGAGGATTTGTGGTCATTATGGAATTTTAAGGAGGGGCTGGGATACCACGATATATGGAATTGGTAGTCCCAGATATTCTTAATAGTTCTCTATAACTAGTTTATCCCAAATAATCTTAGGATCCCTGAAAAGTGGCCATGAAAAGTGGTCAAGAAATTCTAGAGAGGATTTGTGGTCATTATGGAATTTTAAGGAGGGGCTGGGATACCACGATATATGGAATTGGTAGTCCCAGATGTCCTTAATAGTTCCATATTACCAGTTTATCCCAAATAATCTTAGGATCCCTGAAAAGTGGCCATGAAATTCTGGAGAGGATTTGTGGTCATTATGGAATTTTAAGGAGGGGCTGGGATACCACGATATATGGAATCGGTAGTCCCAGATGTCCTTAATAGTTCCCTATTACTAGTTTATCCCAAATAATCTTAGGATCCCTGAAAAGTGGCCCTGAAAATTGGTCAAGAAATTCTAGAGAGGATTTGTGGTCATTATGGAATTTTAAGGAGGGGCTGGGATACCACGATATATGGAATTGGTAGTCCCAGATGTCCTTAATAGTTCCATATTACCAGTTTATCCCAAATAATCTTGGGATCCCTGAAAAGTGGCCATGAAATTCTGGAGAGGATTTGTGGTCATTATGGAATTTTAAGGAGGGGCTGGTATACCACGATATGTGGAATTGGTAGTCCCAGATGTCCTTAATAGTTCCATATTACCAGTTTATCCCAAATAATCTTAGGATCCCTGAAAAGTGGTCAAGAAATTCTGGAGAAAATTTGGAATTTTAATAATCTATATTAAATTTTAATTGTGTAGATTTCCACACCACCGTTGAGGTACTACACGAGGCGCGTTGCCATTTATTTTAAATGGCTGGCATCCCCAATAGGCATAAACCATTATATAATAGATACTTAAATACTTAAAATAAACTATTTTTTCTACATCAAACTAATTCACTACTTACTTACTAGATTCAAACTACTTTACTATATAGTAATTTCGAAATAATTTCGATTTCTTTTAGTTCTTTAGGGCCATCTTTAATGAGTAATGTAAAATGCATTTTTTTCCTTGCATTTTTAGCATTTAAATTTCTTTTAGATTTATTTTTTTTTTAATTTTATTTTGTTTTTAACTTTTAATATCATGCAAATAAGACTACTGATGGCCCTGATGGCTTTAATGGAACACACATATTATCATGCATTTTCTTTATGGTCATGCATTTCCATTATTTTCATATATTTTCATTACTCATTTTCTCTATATTTATAAGCCATCACTTTTTGCTTTCTTTTTGTGTTCTCTTAATACATTAAACTTATTTACTACTTTACTACTTAAGTATGATGATTTTTTTAATTTTCAGTTTTCACTGCAAAACATACAATTAAAAGGATCCTTCGGATCTTTATAATTATATTTTAAACAACCTTCACAAGGCGCTCTATCACAGCTTTGACATATAAATTTGGCTTGTGCTATGTTTCCGCCACAATGGAAACATGAGTCCAATATAGGATCAGCATTCTGAAAGAAAATTTTTTTCATTATTTTTCTATAACTGTTAGGATTTTTTACATTTTTTAAACTTTTTCCATTTAAGATTGCCTCCACAAAAAGGCATATAAATGTTCCACAATTAAATGTGTCCTTTGGTATATTTTGTTTATCGTGCTCCATGTTGTGTAATTTAAAGTTTTCTGTATTCGTTTTGGAGTGAAATATATTCAAAAAGTTATTACTCTCTTCTCCAGCGGGATTTATATATGTAAATGTTTTTGCCTCTGTATTTACATAAAGGAGTGTAAAGTGCCGTCGATGTAGTATAGGTATGAAAATATGTTTATATTGGGTTAAAGGCAAATCAATGCTATAATCATTATTGTAGAACAAATTTTGTCCCTCTGAACATGTTGTAGAATATGCATTTGATCCGCTAGTTACTATTAATATGTATAAGTAAATTTCCAAAACATTATTAAATAATTCACGTTTTGGATTGAGGCTATTAAATTCAATTAAATCAATTTCAGGAGGAAATGTTTGAAGTCCTAATTTATCCACAATATTTTGGAATTTTAAGAGAACATATCGCTTATCTTTTAAAGCCCTTGGTAGCCGTGAATGGTTCTTTAAAATTTTTTCATACAAAATTGTGTCGCTTATTTTAGCTTTAACTTTTTTTGGTGTCCTCTTCCACGTATCTTCTTCAAGCTTTACAATGTCTTGACTTTCACTTTCATTTTCTTCATCGAAATCAGGTATTCTTGCGTTTGAAGGAGTCTTCCTCCACATATCTTCTTCAAGATTTAAGAGATTTTCGTTGTCGTCTATCTCTAGTTCGTCAAGCTTTATTTCTTTTCCTAATTCGTCGTTTTCAATATTATTTAGTTCCAGTTTACGTTTTGTAGGCTTCTGAACTGTCTTTTCCTCTATATAGGCCATTTCTACTTCATTTACTTTGGCTTGGGCATATACATAAGATTCCCTTATATATTTTGATGTCCGAACGTATCTTTCTCCTTGCATTGTGGTATGCTTTACAAGATTGAAATAGCTTTCAACTGGATTATTTGATATCCTAGTTTGTCCTTTTGTGTCGACTAAGACTCCCATTAAATTTGTCCATAATGGTGCATAAGCCGCATATTTGATTAAAAGTAATCTATGATACTGTTCATTATAAAATATATTTTCCTCACCATCTGTTGCAGAATTCTGTATTATGTTTTCTGAAATTTTAACAGCTTTCAAATAAAAAGGACTTTTCTTATAATTTGCGTTATATTGACTCGCAATTTTTGGCATGTTTTGAAACTTTGGTTCATCTTCATTCTTAATTTTTAATTTTAGTTTTAAAGCTGCTTCAATTTCTATTGATTTATATTTGCTACCAGTTATTAAAAGCATATTTCTCATCCAATTAAAAAATATATTAAAATCGCTTATATTTATTGCGTATATAATTTGGCTCTTTAAATATTTAATAACCTCTATGTTGGATGTACAAGTCTCGATGTCCTTGAATGCAATGCGTAAAAGGTGTACGCTACATATTTGAATAACAACAAAGTTGCATTTTGTGGCTTTGTCTTTGCATATATTAAAGCATGTAGTTAGATATTGTTCAATTGTATTAATATCAAACCGTTTATTGAAACCTCTGTTTACAGCTTTTATTGTGGCCCAGCTCCAGTCTATGCAAACTCTTTTGCATATTGGCCATGGAATCTTGTTTAGAGCACAAAAAACATAAATATATGTTATAAATCTTTCTATATCCTCAGAATAGTGACTGCAGAGGAGAGCTTCAGCAATGGGTAGCAGTATTCCTCTTTCACAGTTTTCTCTTACGTGTGAGATAAAAGAATACAAAAATACTCTTTTTGAATTTTCATCAGTTTTCCTCACTATGCTACCAGTTGCGTCAAAAAAAAGAGTATTTCGACTCAATTTTAAAATTTTGCTTCTATTAGAGCGTAATATCATCAACTGTTTTTTTGTAAATAGGTAGATTTCTTGAGGCTCTGAAATCCTTTGTATATATAAATTCCACTCCTTATCACACCGCATTTTATACACATCAATGAAATCGTCCTTGTCTCTATTTATGCTTCCAAGTTGCTCCGATTTCATCTTTCTTGCTGCACATGGAGTAGGAGTCTCTTGTAAATTTCCTTTTTTTCTTAGAACTTTATTTTGTTTATAAAGCCGTTTGTTTCTCCAGTTCGAAGCTTTTTCATTTTTCATTTCTCTCTTCATAATTTTTCTGCGTACAGCTCGCAACTGAACATTTTTATAAATGTCAGAATGGTGAAATGAAGTTTTTGTAGCATAAATAATAGCCTGCATAGAATTCCCATAAATATTTATAGTTATTCTAAATCTTCCGCAACCCTTTGTAAAATATAAGCATCTTGCATATAGCTGAAGCTTAGTGTAATCTTTATTCCAACAGTGGCTACTGTAGTTTATAGGACATGTATCATTAAAAAGTTTAAATTTTTCTCTTGCATGGTCCTCCAAATATTTTACAGCTTCGCTATACTTCTGCTTTACAATAAAATTTATGTTAATATAATTGTAAACATCTTGTGACATTTCGTAGTTTCCAACAAACTGATTGTAAACTGTTTTCCGTTTACAACTTTTAACAATCTTTTTAAGATTTTTTGAACTGTGATTAATTTTTTCTTTCAAAATGTTGTTTCTTAAGGAAACATAATTTTCAATGGATGAAGTTGAGTTGTTGGATATGTCAATAAGAGGCATTGATTCTGGATCAGATTTATTTAAATTTGAAGTATTCTGCACTATTGTCGATGAAAATACACTGCCGGATGTATTTCCAAATATTAGAGAATCTATAATCTCTACATTAGGAGTAGAATCATCATTTTCAGAATTGTTTCCTTTATGAGATTTCAATAAACAGTTTATTAAATCATCTTCCCCTAAACTGTTCTGGAAATTTTCATCCTGTACAGGTGGTTGGTTATCAACACATTGTGATTCCGAAATTTCTTTGTATTGTTCCTCTAACAATTTTTTCGGGACAGGCTGGGTATTAATATCTATTTTAGTTATTATTACCTTACAGTTTTTTAAAACTTTTAAGGTTTTATCAGTTTTCCACAAATTTTCTTTGGGAGATTCTACCAAATTACATTCAATCGCTGGCAATGGTGTTTGTTCATTTAACATTTTCTCTGGGACATGCTGAGTGTTTAACTCTAATTTAGATATTATTACCTTACAGTTTCTTACAACTCTTAAGGTTTCATCATTTTCCGACAAATTTTCTTGATGAGATTCTAATAAATTAATTTCATTCCCTGGCACTGGTCTTTGTTCCGTCCATTTTTCTGAAACTGGATGCGTTTTTAAGTCTAATTTAGACATTACTACTGCAATTTCCATTCCTAAAACCTTTAGGGTTTCTTCAAATAAAAGTGGTATTTCCTCATCAGTGCAAAATTTTAAAAATATATTCGTTACGTTGGTAAGATTTTGGCCTCTTTTTTCCTATAATACGGTTAAAAAATATAACAATACGCGTAATCAAAAATCTAGATTTTAATTTTCTTTGTTCCTAATTCATCGACCATATTTAAGTAACAAGAAATTATGTTTACCTATACATACACTTATCTATAAATTTTTGTCAACAATTTTTTACAGCTTAATCACTTTCAAAATTCCATACATATAATTACCAAACAATGAAATAAATTGGCTAAATTTTCCTATTGGTACATAAATGATCACAATTTTTCAAAAGAAAACGCTACACAGAAATAAATAGATGGGAAATGATACCATTTTCTGGTGTCCCGAGTATAAAACCTCCAACATTTTAGGATAGGTGTCAAAGATTGTTAAATTTTTATGAAAATGTAGTGGTTTATTTTACTAAAAGCTGATATATGTATATTAGGGTGGCCCCAAAATGGAAGTTGCTGATGTTCGCACAGAAAATGAAAATCAAGTTCATTCTAAGACACATTTCTCAAAATGTTTGTCCTGACGTCAATATTTGGCGAGCTGGATCAAAGAATAAAAAGATCCTTTTTTAAGGTTTTTATGAATTTTTTCATATTTCTGTGAAATAAACCATACGAAAATTTGGTTTCATATGAAAGGTCTTTGAGAAACGATTTCAATGACGTTACACAATTTTTATACGACTCCAAATTTATTACAATTATTGTAATTTTTCGCAAAATTTTTAGTTTTTTCAAGTTTTTACATAGAATTATTTAATGTACTTAATTGCAATAATTACATTATAAATCTCATATTATTTCAACGAAACGGATTTTTCTGTTTTTCGAAATTCGATATGTTTCGTATTTTATATTTTAAAATCGAAATTCTCCTAGGAATTCTGCTAGCTTTATTTATCTAACGTACTTAATATGTACATGAGTATGCGCGCAGTTTCATTAGTTTACAATGGTATATACAGTGGTTTTAGCAAGTGTGTGAAGTTAGCTACGAAAGTTAGCTATGTTTTTTTCAAAAAATGTTATTTTGGCAAGTTAACATGCATGTTACTCAAATCCTGCTAAATTAACAGAATATTGTGAAGTTAGCTACGGAAGTTAGCTACGTTTTCTGTTTTGCTATCTTACCTACTTAAGTTAACATATATCTCTCTCACTAACAGTAAAGTTAACAGAATTGGCTACATTATTAATTTTTAGACAAAAACAAATTTTTAAATTTCAAAATATTATATTATCTATAACCATGGTTCCAAAACATATTTAAATTTTTTAAATTTTGCACAGCTATTTTCCCAAATTTTTTTTAAAAAATGTTAAATATTAATTTATATATAAGGACATTTTCACAACTGAAAATTCGGTCAAAAATGGAATGGTGCTGTTTATATGACCTGGAAATTGGATAGTTATGGGTCCAAAGGTCTCAAATCCGTATTTTAAATTTTCGAAATCTGTATAGCTTTTTTTTGAAAAATTTTTAAAAAATATTTAATATTATGTCAATCTGTATGTAGATATATTTTCATAACTGAAAAGTCGGCCAAAAATGGAATGGTGCTGTTTATATGACCTGGAAATTGGATAGTTATGGGTCCAAAGGTCTCAAATCCGTATTTTAAATTTTCGAAATCTGTATAGCTTTTTTTTGAAAAATTTTTGACCACTTTTCATGGCCACTTTTCAGGGATCCTAAGATTATTTGGGATAAACTGGTAATATGGAACTATTAAGGACATCTGGGACTACCAATTCCATATATCGTGGTATCCCAGCCCCTCCTTAAAATTCCATAATGACCACAAATCCTCTCCAGAATTTCATGGCCACTTTTCAGGGATCCTAAGATTATTTGGGATAAACTAGTAATGGGGAACTATTAAGGACATCTGGGACTACCGATTCCATATATCGTGGTATCCCAGCCCCTCCTCAAAATTCCATAATGACCACAAATCCTCTCCAGAATTTCATGGCCACTTTTCAGGGATCCTAAGATTATTTGGGATAAACCAGTAATAGGGAACTATTAAGGACATCTGGGACTACCGATTCCATATATCGTGGTATCCCAGCCCCTCCTTAAAATTCCATAATGACCACAAATCCTCTCCAGAATTTCATGGCCACTTTTCAGGGATCCTAAGATTATTTGGGATAAACTGGTAATATGGAACTATTAAGGACATCTGGGACTACCAATTCCATATATCGTGGTATCCCAGCCCCTCCTTAAAATTCCATAATGACCACAAATCCTCTCCAGAATTTCATGGCCACTTTTCAGGGATCCTAAGATTATTTGGGATAAACTAGTAATGGGGAACTATTAAGGACATCTGGGACTACCGATTCCATATATCGTGGTATCCCAGCCCCTCCTCAAAATTCCATAATGACCACAAATCCTCTCCAGAATTTCATGGCCGCTTTTCAGGGATCCTAAGATTATTTGGGATAAACTGGTAATATGGAACTATTAAGGACATCTGGGACTACCAATTCCATATATCGTGGTATCCCAGCCCCTCCTTAAAATTCCATAATGACCACAAATCCTCTCTAGAATTCTTGACCACTTTTCATGGCCACTTTTCAGGGATCCTAAGATTATTTGGGATAAACTGGTAATATGGAACTATTAAGGACATCTGGGACTACCAATTCCATATATCGTGGTATCCCAGCCCCTCCTTAAAATTCCATAATGACCACAAATCCTCTCCAGAATTTCATGGCCACTTTTCAGGGATCCTAAGATTATTTGGGATAACTAGTAATGGGGAACTATTAAGGACATCTGGGACTACCGATTCCATATATCGTGGTATCCCAGCCCCTCCTCAAAATTCCATAATGACCACAAATCCTCTCCAGAATTTCATGGCCACTTTTCAGGGATCCTAAGATTATTTGGGATAAACCAGTAATAGGGAACTATTAAGGACATCTGGACTACCGATTCCATATATCGTGGTATCCCAGCCCCTCCTTAAAATTCCATAATGACCACAAATCCTCTCTAGAACTTTCTGGTCACAAATCATTTTTATTGCCAATATAGTAAATTTTCTTTTTTCTTTATATTTTTTTATTCTGAAAATATTTCAGAAATACTGGATATATGATTTTTTCAACAAATTAGAGCATTTTGACTGTTAATTGGTTAACAGTGCACTGTTAACTGCAAAAATAGCTATGTTAAAGAATTTGGTTTGCGTCTTTACTAGTTAAATTCGAATTTATCTTCACACTCTCGTCCAGACTATAGGCTATAGTCCAGACTATAGTCTATAGTCCAGACTATAGTCTATAATCCAGACTATAGTATATAGTCCAGACTATAGTATAGTCCAGACTATAGGCTATAGTCCAGACTATAGTCTATAGTCCAGACTATAGGCTACAGTCCAGACTATATTCTATAGTGAAGACTGTAGTCTATAGTCTGTACCATACTATACCAGACTATACTCTATAGTCCAGACGATAGGCTATAGTCCAGACTATAGTCTATAGTCCAGACTATAGTCTATAGTCCAGACTATAGTCTATAGTCCAGACTATAGTCTATAGTCCAGATTATAGGCTATAGTCCAGACTATAGTCTATAGTCCAGACTATAGGTTATAGTCCAGACTATAGGATATAGTCCAGACTATAGAATATAGTCCAGACTATACTCTATAGTCTATAGTCCAGACTGTAGTATATAGTCCAGACTATAGTTCAGACTATAGCCTATGGTACAGACTATAGTATATAGTCCAGACTATAGTCTTTTGTCCAGACTAAAGTCTTTATTTCAGACTATAGTATTTAGTCCAGACTATAGTCTTTAGTCCAGACTATAGTCTTTAGTCCAGACTATAGTCTTTATTTCAGACTATAGTGTATAGTCCAGATTACAGCCTATAGTCCGAACTATACTCTATAGTCCAGACTTGAATATGCGCCAGATCAACAGCTAGTTCTACACATTCCATTGATAGCATTGAATTTCAACGATCATTAACAAATGTTAAATTGTGATTCGTTTTAAAACGGTGAAAATTTGTTGTAAAGATGCATATAACTCAACATCTATCTCATTAAACACATAATACCCACCAGATTTAAACCTAAAAGGGAACTCTCCTCAAAATCAATACTAAACACATACAAAATAGTTTATATTTAGGCATAAAGTACCAGTAAACAAGAAGAAAAATCATTTAACTTTAAGATTAAACATTTGTTTTTTAAGACTCTACTGTCTCAGACTCCGAATTCCATACAAACGAAATCATAAAAACACATTTAGTAAAATTGAACTGCAACAATCAGTTGTGCCCATATTCATGTGTGTGATTTCCACAAGTTTTTTTGTTGCCTCATTCACATTCGTCTACGCAAAAAAAGAAAATGAGCAAAAAAAAAGCTGCAAAGCAATGCGGTGCATTATCGCATAGATAATTCTTATATTTATGTATGAAAGTATGAATGTTTGTTTGTCTGTATACATTTGTCGTTGTACAAAACGTGTATGTACGAGGGCTACCCAATATAATTTATGAATTGATTTTCAGTAATTAAGTTGATTTATTGCAGCACTTTATGCTTTGCTAAATTCTGTTGCGCATGTGTTTTTTTTTTACTTTTTTTAATTTTGCCTGGTATATTTGTATTTTTTCTATCTGTTTGTATGTTTTATCCGACTGTTTTGCGTTAGCAATTGTATCCAATAATGTTGTGTTGGATTTTTTTTTATTTCTTGCCTTTAGGGGTTTTAGTCTTAACGTATTGCCATTTTAACCATTCGAAATTGTATTCGAATTCAAATTGAAATTGTTTATTTGTTGGGGCCATAGATACTTATTTGTATTTGCTGTTCTTGTTGTAGTTGTTGTTATGTTAGTTTAGTTAATATTTGTGCATCCTCTGTCGGTGGTTTTGAGGCCTATGGTCTAGAGAGTTTATTCATTTAATTCTTTGGTTTTTTTCTTTTTTTGATTATTTTCTTTCTTTGTTTCAGTTTGTTGTTTTAATATTTACTTAATAATCAATGGATTATAATGTTGTTGGTTATTTGTTGTTCTTGCTTTATTTTGTTGCATTATTTGTTTGTTTCTTGTTGCTGTAACATGAACATGAATGATTTTTTTATTATCACCATCTTAATGGGTTTCGCTTTATTTATGACTTATACACTGTAACAACAGAAAGTAAAATTATTGCGAAAATTACGTTTTCTTTCCTTTTTGTTATTGGTAGTTAAATTTTTTTTTATAATTAGAAAAATCTTTTATTCGTACATTGTACTAAACAGCGATTTAATGGGTTTGATATGCACATATGTATGTAAGTAGTCGTATCATGTTTTCACTGCAGGATTGGTTACAATGTAAATTTGTTTGGATATAATATATGTATCAAAGAAAAAATTTTAAGTTCTTATTAGTCCTAGCTCAATAGTTCTAGTTCAGTTCTAGTTCAGTTCTAGTTCAGTTCTAGTTCAGTTCTAGTTCAGTTCTAGTTCAGTTCTAGTTCAGTTCTAGTTCAGTTCTAGTTCAGTTCTAGTTCAGTTCTAGTTCAGTTCTAGTTCAGTTCTAGTTCAGTTCTAGTTCAGTTCTAGTTCAGTTCTAGTTCAGTTCTAGTTCAGTTCTAGTTCAGTTTTAGTTCAGTTCTAGTTCAGTTCTAGTTCAGTTCTAGTTCAGTTCTAGTTCAGTTCTAGTTCAGTTCTAGTTCAGTTCTAGTTCAGTTCTAGTTCAGTTCTAGTTCAGTTCTAGTTCAGTTCTAGTTCAGTTCTAGTTCAGTTCTAGTTCAGTTCTAGTTCAGTTCTAGTTCAGTTCTAGTTCAGTTCTAGTTCAGTTCTAGTTCATTTCTAGTTCAGTTCTAGTTCAGTTCTAGTTCAGTTCTAGTTCAGTTCTAGTTCAGTCTAGTTCAGTTCTAGTTCAGTTCTAGTTCAGTTTCTAGTTCAGTCTAGTCAGTTCTAGTTCAGTTCTAGTTCAGTTCTAGTTCAGTTCTAGTTCAGTTCTAGTTCAGTTCTAGTTCAGTTCTAGTTCAGTTCTAGTTCAGTTCTAGTTCAGTTCTAGTCAGTTCTAGTTCAGTTCTAGTTCAGTTCTAGTTCAGTTCTAGTTCAGTCTAGTTCAGTTCTAGTTCAGTTCTAGTTCAGTTCTAGTTCAGTTTCTAGTTCAGTTCTAGTTCAGTTCTAGTTCAGTTCTAGTTCAGTTCTAGTTCAGTTCTAGTTCAGTTCTAGTTCAGTTCTAGTTCAGTTCTAGTTCAGTTCTAGTTCAGTTCTAGTTCAGTTCTAGTCAGTTCTAGTTCAGTCTAGTTCAGTTCTAGTTCAGTTTAGTTCAGTTCTAGTTCAGTTCTAGTTCAGTTCTAGTTCAGTTCTAGTTCAGTTCTAGTTCAGTTCTAGTTCAGTTCTAGTTCCGTTCTAGTTCAGTTCTAGTTCAGTTTAGTTCAGTTCTAGTTCAGTTCTAGTTCAGTTCTAGTTCAGTTCTAGTTCAGTTCTAGTTCAGTTCTAGTTCAGTTCTAGTTCAGTTCTAGTTCAGTTCTAGTTCAGTTCTAGTTCAGTTCTAGTTCAGTTCTAGTTCAGTTCTAGTTCAGTTCTAGTTCAGTTCTAGTTCAGTTCTAGTTCAGTTCTAGTTCAGTTCTAGTTCAGTTCTAGTCAGTTCTAGTTCAGTTCTAGTTCAGTTCTAGTTCAGTTCTAGTTCAGTTCCAGACTACTATTTATAACTCCTCTATATTTCAACATTATTTTAAAAACATCTTTTCGCCAAGTGCAATCTACCGATTTCGTAGCAACTTATTTAAACTTAACATTAAAGCTCATTGGTAAAGTAACATTTCTTTCTGAGCACATAAGCTCCTTTAAAAACAGAAAACTAGAAAAAAAAGCAATATTATTAGTATTCGATATGAAAGTTAATTTAATATCTTAATTAGTGAAGTAAATAACATTTAAGCCGTTTTAAATCCAATAACAAAACACTATACCATTGTAAACACAACCATACTAGATTTAAAATAAATAAAAGAAAAACTAAAAAAAAAAAAAACAATTTTCTTCACTAAACTGACTAATATCTTTCATTTTAATTTAAATCTTTCCAACCTTCACAGACAACTGGCTTCTTCATGTCTTCTATATATACATATATTAAAAAAGTGGCGGAGATCTAAGGTAGAGCACATGGGTACTCCACTTTGTTTAACAAAAGTGGTTGGTGGTAGTAATAAAGTTAATACTAGTTTTTTTTAAAGTTCGTTTGTTGTCAGTTTCTGTGTTGTTGGTGTTTTCAGTTGTAGTTGGTGGTTTTAATCATGCGGATAAGAGAAGTGGGTCTAATACAGTAAATTGTTATTGGCAACAATGTTGCAAATGTACAAACCAAATTTTCGTATTTAAATACACCAGCGAGAATAAAACACATTTCCTGTACAAGAGTGCGAATCGTATGTCTTGATAATGTTTAACATTTTCGACTTTTTTTTTGTCGAAGTACTATTAAAAGTACTTAAGGCGGCTTTATGTGAAGTTATGGCAAATTGTGTAAGTTGTTTAAACAAGATTTAAAAATTTTAAGTTTTCAATACTTTAAAAAATTCAGTTTTATTTGTTATTTGGTGATTTATTTTATTGCACTTTTAGTCCCGACTGCACTTCAGAATATAGCCTCTAGTTCAGACAGTCAAGACTTAAAAAATAAAAATTGAATAGATTTATAGCAAATGTAAATATGACAGTAAAATTCACTAAATTTGTTGTCGTATTTTATGTATAAATATTTATAAAACTTTTGTATAAAAATCTTTGTATTGCAAATGAATATTTGTGACAAAAATACTTTTTAATTGCATTAGAGTCAATCGGTTTTTTTTAACTACTTTTCGACATTAATGTCTGGTTTAAAAATTTTACTGATTCTCATTCCTATAACTATGTTTTATCATAAATTAAAATGATTTAATTGCTTCCTGGCCTTATTGGTTGATTGTCTGGCAAAGTGATATAAGTATATAAAAAATATGACTAAAACACTCTTAATGTCAGTTTTGTTACGATTAAGATCTCTTTATTTTTGTTTCTTCCTTTCCTTTGGCCTCATAGAAACATACTTATGAACCTGCAATATTCAAGTGCAAAAAGGCTTTTAACACCTTAAGCCTGTTTATGTTTTACGGTTTATATAACAAAGTATTTTCATGTATTTGACATTTTGACCATTATCATCGTCGTCGTCATCATCTACATCATAAACATTTATTGATAGATAATACGGATTTTACTTCTAATACACTTTTATATTGAGAATACATTTCAATAATATTTACTTTAAGCTCTTCAGGTTCCTGTGTATTTATGTATGTGTGTGTGTGTTTAAAAGTTTGTTCAAGAAGATAATGATTATTTCTGTACCGTAGCTTTTGGCTTCGAGTATCACTTGAGAGGTTTCCTTCATTCACACAAAACATCACACTACTCGTTCCATACTTTTCCTTCCCAACTTGTAAGTATTCCATAGTATTCCTCTAACAAATGATGTGATTTTATTGTGTATTTATTGTTGTGTTGTATTGTTTTGTTGTATTTTGTTTGGCATTTTGCTCTTATTTACCTTTAACATCCTTTTGGGTTCTTGATTTCTTTTTTCTGTTAATTTTACAAAACACTGTGTTATTTGTCAGTATAAGAGTTTTTTGAATGCCACAAAGATCAACATCATCAATGTGCTTTAGAAACGAAATTAACATCTTGGAAAGATAACAGGTATAAAAATATACATCTGTACAAAACACATGTACATATATACAAAAAATCACTGTGCTAAATAAATACCAAAAACACCTTGGGAAGTTAAAAAGTTGTAACCAAGAAAATGCTTTTTATTTATTTCAACTTTTTATTGTTGTTTTTTGTTGTTTTAAAAGCTTAACCCTTTGCGTAGCAATCTGATATAATATTTCAGAATTGAACTAGATCTAGAACTGAACTTGAACTAGAACTGAACTTGAACTAGAACTGAACTTGAACTAGAACTGAACTTGAACTGAACTAGAACTGAACTAGAACTGAACTAGAACTGAACTAGAACTGAACTAGAACTGAACTAGAAACTGAACTAGAACTGAACTAGAACTGAGCTAGAACTGAACTAGAACTGAACTAGAACTGAACTAGAACTGAACTAGAACTGAACTAGAACTGAACTAGAACTGAACTAGAACTGAACTAGAACTGAACTAGAACTGAACTAGAACTGAACTAGAACTGAACTAGAACTGAACTAGAACTGAACTAGAACTGAACTAGAACTGAACTAGAACTGAACTAGAACTGAACTAGAACTGAACTAGAACTGAACTAGAACTGAACTAGAACTGAACTAGAACTGAACTAGAACTGAACTAGAACTGAACTAGAACTGAACTAGAACTGAACTAGAACTGAACTAGAACTGAACTAGAACTGAACTAGAACTGAACTAAACTGAACTAGAACTGAACTGAACTAGAACTGAACTAGAACTGAACTAGCAACTGAACTAGAACTGACTAGAACGAACTAGAACTGAACTAGAAACTGACTAGAACTGAACTAGAACTGAACTAGAACTGAACTAGAACTGAACTAGAACTGAACTAGAACGTGAACTAGAACTGAACTAGAACTGAACTAGAACTGAACTAAACTGAACTAACTGAACTAGACTAACTAGAACTGAACTAGAACTGAACTAGAACTGAACTAGAACTGAACTAGAACTGAACTAGAACTGAACTAGAACTGAACTAGAACTGAACTAGAACTGAACTAGAACTGAACTAGAACTGAACTAGAACGAACTAGAACTGAACTAGAACTGAACTAGAACTGACTAGAACTGAACTAGAACTGAACTAGAACTGAACAGAACTGAACTAGAACTGAACTAGAACTGAACTAGAACTGAACTAGAACTGAACTAGAACTGAACTAGAACTGAACTAGAACTGAATAGAACTGAACTAGAACGAACAGAACTGAACTAGAACTAGAACTGAACTAGAACTGAACTAGAACTGAACTAGAACTGAACTAGAACTGAACTAGAACTGAACTAGAACTGAACTAGAACTGAACTAGAACTGAACTAGAACTGAACTAGAACTGAACTAGAACTGAACTAGAACTGAACCAGAACTGAACTAGAACTGAACTAGAACTGAACTAGAGCTGAACTAGAACTGAACTAGAACTGAACTAGAACTGAACTAGAACTGAACTAGAACTGAACTAGAACTGAACTAGAACTGAACTAGAACTGAACTAGAACTGAACTAGAACTGAACTAGAACTGAACTAGAACTGAACTAGAACTGAACTAGAACTGAACTAGAACTGAACTAGAACTGAACTAGAATTGTTATTGAACTAGAACTAGAATTAGAACTGAACTAGAACTGGACTAGAACTGAACTAGAACTGAACTAGAACTGAACTAGAACTGAACTAGAACTGAACTAGAACTGAACTAGAACTGAACTAGAACTGAACTAGAACTGAACTAGAACTGAACTAGAACTGACTAGAACTGAACTAGAACTGAACTAAACTGAACTAGAACTAACTGAATGAACTAGAACTGAAACCAGAACTGAACTAGAACTGAACTAGAACTGACTAGAACTGAACTAGAACTGAACTAGAACTGAACTAGAACTGAACTAAACTGGAACTGAATGACCTAGAACTGAACTAGAACTGAACTAGAACTGAACTAGAACTGAACTAGAACTGAACTAGAAACTGAACCATAACTGAACTAGAAACCGATCTGGAACTGAAGAATGTTGTTATAGTGTACATTTCCTTCACAGGTGTATATGTACAGAAAACGTATGTATAAGGAAGACAATTTGTGTTGAACATCTTCTTAGATTAAATTCTGCCGAAATGATTTTCAGATGTGCGCAAATTTTCCAAGAACTGAAACTAGAACGAACTAGAACTGAACAAAACTGAACTAGAACTGAACTAGAACTGAACTAGAACTGAACTAGAACTGAACTACAACTGAACTACAACTGAACTAGAACTGAACTAAACTGAACTAGAACTGAACTAGAACTGAACTAGAACTGAACTAGAACTGAACTAGAACTGAACTAGAACTGAACTAGAACTGAACTAGAACTGAACTAGAACTGAACTAGAACTGAACTAGAACTGAACTAGAACTGAACTAGAACTGAACTAGAACTGAACTAGAACTGAACTAGAACTGAACTAGAACTGAACTAGAACTGAACTAGAACTGAACTAGAACTGAACTAGAACTGAACTAGAACTGAACTAGAACTGAACTAGAACTGAACTAGAACTGAACTAGAACTGACTAGAAACTGAACTAGAACTGAACTAGAACTGAACTAGAACTGAACTAGAACTGAACTAGAACTGAACTAGAACTGAACTAACTGAACTAGAACTGAACTAGAACTGAACTAGAACTGAACTAGAACTGAACTAGAACTGAACTAGAACTGAACTAGAACTGAACTAGAACTGAACTAGAACTGAACTAGAACTGAACTAGAACTGAACTAGAACTGAACTAGAACTGAACTAGAACTGAACTAGAACTGAACTAGAACTGAACTAGAACTGAACTAGAACGAACTAGAACTGAACTAGAACTGAACTAGAACTGAACTAGAACTGAACTAGAACTGAACTAGAACTGAACTAGAACTGAACTAAACTGAACTAGAGAACTGAACTAGAATTGTTATTGAACTAGAACTAGAATTAGAACTGAACTAGAACTGGACTAGAACTGAACTAGAACTGAACTAGAACTGAACTAGAACTGAACTAGAACTGAACTAGAACTGAACTAGAACTGAACTAGAACTGAACTAGAACTGAACTAGAACTGAACTAGAACTGAACTAGAACTGAACTAGAAACTGAACTAGAACTGAACTAGAACTGAACTAGAACTGAACTAGAACTGAACTAGAACTGAACTAGAACTGAACTAGAACTGAACTAGAACTGAACTAGAACTGAACTAGAAACTGAACTAGAACTGAACTAGAACTGAACCATAACTGAACTAGAACCGATCTGGAACTGAAGAATGTTGTTATAGTGTACATTTCCTTCACAGGTGTATATGTACAGAAAACGTATGTATAAGGAAGACAATTTGTGTTGAACATCTTCTTAGATTAAATTCTGCCGAAATGATTTTCAGATGTGCGCAAATTTTCCAAGGGGTTAAATAAGTCAAAGGTTGAATTCTAAGATATTTTATATTTATTCCCTTATTTTCTCATTTCAAAGTTAAATGTTTATTTCCAAAAAAAATCTACAAGCGTTTGTATAAAAATATCTTAGAATTCCTTGTAATACTGCTTCAGATAAATAAAAAGAAACCCTTAAAAAAATAAAAACTTAAAGTCAAGCATTGTCCAACATACCGCAAAACACTTCAGATATCCACTTGTGTTTTGTGGACTTGACACCTACTCCTCCTCCACCACCAACACCACCTAAGTAGTAACTCAACAGTACACCTTTAGATGATAACTTTGGTGTCTATCTTCAAATCGTATGTGTTTAGTTTTGGTTTATTTGTTTGTATATGTTTATACAAAATATTGCAAAGTTTTTAAGTATATTTGTTGTTTCAAAATGAGATTGGAAGCAATAACAACCACAATATGGAAACAAAAATAAGACTTTTATGTCATTGACACAGTGGCCGCTTGTGAGTTTTATTTCCATTGTCTGTTTATCATTGTTGTTTACAAGTGTTTGCAATACGGCAATAACAACAACTACAATTGTTATTAAGATTTGTATTCGTAAAAAGATCCTTCGAAAACAGATGAAGATTTTGTTCTTATTTGCTAGTGTTGTTTTTCTTCCAGTTGTTGTAATGGTATTTTGTACAACATTTAGTTAAGTATCCTTTTTTGCATTCTTTAAATATCTGGGATTTAAGTCTGAGTCTGAGAGTGTTTATGTGTTTTAGTGTTATATTTAGTTTTATGGAATTGATCAAAGTCTTAACTTTTGTTAGTAATTTGTTTTTTGGGAGATTTTTTATTACTGTTTTTGTTTCGATTTTTGGATTTTATTTAGAAGAACTTTTTCCGTTCAATAAAATCAACAAAAATATCGATTTGCGTAAACAAGTAATTTGTCAAACTTGAAATTATTGAATGAATATTAATCAGAAATTTGAATAATAGAATAATTACATGCTGATAATGCAAAAAATTCAATCAAATAATAATTTGATAAACACTTATTACAATAAGTTGATTATTTTTTTAATGACTTTTTGTCACACCAACAACAACAACAACAGCGATAATTCCAAGAACATGTAAAAATATTTTTGCGCAAATTAATGCCAATAATTTTGTGTCACTCATCCATCAACAAACACTTCTGTGATCTTTTTCTTTTTCATGTCATTTCAATTTAATTTCATTTAATCGTGAGTGCTGTGATGCTTCAATTATCATCAATGAGTGAAAAAATCATTACATTTAACAATGCATAAAATCAATTTTAAAAAACTGTCAATATTTCAATTTCATTTGAACTAGATTTGTGTATGGCTCATTTAGTATTTATGGTGGCAGTGTCTGCTGCTGCTGTACTCTCCATCATTATCGTTTTTCTCTGCCTCCTCATCATCATCATCATGATTATTATCAACATTACAGTCACCATCTCATTATTGGTTCTAGGAATAACAACGCATTTTCTACAAGTGTTTTTTTAGTTTTTCATATTTTTCACATTTCAGCATCATTATAGCTGTGGTGGCAACTTGTAATGGTGATGGCAAAAAAGCCAACATTTATTTTTTTTCTAAAAGAACAAAAATCATTTTAAATGTCACATGTCTTTCGCAGCTCATCATAAACCAAGAAATATAATCTTAAAATAATTGCAAATGTCTGAAATGACATGAAACAACAAATAGTTCAAAATTTACTACATATAATAATGTATGTATGAACAAGTAATGTACATATTTCCATCCGATTTTTATTTTTTTATTTAGTACTTTACTCATATGTTATAGTTTCTTTTTTTCCATATGGGTGGTCTGATGGTCTTCAGTAGAAGACATTAGAAGACAGACAGCTGGGGTCTTAATGTTTTATACCTTTACATTAAGTGTCTCCAGATTGAAAGACAAGGTGACAGTCTTGTATTATTGCATTTTGACAAGTGCATACGATTATATAGAAATATAAATGTCGTTTTACTTATTGGTTCTCTATATCAAATTTATTTTAAAATATGTATTGAAAACGTATAAAAAATAGAAAAAAAACTATTTTTCCTGACACATTTCTCGAAATGTAACAGCAAAGATGAAGACAAAATATTGCATAGAGTTCCCACGTTTTTATTTGTGCTTGAACCATTCAGCCATTCTACTACTATCCATCCATCCAGTCAGCCTGCCTGCCTACACACACAAATTTATGTTTAATAATTTCATCCATTATTATATGGAATTCTGTTGCATCGCGCCCATACGCGTCTATGTCATCACGTCGACCTAATGACTTTATGCTACAAAGATCCAATTATACAACATTATCGCGCTGGCATGTAAATTTGCTACAATGACTGCATTTATAATGAAATGTTTCTTCTCTAGCTCTATGTTTTATAGTGTTGGACCCAGTAGTTTTACAAGGAGTCAATGTACACCTTAAGTCAGTCGATTTTTTTTTCTTGATCTTTGTATATATGGTCGCACATGTATAGAAAGCAAACGATTCAGTCAGAGACCTTATTTATCACTCTCTGCCGATCCCTGATCTAGACCAACAAAGAGCAAATATTTCCCTCGGGTAAGAATGACTAAGTGCTTAACATGAACACCTGCCTTGACGGTTTTATTTCACGGTGGTCTTTTTCATCCACTTAGTTGACTTGAGAACGGTCTACCCCGACTGATTTCGAGAACACTTAGGTGGCAATTTTTGAACATAGCTTTGCCGGTCCATGTAACTCGAGTTATCTAGTCTCTTTTGGTAGTCCGAAATACCCAGCCAATAAATCAGGATCCCTCTGTATATCGACTTAATGTGACAAAGGATGTGGAAAATTCCGAAGTCAATCGAACCCAATAATTGCCCTGACAAGTTGAGTGGTGGGTCTTAACCATAACAAAATGCATGTAACAATATCCATCCTGTTGAGATGGCAACAGCACCGAAAACTTCCTTGAAGCAAAAGTTCTACTAAATCGGTTACTAGTCTTCTCTCGATCAGAGGTGTACTTCTCGATCGTTCACCAATTATCCTCAGTTCCATTCTGAGACCATAAAGAAATATATACGGATTGATAGGCAACTACCGAATGTCAATCTGTCAAATTTCCCCAACCTATACTGGCCCCTACTACGCGAGGAGTAAGAGATACTCAACGGTTTCAGAAATATAGCATAAGTTGCTCTGTCACATCACTCAGTGATGAGTGATGTGACAGCACTGATGACAACAGCACTGGAGAGAGAATCCAGATATATGTGCCATTTGGAGATATCAGTCCTACAACCAACATTCTCACCCCATGAATTTGGGTATAAACAACAGCCACTACGTGGATCCCGAAGGAAACTCAACCAACTGACCAGACAGGACAAAGACCTGCGGGCAACTGGCTACCCGTAGTACCAGATTATCTGGTGCTCTGGTTCGACTCCTTGTCAAATAGTTCCAAGGAAAGGCGGAGGATATATTTGATCATCATCAGCGATTGCAATACACCAAGATAGAATATATCATCAAGGAAACATGCCTTGGGGGAAAGGGTGATTTCCATGAGGCGGTCGGCTTTTCACACGAGCATAATGCAAACTATCAACAACTAACATAATCGGTCGAAACTAACATTTCGAAACTAAGATTTCGAAAGTCAGAAGAAAGAAATATATTTGGTCCTTATATATCCAATTATTCTAGAAAAGAACGGTAAACATAATAATTTAATCAGTACACCCATATTGAACTGCTGGAATCTAGTATGTATGTTTTCTGTTGCAAATTCACAAGTTCACTGTTGGTTTTGCCTGTCTGTTGTGTTCGAAGCAAGTAGGAAAAAAAAGTTAGAAAATTGTGCACGAAATGTGTACTTAAATATGCAGGAATATAAAGGCAACAAGTGCGTTATTTCTGTTACATTATGTTTTTAAACAACAACCAACCGACGAACCAACCAACCTCCTTCTAATGCTTATTGTCACATCATATTTGTTATGCTTTATTTTATATATTTTCCGTTTTCTTTGTTTTTCTAAAAAACTGCTAAAAGTATCTCATGAATTTTTTTTAGTTTTTTTTTAAGTAAAACAAAATTGTTCATGGAAAATTTTTTGAAATTTTCCTGTTGGATAATTTTCTGATGGGAGTAAAAATCTGTTTCTCACAATGGCATTAAGACCAACGAAAAAAGTTCACAAAGTGAATAAACTTTTGCTAATCGAATTAAGTTTGTTGTTGGCAAGATATAAAGCAGATCATAATTGTTTTAATGTCTTTTTAATCTGATATTAAATCATTGAAAGTTGGATATTAAAATCAAAATTTTATATGATATCAAGTAACACATAATAATTTTAGGTTATAATAATGTTTATACCCTACACCACTTTAGTGGGGAGGGTATATTGGGTTTGTGCTGATGTTTGTAACGTACAATAATATTGGTCCTATACCCACCTTAAAGTATATAAAATAATTTTCTGAGTCGATTTAGCTATGTCCGTCCATATAAACCTTGTAATTAAACTACAGGTCGCAATTTTGAAGATAATTCAATTAAATTTGGTACATGATTTTCTATTGCCCCAGGGACGAAGTCTATTGAGAATGGTTAAGATCGGTCCATTATTTCACCTAACCCCCATACAACTGAACCCCCGAATTGGGCTTGTAAACCTTGTAATCGAACTACAGGTCGCAATTTTGAAGAAATTTAAATTTGCACATGATCTTCTATGACAACGGAGGCGAAGCCTTTTGAAAATGATTAACATCGGTCCATACAACTGAACCCGCTGAATAGGGCTTTTAAGTTCATAATTATGTTTAATATACTCGTATCTCGACAAAAAGCTGCAAATCCAAGTTCTATACTAGCCTTGATGACCCTCATGAACTTTATAATTATAGGGTCTCATTTGATACAAAGCCCCCTTCAAAATTTGACTTAAATATCTACAATTTTATTCAACAATAAATGGCGTAAGTATATCTGAGGCAAGATACAATTCAACTTAAATGCTTTATTATGAAAACTAAATCACATATTATATGGTCGGCCTCGCCCGACTATAATTTCTTATTTGTTTTACTATGTCATTATGCATTAGGTTTTTCTAAATTTTCGCATTTTTTAAATATATTCGTAAAGGGGTATCATTTGAAAGGGTTTTAAAGTCATATCCAACGGTGTATTCAGAACATGTGGATCCCTATTAATTTCTAAGAAGATATAGCCATGTCCGTCGTTCTGTCTATTCTGTTTTTAGTGTTTCTAGTCTACTAGTCCTTCAATCCCCTGCTATATCGATATTAACAGAGATAGTAACCTGTAAAAATGTTGGACACTTTACACAACTAATACTATCTAAAACTTATAACACAGCAGAGGATTTCTACCCACCTCTTTCTTCACTTAACTTTACAGACAATTATGACTTTTTAAAACATAATTCATTAACCAAGATTTCCACAAATAAAAAAGGAAATGTTTAGTTTTGCAGTTTGTTCGTTTTACAGTTGATAACTTAATAAAGTAACATAACAAATTACTTGAATGCCAAATGCACATGCTTCTTCTATTGACACGATCTCTACATAATATATATTATTTTTTATGACTTTTTTTCCTCCCAAAACAAAATATATCTAGCTATTTCACCTCTTTGTGGCTTTGCATGTTTTGCAATTACTGTTAATGTTGCTGCCTCGACAACAACTGCAGCAATTGTATTTGTTGTATCTAGCAGTTGCTGTAGCTGGCAACAACAACATTTTACTGTCTTCCACATTAAAGACATTCTAATGTATTTGCACCTTATTGCCCTTTGCAAAATTAATTTCATGTTTTTAAGTATTTTTTACGGATGCATTTCACTTGTCAAGTAACATCAACACTTTATTTCGTGCCCAAGACACCAAATTCTTATGTTTTTTTTTTTTTTTTTGAAATTTAACTGGGAAACGTTACACTAGTTTGTAACGGTTGGTTCACTCTAAAACACAGACTAGGTGTACACCCACTGAGGTGAAAATTGCCTTAAAATGATAACAAATCTTAAAGAGGGAGTTTTAGAAAGAAGGCAGTTAAACCTCAAAAAGAACAAAGTTGTGCGACATTTACACCATCGCTTTTACTCGCTCTTGTACTTTAATAAAACAACAAGAATATTTTATGTTAGTTCTTATGGATTTTTTGTTTTCTTACCAAAGATCACGAATTCCTGTGTAGCTAAGGCAGAAGATTTAGCTTAATGTTGCAAAACGGGACATTTATAGATATTTTAGGCAAAAGCGACCACAAAACTTTAAAGCGAAAGGTTCTAATTTACCAAGTGGCACGAACAAACCTAAAGAAAATCAGGCATTGAGTATAAATGTTCTAAAGTTTTGAAATTTAGTTTTTTTTTTGTTTGTAAGATTTAAAATTTGTCTGCCCTGTTTAAGCTCAAAGTTTAATTAGTTAATGTTGCCTTAACTATTTTTAAATACAGTAGAAACTATGGACTTTTATATGTTAAAAGAATACCTGCTAAATGACCTGTTAACAAAGTTTTCACTTTAATTTAAGCTTTAGTTTAATATGTATGGCTACTTAAAGCCTAGTTCATGCACTTGTTGCAACAAGTTCAATTTTTTGACTGCAGTAACAAAATGTTGCATCTTTAGAGAAAAAAAAAACTACGCCCATATCCGTTGAAAAAAATCTCATTAAATCCTATAAATATATTTTTGGGAGAATTTGGTTTTCTTGCCTTATTTTAGTGCATTTATTCTTTCAATATTGTTATTGTTGTTATAGTTTGTAGTGGTATTCTCAATCAGATATAATGTGCGGTTAGTTTTTTCAGTTTTTTTGGTTGCCCCAGCCTTAAGCACTTTATTTCACGAATTGCACTTTACACATTATCAGGTGGTGGTGGTTAAGTTGCAAGTGGCAAATTTTAAGTGCTGTCTTGCTATTCGTATACAACAACAACAATAACAACTTTCAGTAGGTGCTAGTTTTATTATTGGTTGCAAGCGTGAAATGTTTAAAAGTAATGATTATTGTTCATTTGCTATCACTACTTTTAACTCCTTTTTTTCTCCTCTTGCTGTGTGGATTTTAAAGTCTTAAATAAAAAAAATACGTAATTGGTAACATCAGGGTTCTAGTTTAGAAAGAGGTGTTGGCTTAGTTTATGCAAAAATTTATTTAAAGATGTTTTTTTTTAAAGTGAGTATATTACTTATTAAATGGACCAGCAATTTAACACGCTAGAAGAAATAGTTCAAATAGTTACGCCATGAAAACAGGCAACAACTTACTTACTTATCATTATAATAACTACAATTTTAAAGTAGTATTTTCAATTATTTTTTTTTATTAAAAATTTAAGCTAAAATTACAGAAAAAATCAAATGGAATGATATACTTTTAAAAGATTTTAATTTAAAATAAATTTTCTAAAATAATTTGACTTCTAAACTTTCATTTAAAAAATAAGTATTTTAGAAGATTTAAACTTTTTTTTTAAAAAAAGATTAATTTTAAAAAATTCCCCAAAAAAAGTTGTTGAATATTTTGTGCAATATTTTTGAATAAAAATGTTTTAAAATGTGTGTGTGTGTCAGTATTCTCTATACCAGCGGTTCCCACCGTTTTTTACTTCGCGGACCCCTTGAGGAATTTATTTAATTTCAAGGACCCCCATACATATTTTGATATGTTATTGTTATAAATAATTGTTCATCCGGAAATTGTCTTAGTCCTGGTCCATAAACCCTATAAAATATTCCCGTACATTTAGAATATTTAGTATTTCGGAGATGTTTTCAATTTTTTTTTTTTTTAAATATAGAATGACTTCTAACATGATGTTTAATTTTATGATCGTGAGAGCTTTCATGTTCATTTCTCGTCAAGGTAGCGAAAAGGTTTTTTTATCAAGTATTGTCGACATGTGCTTAAAGAGTCATGTTTAAAAATTTGTTTGCGATTGCATAGGAGTGAGCTGAGTATGTAAGCTAAGTTTTCGGGAAAATATGTGAAAGTTAGACTTCTTCGATGTTGTTGCGGAATGCGTTACCCACATAAAATATGACCTGAACTCTTTGCGAATGAACTGTGAATTTGGATCTTAAATTTGAATTTTAAAATACCTACGAATTATTTCACTGCGTGGTTTTGACTATTTACGCAAAACGCTATGAATTTTCTGATGTTGATTTAATAATATTGGACAACAAAATGAAGTCAAAATCTGTGTATCACGTCGGAATGGAATATTTATATTTAAAATTAACTAGATTAACACTTTTGCTTACAATTTAAAAAAAATATTATGAAATGTGACCTAACTTCATATTCCGGGATACCAGTATCAGTATTTAATTCTAAGGCAAATCATTATCCGTCTGATATAAAAACATTTATTTCGATACATATACATTTATAAAAATTACAAATCACGTAATACTTTACTTTATAAAAGTGAAACAATAAATTTGTAGGGCCTAGCTTCATCCTGATAAACGACCGAAACAATAAAATTTAAAAAATCACCAACAAATCTGGGATTATTGTATAAAAATTGTGTATTTTAGTATTTATGAAAAATTTGGAGATATTTTTAATATTTTCTAACATATAGAGAATATTTTTTATTCATGATTTTTTTCGTTCGTCTTCGCGGACCCCCTAGGATTTTGCTACGGACCACTAGGGGTCCGCGGACCCCCTTTTGGGAACCGTTGCTCTATACAAACCAAAGCCCATGTACCGATTTTCGTGAAATGTTTGCAGTATACATATATACTCTGGATGGAACTAAAAGCAACATTTTGAGCGATGTGCCACGCCCATTTACAAAAAACTCCTTATAATTCGTGTATATGAGAAACTTCAATAGATAGAGTCCTAAAATTTTGCACCGACAACTTTGACGTCTATATAAGCATATAAGGAAAAATAATGGGCGGACTAGCATTAGCAGGCGTAGCATCTCCCTTATTTTTCGAATACTAAAATTCGTATGTCTAAGAAATTATAACAGCTAGAGTCCTCAAATTTTGTCCGGTTAACTTTGGCATCTAAAAGCTAGAGTTACGAAATTTTGTACTAGTAACTTAAGTTTCAGTATGAATTTTTAAGGGAAAAACGGGCGGTCTATAATCAGTGGGCGTGGTATCTCTCATAATTATAAAATACTAAAATTCATATACATATCTGGGAAACTATAGCAGCTATATCTTGTCATTGTTATGAACAGTTATGGGAAAAATTGGAGTGTCATCTTTCATATAATTAAATACCAAAATTCATATATCTATAACAGCTAGAGCAGGAGCGGATCCACGGGGAAAGGGAAATTACCAAACCAAAAATGTATCATACAAAATATAAAAATGAGGAAAAAGGAAAAAAAAAAGAAAATAAGTAAAAACAAGTAAGAGTGTTATATTCAGCTATGCCGAATCTTATATACCCACCATCAAACCTAGTTTGACTCGAATGAAACTTACTTATGTCGAATTTCATCTATATACTCGTATATATAGGCCAGTTATAAGCGTTTAAAGTAATTAAAGTAATAAATATCTCTCCAAAACAATAAATGAAATAACTTCCCAATTCAAAAATGAAGAAAAGACCCGACAAAAAGAAATAACTCCCTAAATTAAAATGAAATAACTCCCCATTTTTGAGGATTTATTTCATATGAAACAAATCCCTAACTTTAAAATGAAATAAGTTTAAAAATTCTACATCTGGAGAGTGGGGCTCCAAAGAGTAATACATTTCAGTTTAATCGCTTAATAAAGATTTCCTAAATATCCGGCCTATGGCCGGGTGTAAGGACTTTCTTCTCTATGGTATGTCAAACAACGGCTTCGCTTTATAAATATTTTCTAATAGCCAAACGCAAGTTATGCCACTCTATAATATGTCCAACACTGGCTTCGTCTAGTAAAGATTTCCTAAATAGCCGGCCTAAGTCCGAATGCTCTTGTTACATGGAGAGTGTATTCTTAGCGAAGCCGGCGACCAATATACCTTACAGGAGAAAACCCTTGCGCCCGGCCGAAGGATGCTTATCAAACATATATTTTTTTATATCATGTGATAAATGTAATATAATGAACTGACTCCCAAAAAATATTTTTAGGAATGTATTTCATATTTAAATTTTGAGGAATTATTTCATAATGAAATAACTCCCCATTTTAAATGTGAAACAATGCCCCAAAAGCGAATTAAATCCCCAAATTTCCTTGTTTTTTCTTCTGAACAAATTTCTAGGCAGATATTTCATTCTTGTTTTGAGTAGTTATTTCGTGGGGGGTTATTTCGTGACGCCCATTGAAGTACCAAATATATTGAGCGTGGGATATCCCATATGAATAAGAAACTAAAATTCTGAGAATCTACAGTTACATTTTGTACAAGTAATGGGCGGAACACCCATTGAGGTAGCGGTTGCACATAAAAACTTATAAAACTGTTGTCATCCTTCTAAATTATATTATTATATAAATTCGGTCTGTTAAAAAAGTTCAACCATTCGCTCTTGTGCATATTAGAAATAAAACGTTTTAGAAAGGCTAAAGTTAAGTCGATTTTTAAGCAGGGGCCGTAACTGTTATGACTTTTATTTTTTTGAGCAGAAATAAAAGTTATTTATTTGGTATATTCTTAAAATTTAGTTCACGACGATCAAAATAGTATACTTGATATTGTTCTCCGATATTTTCTCGTGGTTGCTTTTTTATTTAAAAATTCAAAAATAATAATTATTTTCTGTCCCTGTTTTTAAGTTTTATGACAATAATTGAATCCAAACAAAAAGTTATGGATTTTTGATCAACATCTCGTAGAATGGTCCGCTGTGCGCTGTTAGGCTCCACTCTAATAATTAAAAATAAACCTGTTCTGTAAATAATTAATCCTAATATTCGGATCAATTTTATAAAATTATCTGTAATTCACATTTTACGGAAAAAATATTTTTCACAAACAAATTTATTAATTCGCATAGGTTTATAATATAAATCTAACCGACAAATGCAAATTATAAACATTTGTGTTTTCATTTCAAAATTCCTTACTTCTTTAGATTAGATTTAAAGTAGTCGCAGAATAGAGTCTGCTCAAAGTTTTTCTGATTACACAAAAAACGCGACAAACCCTTGCCACTGTTTAATATACATACACTTATATCACCTAAAGGTTTAGGTCATAAAAACTAAAATGACATATGAAAGATATTTATGTAAATTCAATTAAAACTTGCATGATACTCGCAATACGACAACAATATACAAAACTAATTCAACCGTGGTGCATTCTTCAAGTCGCGACATTTAGACGATTTTTTTTTTTGTTTTGTTGTATTTTACTTGCCAACGTTTATACGGTTCCCTTTTTTTTTGCACTATTTTGTCATGTCAAGTACAAACGAATACGAATGGCAGACAATTGAAATTTAAGCAAAAAAATAAACACTAGAAAAGTTCTTAGATATTAAGCTCGTATGTGTCTGCGTGTATACATATACAAATTTACATACATCCCTACAGATCGGTAAGGCATTCCCGAAGTAGTGGGTTTAACTGATTACTTAATTACATGTCATTCTATTAATTCTTAAAGACTAAACTAAACTTAAGGGTGTTAATCAAATAGTTTCTGGGGGCTGTAAAGATAAAATTGAATTGTCTTCTCTATAGATTACTTAGGTCCTATGAAAATTACCATTACTATACATTTGCCCAAAAAAAGGTTCACTATGTTTTATATAACTGCAGGGATAGGAATGTTTGTTTGTTTTTGTGCATAATTCTACTGTTTATAGACAGGATATTTTCAACTAAAACTTTTTTCTTTTACACAAAAGCTTGAGAAAAACTACAAATATTTCTAGGTTTACTTTTTTCATAACATTGTTAGTTCTTTGACTTATGTCAAGTATGTGAAACAGGGACAAAGTTAAATGATTTGAGGGCCTTTTTATACAAAAAATACACCAAGTACAAATTGTAAAAATATCAAACTTCATTTACTTTTCAAATTATTGATAATAACTTTAGATTACCATCACTAGAGAAAAACTTTATTTTATTAAAATTAAAAAAAAAATTATTGAATTAATTATAACCACTTTTTATTAACCTTTTTTTATTACTTTACCTCGTTGCGTTCTTTAGCGGATTATAGTATGAAAGGACTTTTTTTCTATTATTATTTTTCCTTTTTTTTTTGCCTCTCAAAATCCAGACATACAAAAAACCGTTTTCTACTCATTTGTTTTGCTACTGTTGTTATTTAGATTATTTACCCCTTCGTTATCTTCTAACATTTTTTTCATGCATTCTTTTGTAAGCAAAATTGTTGCGTGTCATACATATACTACACATATAGCAAAAACAGTTAACTCCATCTATGTATGTGTGTAAATATGTATTATGAATTATGATTTTGAGATACGAAAACACGTAGACACATAATAACTCCTTTAGTCCCTAAAAAATTTACACCAACATTTAACAGCATGTCGCTTAAACTGCTCAAAAAAAAGCTAACTTGTTGAGAGCATTTGCTAAATTATATTAAAAAATTGTTTAACTAAAAAGTTACATACAAACTAAAAGTAACATGTGTCGCTTTTGTCAGGAAATAAAAAATATGTCTTAATTAAACAAAAAAAAACGCTTAAAATTGAGTCACACCAAAATGTTCCTTGGTAAATTTCTCATATTAAATTAAGGATTTAAATTAATTTTTTTTGTTATAATTTCTCTGGAGGAAGGAAACTGTCATGAAAGTAATGACGTGTGTGGTTCTTTGGAGTTAGGGATCGATTTAAATATTTTATATAAAGGAGACATGATTTTGTTCTAGGAGGGTGAAATTGGCACCTTTCATACATTTGGTGACTGATCTTGTAACGAACTTAAACTATCGGATTTTAATTGTAGATATCAAAATTTTAAATATTTGGTATTTCGATAATCTTTTTCTTGCTCTAAATGTGTGTTGAAGAGAAAGGGCGAAATAAAAAGCAAAAGACAGGGGAGGAAAGCTCACGAGGAGGAACGGAGGCGAGAAGGAGGGAAAAAAGAAGGCCAGGAAGAGGCGCGAAAAAAAAAAGAGAGGAAGAAGAGGAAGAGAGGAGAGGAAGCACGAAAGCGGAGAAAGGGGGAAGAGGAGGGAGGAAGGGAAGGGGAGAGGGGCGAACGAACGAACGAACGAACGAACGAACGAACGAACGAACGAACGAACGAAGAACGAACGAACGAACGAACGAACGAACGAACAAACGACGAACGAACGAAACGAACGAACGAACGAACGAACGAAAACGAACGAACGAACGAACGAACGAACGAACGAACGAACGAACGAACGAACGAACGAACGAACGAACGAACGAACGAACGAACGAACGAACGAACGAACGAACGAACGAACGAACGAACGAACGAACGGAACGAACGAACGAACGAACGAACGAACGAACGAACGAACGAACGAACGAACGAACGAACGAACGAACGAACGAACGAACGAACGAACGAACGAACGAACGAACGAACTAACGAACGAACTAACGAACGAACGAAACGAACGAACGAACGAACGAACGAACGAACGAACGAACTAAACGAACGAACGAACGAACGAACGAACGAACGAACGAACGAACGAACGAACGAACGAACGAACGAAGAACGAACGAACGAACGAACTAACGAACGAACTAACGAACGAACGAACGAACGAACGAACGAACGAACTAACGAACGAACGAACGAACGAACGAACGAACGAACGAACGAACGAACGAACGAACGAACGAACTAACGAACGAACTAACGAACGAACGAACTAACGAACGAACGAACGAACGAACGATACGAACGAACGAACGAACGAACGAACGAACTAACTAACTAACTAACTAACTAACTAAACGAATAACTAACTAACTAACGAACTAACTAACTAACTAAAACTAACAACTAACTAACTAACTAACTAACTAACTAACTAACTAACTAACTAACTAACTAACTAACTAACTAACTAACTACCTAACTAACTAAGTAGCTAACTCCCTATACACAGAACGACTTTCTGAAACTTAAAGCTTTTTTAAGGAGATTTACAAAACTTTAATTTTTGATCACGTATGGACATTCCATACGATTGTATGTGATGTTCGTACGCTTCAGAGTGGTATAGATTTAATAAAAATGGGAGTACCTGGAAAACAATATTGACATTCTGCTCCATTCTGAGAATATGTACTATATTTGCAAAAGGAATCATCCCATTCGGAATCTTGTTTTCCAAAATATGGATTAAAATATGGCTGTAGGTGTATATTTTTTGTTTTAATTTCTTACACTATGGGACATACACATACATATAATCCATAATTTTTAAATAAAAAAAAATTTATATAATTTTTTAATGAACATTTTTGAATATCGTACGTGACACATCGTTTGTGACAGATTTTTCTCCTGTATTTTTTTAGGTTATGAAATACATATATATTTTGGAAATATATGCACACACACACCTCAACAATTAAAAAGGAGTAGGAAAGTGCAGTCGGACATGCAATTTATAGATACAATTAAAAAACAGAAGTCATATGACGACTAGGGTCAAATATTGACCGATCCTCATAAAATTTTGGGGTGGGATTTTTCTTCATATAAAAATTATTTGTGTCAAATTTTATTATAATACTAGTGCCTATAAATGAGTTACGGACGTTTAAGTGTTTTTCTGAAATTCAACTTTGAATGGAACTAGGGTCAAATGAGGCCCAATCGTTATGAAAATCGTCATAATGGTTTAGGCTTATATACATTATAGATCTGCCGATTTTAGAAGGAATAATATTATAATTAACAGAATTATGAGCTAAAAGGTGATATTTGCGTTTCCGTTTGTATGGGGACTAGGTGTAAAAATAGACCGATTACAAAAATTTTCAACAGTCTTCGTCTTTGGTGCTACAAAAGATCATATACCAATTTTTGTTGAGTTATCTTCAATGCAGTCGTATTTTTTCAGTCGTTGTTTACCTTTTGATGGAATTGCCCATATGTAAGTATATGAGGAATTTCATATGACCCAACTGAAAAAAATCGATTTCGACGAAATTTACACTAAAGTTAGTAACCATTGGATAGTCAGACACAAATTTTCAGCTCTATTGGTCAGGAACTACCGGACTTAGAGTGGGTCAAAGTTGGACATTTTGGTCATACAGGGTTTTATTCAAATGAGTGTAACTTTTCATCTATTGGTTTCTTCATTCTTTCCAAAAAAATTTAATTTAAAAAAATGTTTTTTTTTAATTTTTTTTTAATATTTTTTTATTTATTTTTTTTTTTTTTTTCAAAATGGGCCCTTTTATGTTTATTTTAAGGGCTTTATAGTCCCATAATGGGATGCAAGTAGGATATACATCAAAAAAATTATTTTTCATCCAAATCGAAAGACATCGATTTTTAAAGATGGTTCACTTGACACAAAATTCCCCATATATATTTTAACTCTTTTTTTAATATTCTTCAACACATTTAAACTCTTTCTTATTACTGCAAAATTAAATAATTTTCTTTAATATCTTAAGCATACAAAATTTGCAGACAATAAGAATAGTATAAATACCAAAGTTTTCCCCCATAAATTGTTAAAGTCATGTGTACGCTTACCGCCGCTCAAACCGACTCACTTAAATGTTACTGTATTTTTGTCACGTTTCCAGACTTATTTCATTCACGCATGTATTGTTATTTTCATTATAATATTCATATGACGTCCGTCCGTAGTCTACCTTTGGACGAACATTTGCAATTAATAATAAAAATCATAAAGGGTCGATGTTTTTTTTTCTCTTCTTTGCTGCTGTCCTTCCTTATTAAGTATTTTCTTAACAATTCGATGAATGTAAGTAAGGATTGTTGTATGTAGAACACGACAGTTGTTCATTTAATTTCTTATTATTGGATGATGTATGAGCGTTGGAATAATGTGCGAATAATAATCACAACAACAAGTGGGTTGTAAAAATATTACTGGTGCCATTTGTTTGTTGGATGTACTATATTTATTTGTTTAAGGGATGGGCGTTAAACGAAAAACTTACGCATACAATACACACACACACAAACACGGTTGTAAATAATATATAATTATAATGAAGTAATGAAAAATATATTAACATCTGTGCTGAAATAGAAAATTCATATTTATACCCAACTTCACTGTAGTGGGCAGGAAATTTGTATAGTGCAACGTATAAAGCTATTAATAAATCGAATCAGAAAATTAAGATTTTCTTTTCCACCAAAAATATTACCTAGACGGCCAAATATGGACCTTATTCAGATATTGTAATGATTGAATACTACATATTTCATAAACATTAATATATCTCTTAGAAAAGCTTTTCATAAATGAGTACGTAATAAAATTTTGCTGCAAATTTGTTCAGAGGTTGGCTCTACTGGGTAGCAAAACTGAATAAATGGCAGAAATTCTGAATGTTTTCTGTACACCTTAGTTATACCATACTTCTGGCTGGCACTATATTATAACTCGTACCAAAAAAAAATTAAAAGAATTCATATGTTGATATAAATTAATATGTATGAATGTCCTTGAAATGTGTACAAAATTTTCTTTGTTAAAAAGTCAAGAAAAGTTGTTATAAATATGAGAAAATATTTGTTAGTTCATTGATATTCAACTCGTATAGCTAAAGGCATAATGAACAATTTCATTTATGTATTTATGAATTTACATACATATTTCACATCAAAAAAAAAAAAATACATATTCTCATTATATTTAGAACTCCTGCAAAAAAAAGGAAAAATTATTGCATACATTGTATATGGGGAAAAATTTGCATAAACATTTTTCATTTAATGTGGCCACATTTTTTTATTTAACCATAATAATAATGGAAAAATATCTCATTTCGATTATGATTCGTAAAAATAAAAAATAATATATTCAAGATTTGGTTCATTTTATTGCTGCCATTAAGCATACATATTTATACACTTCAAATATTTAGATGTCCTTTTTTGCATATTAGATTCAATGAGTATTTTTATCCTTTGTATTTTCAACAAGTACTTACTGTGCTCTAGAATTGTATAATTTCTGCTTCTTTGCTTTCAATAATGTTCTCTAGAGTAAACAAATTTGCTTTAGGGATTTAAACAATTTTTGAAATGTTTTTTTTTTTTTTGTTTTTCATATCATGAATGTCCTGTATGCATAACTGAAAGCCTTAATATAATATGCAAGTTTTTTTTTGGTCGAGAGGCTGTTCTCTATTGTTATTAAAAGTATGAATGTTTTGCATTCTTGAGTAAATAGTTTTACTTGGTACTTTTAACAATGTTTCTTATATTTTTTAATATGAAATGTATACATTTCATATGCCAAGGACTGTCTGCCAAGTGAGAAATTCCGAGGAAGTTTTAATCGTTTCACTTAAATTTGGTATATAGGAAAATTTTTTGAATAAAATCAGGGGCATAAGATAGTTAATAGAAACTAATAAAAACTTCAATAGATTTGGCGAGACTGTTGATACCCAAATCCAAATAGGACTTTTATTTTCTGAAAATGCTTTATATATGAGACCCAAAGTAATTTAAGGGACAATTTTAGAGCACCATTAACATAATAATCCGGAATGAATAACATACGCCAGCAAAATCAAGGGCTAAATAAACTTTTATTAATATTTTTTTAAAATATGTAAGTTTTTTGCAACATCTTAGATTTAAGTGTTTAATACCCTAACCGATTTGTAACCGATTTTAGTGTTTTATATCTTGTTGGAATGATAATTCCAAAAGTATTCTAATTCTTTAGCGTTACGATCAAAATTTTTAATTAAAAGTAAAATGTTTGCATGAATTTAGTGTGCAGTGCCATTGGTTGCAAATAATTTTTCAAGAATGTATTTCTATAACCCAAAGTACAATTCCAGATGAGGGGGCAACCAAGTGGAAACTTTGGGGGGTGATACGAATTTTAACTACTATAAATTATACTATTTATATTCATACCCTAGTCAAGAAACTATTCTATAAACTGGAGATTAGCATAGTCCAAAGACTAATCAATAGCCAAATCACAGGCTAGTCAATAGACTAGTCTTCAGAACAGTCAACAGACTGGTCCACAAATCAATCAGTACTGTATAATATACTAGTCCCAAAACTTTTAACAGACTAGTCAACTATTAGATAATAGACTAATCTTCGGACCTATAACACATATACTACACAGGCTAGTCAATAGACTAGTCTTCAGAACATATACTATTCTAATCAATAGGCTATTAATAGACTAGTCAGCAGAATAGCCCATAGATCAGTGTGGATATGCTAATCAATAGACTACACAATTGACTAGTCAATGTACACATCTATGTATTAGTTACATAATAGTCTTATCCATAGACTATTATTTAGTCATCTATTCTAGATAATAAACAGGTCCATCGAATGTTTCATAAAAATATAAAATAGTCAATAATCTATTCCAAAGACGAAGCATTGACTAATAGAGGGACTAAGCAGTGACTAGTTCAAAAACTAGTCAGCAAAAGAATATTTCATGGACTATCCAATACTCTAGTCCAAAAACTAATCAATAGACTGGTCCATAGACCTGTCAACAGAATATCTAATAGTCCAAAGATCATTTAATGGACTGGTCCACAGATCATACAATAGTATGGACTTGCCTATTATATACTCAATATACTTGTCTATATATCAGTTAATAGCTAGTCCATCATAGACTACTCAAGAGACTGGTCAATAGATTAGTAAGTAGACAATTCTATTAAGTAATCCATATAGTATTTCAAAGACTAATCAGTAGACTAGTCCTCATTCTAGTGAACAAAATAAAAGAATATTCATGGAGTTAAAAGACTAGTCCAAAAACTATGCCATAGTATATGGCAAAACTTAGACTTAGACAAGTCAACAAATAGACTATTCCCTAGTCAAAAAATCATTCCAGGAACTATAGAATATCATACCTCAAAGACTAATAAATAGTCAAGTCACAGGCAAGTCGATAGTTTAGTAAAAAATCAGTGAATCAAACTAGTCGACAGAACTGAAGTCCAAAGACTAGTCAGCAAAAGAATATTTCATGGAATATCGAATAGACTAGATCGGTGACTAATTAATAGACTATTCCATAGACCTGACAACAAACTGGTCAACAGATCATAACATAGGATAGTCCATAGATTACTCAATATACTTGTCTATAGATCAGTTAATAGACTATTCTATAGACTGCACAATAGACTGGTCAATATATTAGTAAGTAGACAAGTCCATCGACTATTCCGTGGACTAGTCCATAGAGTAGTCAATAGAATATCATACCTCAAAGACTAATAAATAGTCAAGTCACAGGCAAGTCGATAGTTTAGTAAAAAATCAGTGAATCAAACTAGTCGACAGAACTGAAGTCCAAAGACTAGTCAGTAAAAGAATATTTCATGAACTATTCAATAGACCAGATCGGAGACTAATTAATAGACTATTCCATAGACCTGTCAATAGACTGGTCGACAGATCATAACATAGGATAGTCCATAGATTACTCAATATACTTGTCTATAGATCAGTTAATAGACTATTCTATAGACTACACAATATATTGGTCAATATATTAGTAAGTAGACAAGTCCATCGACTATTCCGATAACTAGTCCATAGAGTAGTCAATAGAGTATTCCAAAAAGTAATCAGTACATTAGTTCGCATACTAGTGAACAGTAGAAAAGAATATTCATAGAATAGTTAAAAGACTTGTCCACAAACTAAGCCATAGAGTATATACTAGTTACTAGAAATGTCCACATACTAGTCAAAAGACCATTCCATGTACTCGTCAATAAAACAGAAAATAGTATTTTAAACCTCTCATATTAAAATAAAAAAAAAACTTTTAAATCATCAGCGAAACATTCAAAATTAAAATTGGAAATGATAATAAAGTATAATAATTATTGCAACAAAAAAGAATATTAAAATTTAAGAAGAAAACAGAGAAAATATGTAAATACAAACAAAAATACAACAACTATTATTTCACTTAAATTCTTTTCATTACGATTTTCTTAATGAGCATCATTAAATGAGTCAAATATTTAATTGTAAATTTAAATACTCACACATAATTGATGTTATTATATTTTTGCATATAATAATAAAAAAAAAACAAAATAAACTCATTTAAAAAAACACACTCAGCATCAGTTACAACAATTAATATGCAATTTCAAAAGATATGCATGCATGTGTGTGCTTGTTTGTGAGTGGGAGAAAAGTTAATTGTTTTCTTTTTTGCATCGATTTAATTGAGTAAGTGAGACTTTTTTTATTTTTCCTTTATGTGAGTTTTTTTTAATAAACCGTTAGATTTAGTACTGGACTATGAAGACAAACAAGTAAGAATTCACTTTAAATCAAGATTAAACAGTGTAATTTTTACAGCAAACGGTAACGTTCGTCGTTTATTAAGAAGTTAATGTACAAATAAATTATTAATTAAAGTGATTTTGTGTTTTAAAAAGTGTTTAAATTTGAATTTAATTAAAAAGGAAAAAGTGTTTGTTTTAAGAAAAGTTAATAGTGTATTTTTTATAAAATTTTGTTTAATTTATAGTGCAGAAATTAATCAAAAGCGTATAAATTAAGTGCAAAATTTAATTATTCAATATTCTTTAAATAAATATTTTCAATATTTTTATTTCTTTATTAATTTTAATAATGTAGAGTAAAAATTTAAAATGTTTTAAAAAGTTTTAAAGAAACTTTTTAATTTTTCAGTTAATCAAATAAAATAAATGGGGCTTTTTGCTTTAAAAATTAGGAAAGAAAAATAGAATATGTAAGAAGAGAGAAGAAAGAGTGTGGTCAGTGAAATAAAAAAGTTGTGTGAATATGTAATATAAATGTTTTATTTTTTGTGTTTTTTAATCGGTAATCGGTTCGGGCGTTTAAAGAAAACATGAAGGAGTAACTGTTTACAATTTAATATTGATTCAAGGTGAGTGTTACATATTTTTGTAAGTTTCTTGAAACTTCACAAAACGTAGAACAATCTGAACACTCTTGTGAATGCAAAGTTTTTACACAAGGTATTAAATAGAAAGTGGAAGGTTCAGATCCCAATTTTGGAGAAGAACATTCCTAGGTTGATATAACAAATATTTTTTTGGGTCAATGATAAACTTAGCAGAAATTTGTTTAAATATAATGGTAATAATAATGCTGATGACTTGAAATAAGTCGCAAGTAGCTAAGGTTGAATGTGTAATGAAAATCGGACCACATTTGATACTGGTCCCATATGTGGACCCTTCAGAAAGTGCTCTTAAATCTTCAATTTTTCAAAAATTTCACTTTTTTACTGAACTATACTTCTTGACAAGTTAGTTAGTTAGTTGTTAGTTAGGTTAGTTAGTTAGTTAGTTAGTTAGTTGTTAGTTAGTTAGTTAGTTAGTTAGTAGTTAGTTAGTTAGTTAGTTAGAGTTAGTTCGTAGTTAGTTAGTTAGTCGTTAGTTAGTTAGTTAGTTAGTTAGTTAGTTTAGAGTTAGTAGTAGTTCAGTTAGTTAGTTAGTTAGTTGTTAGTTAGTTAGTAGTTATTAGTTAGTTTTAGTTAGTTAGTTAGTTAGTTAGTTAGTTAGTAGTTAGTTAGGTAGTTAGTTAGTTAGTAGTTAGTTAGTAGTTAGTTGTAGTTAGTAGTTAGTTATTTGTTAGGTTAGTAGTTAGTAGTTTAGTTAGTTAGTTAGTAGTTAGTTAGGTAGTTAGTTAGTTAGTTAGTAGTTAGTTAGTTAGTTAGTAGTAGTAGTTAGTAGTTAGTTAGTTAGTTAGTTAGTTAGTTAGTTAGTAGTTAGTTAGTTAGTTAGTTAGTTAGTTAGTAGTTAGTTAGTTAGTTAGTTAGTTAGTTAGTTAGTTAGTTAGTTAGTTAGTTAGTTAGTAGTTAGTTAGTTAGTTAGTTAGTTAGTTAGTTAGTTAGTTAGTTAGTTAGGTTAGTTAGTTAGGTAGTTAGTTAGTTAGTTAGTTAGTAGTTAGTTAGTTAGTTAGTTAGTTAGTTAGTTAGTTAGTTAGTAGTAGTTAGTTAGTTAGTTAGTTAGTTAGTTCGTAGTTAGTTAGTTAGTTAGTTAGTTAGTTAGTTAGTAGTTAGTAGTTAGTTAGTTAGTTAGTTAGTTAGTAGTTAGTAGTTAGTTAGTTAGTTAGTTAGTTAGTTAGTTTAGTTAGTTAGTTAGTTAGTAGTTAGTAGTTAGTAGTTAGTTAGTTAGTTAGTTAGTTAGTTAGTTAGTAGTTAGTTAGTTAGTTAGTTAGTTAGTTAGTTAGTTAGTTAGTTAGTTAGTTAGTTAGTTAGTTAGTAGTTAGTTAGTTAGTTAGTTAGTTAGTTAGTTAGTTAGTTAGTTAGTTAGTTAGGTAGTTAGTTAGTTAGTAGTAGTTAGTTAGTTAGTTAGTTAGTTAGTTAGTTAGTTAGTTAGTTAGTTAGTTAGTTAGTTAGTAGTTAGTTAGTTAGTTAGTTAGTTAGTTAGTTAGTTAGTTAGTTAGTTAGTTAGTTAGTAGTTAGTTAGTTAGTTAGTTAGTAGTTAGTTAGTTAGTTAGTTAGTTAGTTAGTTAGTTAGTTAGTTAGTTAGTTAGTTAGTTAGTTAGTTAGTTAGTTAGTTAGTAGTTAGTTAGTTAGTTAGTTAGTTAGTTAGTTAGTAGTTAGTTAGTTAGTAGTAGTAGTTAGTTAGTAGTTAGTTAGTTAGTAGTTAGTTAGTTAGTTAGTTAGTTAGTTAGTTAGTTAGTTAGTAGTTAGTTAGTTAGTTAGTTAGTTAGTAGTTAGTTAGTTAGTAGTTAGTTAGTTAGTTAGTTAGTTAGTAGTTAGTAGTTAGTTAGTTAGTTAGTTAGTTAGTTAGTTAGTTAGTTAGTTTAGTTAGTTAGTTAGTTAGTTAGTAGTTAGTTAGTTAAGTTAGTTAGTTAGTTAGTAGTTAGTTAGTTAGTTAGTTAGTTAGTTAGTTAGTTAGTTAGTTAGTTAGTAGTTAGTTAGTTAGTTAGTTAGTTAGTTAGTTAGTTAGTTAGTTAGTTAGTTAGTTAGTAGTTAGTTAGTTAGTTAGTTAGTTAGTTAGTAGTAGTTAGTTAGTTAGTTAGTAGTAGTTAGTTAGTTAGTTAGTTAGTTAGTTAGTAGTTAGTTAGTTAGTTAGTTAGTTAGTTAGTTAGTTAGTAGTTAGTTAGTTAGTAGTAGTTAGTTAGTTAGTTAGTTAGTTAGTTAGTTAGTTAGTTAGTTAGTTAGTTAGTTAGTTAGTTAGTTAGTTAGTTAGTTAGTTAGTTAGTTAGTTAGTTAGTTAGTTAGTTAGTTAGTTAGTTAGTTAGTTAGTTAGTTAGTTAGTTATTCAGTTAGTAAATAAATGCTCACTACGAAAAATACATCAGATT